>NC_090660.1:104943426-105286426 GCF_013368605.1 Nyctibius grandis
TTGTTCCTAAAGATATCAATCTAGAAGACTAGGACAAATAGACTAGAAAAATCTTCCAAATTGGATTTGATGTAGAATTAAATTTAATCACTAATATGGGAGCAGGAGGGAAGGGAACATTCATTATTTTAAGAAAGCAATCACTGAGCAAAGCAATATACAGAGATGATGGCCACAGCCTGAAGGAGCCAGTGATCTAAGTCAGAATGACATCACAGGTCAATTTTGTATTTTTGTATTTGTAACTACAATCTTTACATTAACTAGTTCTTCACAGTCCAAAACTCTCTGAATAAAACAAATCCATGCACACCTATAACTGTATAACAGAGCAGAGTATAAAATGCCTACTGCAGTGGGAACCCAGTCTTATGTAGGATTCTATGTACACAAAACCTGTTATCTAGGGGGTTTTGGGTGGTTTTTTTTTTTTTTGGTTGGTTGTTTTTTGGCTTGTTTGGTTTATAGAATTAGTTTGTTTCTAAATATATTACATTCTTCTTGAATGTCTTTTCCTAACGATTTTTAGCCCCACTCAGCTGCAAAGGAAATATGCTGCACTCAATGCCCAATTCAATTATTATTCCAGAGTAATGTTACATTTTAAGTATGTTAAACTAGAAAGGAACAGCCTTGCTTTCCCCATTTAGGTGAAAGCATGCTTTTGCAGTAGCTGTTAATTTTATTTTCCAGTATTTAGAATACTAAATATTTTCACTTCCCAACATAGAAAACCCAAAATCTGATTTTTCAGTAAAAGTGACATACATTTATATTAATGAAAACTTCAACACCTTAGAGAACCAAGGAGTCTCTGTGACAATATCTCCAGGTATTCAGATGCGCTCCTTCCTACATACTAAACTCTTCTTCATCACCACCCATTCCTGGAAAATGCTTCTTTCTTCATTTTTGTGATACCACCTCCCCAGAAGCCTTTTTAACTTCCCTGGGAGAACGTTTTCTTACCCTCTTACACATTCTGAAAAGACAGATAATTAACTAAAGGTTCCTTCAACATAGATTTGTTACCTCCTTGGCTGAACAAAGCTTTATTCTTGAAAACGGTCATCTTGGAGACAAGCTCCACCTTTATTCAAACTAATGCAAATTTCGTGTTCACAAAAACCTGAGACATATTAGTGAAGAAATGAAGAAAAAACACCCATATTTAATCTGCTTATATGAAATTAAACAAGGAAAGATCCTTGCTCCTCATACTCAGCAGATTCATAGTATCACAGAATGGTTTGGGTTGGAAGGGACCTTAAAAATCATCTAGTTCCAAACCCCCTGCCACGGGCAGGAACACCTTTCCACTAGACCAGGTTGCTCAAAGCCCCATCCAACCTGGCCTTAAACACGGCCAGGAAGCATGATCCCTGACATACATGCCGTCAAGGTCTCATCTTCCTGTACTTCCTTATATTGAAGCTTATGCTCAAGAAGAAAACCCCCTGATCATGCAAGATCAGCTCTTCTAACTAATCAGTTTTGAATACCCCAGACAGTCACCCCAGATTTAATCTCTCCTATTTGCTAAAATTTAGCTACTTTGAACCTAGCCTGCAATTTCAAACCACCAACCTAGTTCAAATACTGAAGACAGAAATGTCTTTCCTTCCTCATACCAGAGCACTCATGTTGGCTTCACTGCGATCCGGTTCAGGAGCTGCTGTGGTGACCTCAACTCCATGAAAACCAAGGGCTTCTTTTGAGCACTGTGGATTTCGCTCACCTTCCATCAGTGTATAGCACATTGATAGGAAGTTGTACTTAGAGCTACAATTTCACATTCAGAGGCAAGACTTCTCGCAGCACCCTCCCTCTGTAAGATGTACATTTACTGGCAGCTATTCATACCAACATCAAAATTGGAAACTTGTCCACCTGAGGAAACAAAATCAAATTAATTTTGGAGTGGAGGGAAGGTGAGTCCTCCCAATGGATCATTTCACTGGTATAGATCACTGGGTAGCTGCATGTACACTTTTACCAGCATGACAGAGCACACAAGTAAGTACCAGCTCAGAAAAGGTGTCTGTTGACATCCCATAACCCACACGCAGTCCTCCCTGCAAGACGAGGCAGAGCCATGCACTACTGTTCACACTGACAGACACTCCTTTCGCCTCTCTTCAACCCTCTGGAACCTGATCTCTTCTCAATAAAAGGTATTTCTATTTTTGGGCTATGCTCTGTTTTAATAGCTACTAAATTTGAAACCAGAAATTATACTACTGTGCAGTGTGTAAAGTGCTAGATTCCGGATTGCTCTCTATCTTTGATGTACTAAAAACTGCCAAACTCACATTTAGACAGACCACTAATTATTTCTTTAGAACCTTGTGTCTTTTTATTCCGTATAGACATGTATATATTTGTATGCATGCGTGTGTATGTGAAAGTCTATATACTGGAGATCATACTTAAAAATATTTGATGTACTTGTTTCTAATAAACATGAGAAGTGTGGTTTGAGCAATAAAAAAACCTTCCTTTCTTGATTGATGTAAAACCACTATTATAGAAACTGATCACAAAAGTGGTTTGTATACATATTAAATTTAGCTCTGCTACAAATCAGCATCATCCTAGAGGCACACGCTTGCACAGAGGATGCTACAGCCCCTTCAGCCCACTAGATCTACTAAAACACCAAACACGTTTTGTGTACCTTGCAAACCTTTACAATTTGAAGAGCAAAAAAACCCCACTGATTTCTGTTTCGTCATTACAATAACAAAGACGAGTGGCTCAAGACACTGACAACCCCATTAATATGTCAGCATACATTATTAGTCCCTTCAAGTAGATTATTATCCAGAGGAGACGCATTTTCCAACTGGAAGAAACTGTTCTCATATTAGAGAAGGTTTATAATCTCACTCCATTTTTAGGAGGTTTGCCCTAAAAAATTCTACCTAATTATCCTACCACTACCAAAACTCACCCACAAAAATAATATACCAAAACAGAAGTGTTTTAAACAATTGCAATATTTTGCACAAGACAAACTCATGACAGAAGCTTGAAGGCTATTAGAGCATGCACAATCTATGCACTCTGAAAAAAAACCCTCCATGTATTTCAATAAATTATTTTCATATATTAAAAAAAACAATCCATGTCAAGTATAAAATATTTGAGGTTATACACACAAATGGGTATAACGAATGCTTGGTAGTCACATGCACTTATTGTCAGACACAAGGTTAATTATTTCATAGAAAATACACAGATGATATATTGGCTTCAAGGGACTAAAAGAAGTAAGTCTTTCACTTATCAGTTAACACATTGATCCACTTCTGACACCATGTGACCGACATTTACTATTGTCTGTACTAGAAAATATGCTTGCCGTCTGTTCAAGTCCCAGTTACAATATCCCCATAACAAAGCAGAGCAATGGCACCTTACAAAGTTACGGCTGTTCAGCACCAGTGTCAGTTTTCTTCACAATAAAATCCAAACTGTATCAAATGGATAATAAACACAGACTAGACAGGTTGATAAGTTATCACATGCCACTGAAATTGCAACAAGACAAAACCCCATAATTTCCCAGTGAAATATAACCAAAACAGAAGATAAGAGTCCAGTGTTGGTCTCCTGTACCTTACCCACTCAGAAATGAGGACACTAGCAAACTCACTTAATTCTGTACACAGAGAAGCTATTCAAACCCCCCTTCCTGTCCTTCCCTCTCCACTCAGTTTGTACTGGCCCTGCCAAGCACCAGTCTGAAGTCTGTTTCCAGTTGGTGGTCTCAGCACATGTCTACATGACAAAAATAGGTGAGTGGTTAAGAATTTTCTAGAGACACTTAATCCCTTCATGTAAAAGATGGATATAAACAGGCACAGTTTAAACTTGCCCTGAATTACTTAAAAACCCAAAGGGTCCAAATGAGAGAAAGCAAACCAAAACAACACATCAGCAAGCACTTATCACTGTAATAACTGCCGCCAGCAACACTTAGTACACCATCATTTACCTGCTACTCCCAAAATAAGACCAATTAAAAGATAATATTCTCTTTAAAAAAAATGTGATTTCCCTGCAAATCTGAAACTTCAAGTGTTTAACCATAAATTAATGCAAAGAGCATCAGCAATCAAATTTAGGAAATAGATTTTTCCAGAAAATAATTTTTTCAGGTAATGCCAAAGCTTAACAGGGATCCTATCAGCTGAGTTTCCCTCACATCTCCTGCTGTTAGTTACGTGGCCTGATGCAAGACAACAGCCTCTCCAAACCGGCATACGTGAGAAAAATCAACAGCCCTTCAGTGCTGCAAAGGTCACAATAGATGAGCAGCTCATTTGTGTAATCTCTAAAAGGAGTTGCAACAATAATAGTCACTAAATTATTCTTCAAGTAATACTCAAATGGAAGCCCAGTAGATACGGCTTGTAAAATCTCCAAGAAGTCCAGAATTGCTAATTTGTTCTGACAACTGATCTTGGGATCCTTCTTTGCAACCAGACTCCTACCCAGAAGCCTTTTCTGGAAGAGCAAGAGTGTAGATATTAACTGCTATCTATATATGGTTACTTCTAGATAAAATGAAGTTAGCATCATGTTTTTCCTAATAAGCATGGAGCAGATATCTGATCTTGTGCATGCTCTGACACATTTAGAAATATTTACAGTATTTTTGGCAGATCCTTCCTTTAAGTTTTCAGTTTAGTTATATTAATATTTCTGGCTTTAGATCATTTTGTGCACAAGGTACATTTAGAGATAACCGAAAAACAAAACTATGAAATTTGTTCCCAGATATCGTGATGACACAGATCAGATTCATTTTCTAACTTCTGTTGCGTAGGAGATGCTGAAAAGCCCACAACTAGTGACAACACCTGAAAACATCCACTGACAGATACAAAATTTTCCCTGCTCTGTAGAAACTAGTCTTGATGATAAATATCACAGAATGGTTTGGGTTGAAAGGGACCTTAAAGATCATCTAGTCCAACCCCCCCTGCCACAGGCAGGGACATCTTTCACTAGATCAGGTTGCTCAAAGCCCATCGAACCTGACCTTGAAGATTTCCAATGATGGGGCATCCACAACTTCCCTGGGCACAATGGGGCATCCACAACTATTTAGTGCCAGTATTCTTACCTTTACACTGGCAACAACATACCTTGAACTCGTGATGACTGATTGAACAGCTATCACTCACTACATCCAAACTCACTTCATTATACTAGTCAGCTTTACTACTACTAATTCGAAACCTACGACAGCAAAAACAGCGATCAGTTTTCATGCCACTGCAGCACAATTTGACCTATTTCTTCCTCCAGCAGCAAACACACTAGCATGATTAATGGAGTAAAATGCAGTTAAAGCTCAGAAACCAGCAAACCCACAGCCACAGCTCCTGAAGACACCACTGTACAAGATTCCGAAGTTGCGCGCACAACTTCGGCCAGCGTTAAAGCTGTGTAGCACTAGCAAGGAGTTGCACAGAACACAAATAGAAGAGTCTTCCCACATTATAAATGTTTCTGTGTTTAAAAATAAGTAGTGCTGTCGCACACTACTGTTTAGCAAGATATGGCATATTGTCAATTTTTTTTCCCGAGCTGATCCTTCTCGTCCACATTAGCAACCTGCTAAGTACTGCTTTAACAGCACAAAGAGAATTATCTTAATCTAATAAATAGAAGGCTATTGAATCACAGCTAACTGAACATGAGCCAGCAGAGTGCCCAGGTGGCCACAAAGGCCAACAGGATCCTGGCTTGTATCACAAATAGTGTGGCCAGCGGGACTAGGGAAGTGATCGTCCCCCCTGTACTCGGCACTGGTGAGGCCGCACCTTGAATACTGTGTTCAGTTTTAGGCCCCTCACTACAAGAAAGACATTGAGGTGCTGGAGAAAGTCCAAAGAAGGGCAACGAAGCTGGTGAAGGGTCTGGAGCACAAGTCTTTTGAGAAGAGGCTGAGGGAACTGGGGTTGTTTAGTCTGGAGGAAAGGAGGCTCAGGGGAGACCCTATCGTGCTCTACAACTACCTGAAAGGAGGTTGTAGCAAGGTGGGTGTCGGTCTCTTCTCCCAGGTAACAAGTGATTAGGACAAGAGGAAATGGCCTCAAGTTGCACCAGGGGAGGTTTAGATTGGATATCAGGAAAAATTTCTTCACTGAAAGGGTTATCAAGCACTGGAACAGGCTGCCCAGGGAAGTAGCTGAGTCACCATCCCTGGAGGTATCTAAAAGATGTGGTGCTTAGGGATATTGTTTAGTGGTGGACTTGGCAGTGCTAGGTTAATGGTTGGACTTGATGATCTTAAAGGTCCTTTCCAAACAAAATGATTCTGTGATTCTGTACCTGTGCTCTCGCAAACCCCTCCTTATGCTTTTTTCAAAGTCCCGTGGAAATACTGTACTTTGAGTATGAGTATTGGCTACCAAATACTACCCTATAAAATCTTTTTTTTTCTGGCATACAAATATACAGTTCCATAGAAATAGTATATAAACAAAATTTTTAATTAATTTATTGAAGATACTTGTAATTTGAAAAACCCAATATGCTATACAGTGCCATTTTCATTTAACAGAATTTAACCTAAAAAGCTTATATGCAAAAGACATAACTAAATGCTATTCAAAACAGCCCAAAACAGAACAAGATTATTTATTTTCTAGAACAATCAAAAAATAAATGTATCAGAAGAGAGCAAATAGTTGAGGTAAGGTCTTTCAAAAGGAAGCAAACTGAAGAAAAGACAGCATGTAAACAGCATATACAGAAATGCACTAAATAGACGTGCTAGCAGACATAAATTTATTAGAAAGAAATGTTACTCTTAGCAACTTGAATTGGAAAAAAAGCACAAGAGTCTCTGGAGAATTGCTTCCCCTCACCATATCTGACTGTAAATTTCACTAACAGGAGAGTTCTTCAGCTGCTGCACCAGGGTTAAAAACCACAAAATAGTTTCCTCCCATGTTAACTCTTTTCTTCCTTCTTCTGAAACCACAAAATGTTTTAGAGCATACTCTGTATTTAAGCTGTTATCCCAGTAACTCACAGATACTGTCTAGTCAGGGAGGGAAGAGACACTAGATCAGGACTCGTGAGTTATTATTACCACCTTCTCAGGAAGCAAAACTCTTCAAAACATTGTACACAAGTTCTATGAATGTTTTAATAGAAGCTCAAAAGTGACCCTCAGAGATAAATAGAGCACTCCCTCACTCAGCCACTGCCAGCCTCCCCATGGCATTGTGATTACACAGCACACTTACACCTCCTGGCTCTATGAATCTCAGTCAGTGTGGTTATTTGTCAATATCTGGTATCAGCTAGCAGTAGAGACATGGAGGACATCAGAAACACATCCCTGGTAGACCACGCCATTTCAAAATGTTACGAACACTACTATTACAAACCCTTTTTTCTTTACAAAATTGCATCACTGGGGTTAGGGGAGGAAGGGCATGGTCCCTTAGTTGAGAACAGAAACAACCCATGCTCCTTCTCCTCCTAACCCCTGAAGAAACACTTATCAGCATACATTAATGCATGACTGCAATATTCCATTTCACAATTATTCCATTCAGAGAGAAAAAGACAGTATATTAATGCATTAAAATTGTTTTATGTAAAAAGAGAGAAAAAAAATTGAATTGTATCTGTTTGTTCCAATCAAAGATTTCAAGAGTTTCATTAGGTTTAAATAAAATAAATGGGATTTCCATTATAACATAGACCTTGAAGACTACTACAGCATTCTGGGACACTGCTTACAGCTCAGTCTGATTTTGTTATTGGCAAGTGCTGTGATGACAGACTCAATAAGACTTCATCTTACTTCATGTTAAACCTGTAACCACCACCACCACTTACTACGAAATTCAGAGCTACACTCGGACAACCAGGTAGGAGCGTCTACCATCTAGTCCTTCTTACAGTGTATAACGTACACGGACACTACAGGATCATAACAGGAGGGAGAATAATAACAAATCTAGAAACAATCCAGAAAATAAGAACACATCCAATTTTTTTGTTGTTGTTTTTAAGGTAAAAGTTGCAAAACTTCTCATTTACATTTTTAACATACAGCAGGAGTTGTGTTTCTAATCATTATGATTAGACTTTGGCTAGAGATGATTTACAAAATGCACAAGAGGGGTTTTGAGTCTTCCCTTAAAAAAGACAAAAAAAATAAAATCGCAAGAGCATAATTTAGATGTGAAGCATTAATGTTGAATTTCAATGTCATGTTCTTTGATACAAACATATTCTCTGAACATATTTAATTTAGTCGGGGAAATTACAGAAAAGGAAACAATAATCGGAAGAGTCAATTCTAATATTTTAATAAAAGCCTCATCTAAAAACCTCTACTTTCTCCTACATTGTCTTTAATTTCTTTGATCAACATGCAAAAAACGTATAAACATACATTAGAAAACTAAGACGCGCATCTCATCTTCACTGTGTTACAGAAAACCAACAGACCTCTAAAAGTGATATAGGCTGAGAAAACAAACCCATAAATATGTAATACATATTACTTAACGATATAGATGCTTTAATAAGAATAAACAAAATTAAAAAATTAAACAGAATATTCTATATCTAACTTAAGATCAAAGTGAGATCTGCTTTTTCAATATACAAGTAAAACACAGTGAAATGAGAAGGGATATCCAACCTAAAGCAAAGACCTATAATCTAATTAGATTCTCTAGGGCTTATTTTGAAGATGCTGGCACACTATCACCACTGGCAAACTGGTTCAGTCTAGAAAGGAAGTTCTGACTTACATACAAATGCATAAGCTATAGCAATCAACCAAGGGTGAAAGAAAAGGATATACTAACAACAATGAAATCCTACAGTGTAAAGGTAACCTTAATTAGCCCAAACTGTGTATATGACCTGACAAAGTCATTGGGACAACAGAGAAGCTACAACTTTCCCTTCCATAGGGAGGGCGCTTTAAATACGGTACCAATTTTAAAGGTATTGTTTTAAAACCACAACGAAACTTAAAATAATTCAGCAGTAATTTCCAGTACGTTAGGAAACAGTATGAGTGCTTTGCAAGCAAACTGCTACTCACTTCGCAGCATTTTTTAACCTAGTATTAGTGGTGCTCCTCAGGGGTTGGTACTGGGACCGGTCCTGTATAACATCTTTGTCTGCAACACGGACACTGGGATTGAGTGCACCCTCAGCAAGTTTGCCGACGACACCAAACTGTATGATGCGGTCAACACACTGGAGGGAAGTGATGCCACCCAGGGGGACCCTGACAGGCTTGAGAGCTGGGCCTGTGCAAACTGCATGAAGTTCAACAAGGCCAAGTGCAAGGTCCTGCATGTGGGTCGGGGCAATTGCAAGCACAAATACAGGCTGGGCAGAGAATGGATTGAGAGCAGCCCTGAGGAGAAGGACTTGGGGGTGATGGTTGATGAGAAGCTCAACATGAGACGGCAATGTGCGCTTGCAGCCCAGAACGCCAACCATATCCTGGGCTGCATCAAAAGCAGCGTGGCCAGCAGGTCAAGGGAGGTGATTCTCCCCCTCTACTCCACTCTCGTGAGACCACACCTGCAGTACTGCATTCAGCTCTGGGGCCCCCAACAGAAGAAGGACATGGAGCTGTTGGAACGAGCCCAGAGGAAGGCCACGAAGATGATGAGAGGGCTGGAGCACCTCTCCTATGAAGACAGGCTGAGAGAGTTGGGGCTGTTCAGCCTGGAGAAGAGAAGGCTCTGGGGAGACCTTCTAGCAGCATTCCAGTACCTGAAGGGGGCCTACAGGAAAGCTGGAGAGGGACTTTTTACAAGGGCAAGTAGTGACAGGACAAGGGGGAATGGTTTTAAACTGAAAGAGGGGAGATTTAGATTAGATGAGAGACACTGGAACAGGTTGCCCAGAGAAGCTGTGGCTGCCCCCTCCCTAGCAGTGTTTAAGGCCAGGTTGGACAAGGCTTTGAGCAACCTGGTCTAGTGGAAAGGTGTCCCAGCCTGTGGCAGGGGGGCTGGAACTAGATGATCTTTAAGGTCCCTTCCAACCCAAACCATTCTATGATTCTAAGTAGAAGGTTTAAGTTCAGTGGAGGTAGAGAAGACCACACACAGTCATCCCTCTCTTCCTCAAGCTAGGGCTTAAAACACTTTTGCTAACACTTGTGCTAGACTCTGAGGCACACACCCACACTGAATATCAAATAATTGTGCAACAAACTCTGCTCTATAAAATATTATTTCAGTGCATTTTTTTCAGATTAAACAGAGGCTTTGTATAATACTCACAGATAGTGAATTATAGACGTAAGGGACCTCAAACACAGCAGTAAGTATTAACTTTTTGGAAATCAGTATTCTTGCTCTACTAATGGCAACAGCAATTTATTCAATAACAGCCATATTCTAGCAGCAGATATTGAGTTTAAGTTTATTTTGCTCGGAGAAAAAAACAAAACAAAACAAACCCCAACCAAACAACAAACCTTCAAAATGCTTACAATTTATCATTTCCTTGTGATATTAGACATTGTATGGAAAGTAGGTTTTCCGTTTGTTTACTCTTATCTCCGCCTTTGGAAGAGGCATTCCTACATCCATTCTTCAAAGAACTACTACTTACTTAAGGGGATTGAAAACACATGGGCCCCTGGACCTTGTCTTCTGCAAGAAGCAGCAAGGAAGGTGAAAGTAGAATCAGCTTCAGTAAATCATCAAACAACATTTCCCAAAGGATTAGCTAGAATATAAATTAAAGCACTCAGGGCAAAACAAATTTGGAAATAACGCTTTTGTATACAGGAAGAATCAGAAAACATCAGCAGGAGGGAGAATATTGTTGGGTTTTGGGTTTGTTTATTTTGGTTTGGATTTTTTATACAGCAGTCTTACAGCTGAAGACTATATATATCACTTCAAAAGAGTACAGGTTGGCAACATTCTTCTCTAAAATAAGGAATATAATTTATGGTCCCTTCCAACCGAAACCATTCTATGATTCTATGATATGATTCAGGATTAAGAAAGGAATTTGGGAAAGCTGATGAAAACCAGCTACCAGAAAGACTGCTACCACAGGGTAACAAGAGTGCATGGACACAGCTGATCATTACCATGTCGCTTTTCATTCTTGTATAATATGTAACTAGAAAATATAGGTTACACTTAAACATAGGACAAAGCAAGAGCATAGTTTAGAACCCACCCAGAAGAGCAGTAATTACATAATGAAGTATATTGAATCAGAAACCAAGTTATTCATATTTTAGTCCAATGATTTTTTAACTACACAATCCCTCCCTCCCACCAAGCACAAAATTAAGACTAATACTAAAAGCATTAATTTATGGCATTTATCTTGAAGTTACCTCGTTTCTCAAAACCAATTTATTCATTCCAGCTCACTCTAAAAACTATATTAGCAAATCCTACTGGATGCAGGTAGTGCTTAAATAAAATTAATGTATTAACATCCGTCTTAAAGATACTCGAGAAGCTCAAACAATTAATGAATGCTTTTGCATAAAAACTAGACAGACTGAGGTACTAGAATAATAGTAAATTCATAGGCTGCAGTATTTTGAAATTAAGTAACAGCACAGTAGCTCTCACAACGTTGCAAAGAAGCAGCTATGAACCCAACTTCTAAATTTATGCAACAGCGTACTCTCTTGACAAACATCCCTAGACTTAGATGCTATGGGACATGACACAATGTTATCACCAATAAACGTAGTATTCATAAACACTTTTACTTAGCCAGAAAGATACTTTCTTCATTTTTAAACTTCTGCAGCTTTTTCATCGTATTTTTTAATGTAAATTTAAAACCTCCAGATGCAATTTAATTCAGCGGAGGCATATGAACGAAGACAGATTTTTCTCCTTCTCCTTATGAAATAACAACCATTTCACTGTCTACAAAATACAATAGATGTCTTACAATACACACTAAATGTATGCATACAGTTAAAAGACTCTCTTTGGAACGCAGAACAAATGTATAGAAAAAATGGTGAGTAACATTATGAAAATTTGGACAGGAAAGATGAAATGGTTAAGCAAATGAAGGTCAAAATCAATAGCATTCCACATTCCAGCTGGTATATTATGACCAGAAGCAACAGGTCAGCAGGCATCTCTGCAGGTTCTTGTGGAAAGCTAGAGTGCTCAGTTGCTCCACTGAAGCTGAAAAAGATGGTTTTCCTGTTTCCCTCTGCCAACCACTCATTCCCACTACCTCCTTTGTACCAGCACAGCAGCATTCAGAAAACCACAAAGTCAAGAAATTAGATCAGAAGAAAATTGCTTTTTTTCATGTGTTATGGCCACCACAAAGGAGGACAGAGACACACATGGTGGCTCTACCCTTTTCAATAGATGCACAAATTTATATCAGAGTAGAATTGCCATGTGACCATAACCTGAGCAGACAGATGATATTTAATATTTCATCAACATTAAGACCTGTTCCATCCCAGATGCATCCCTTGCATCCCACCTACTTTTGATCTGTAAAGATACACTTTGAGACTGTAAAACCTGGATCCTTAGAAGACAACTCTGTGAAAAAGCACCAATATTCATGCACGTAGGAGTTAAATTCACTTTTCCCCTTCGCCAGCAGGGCTGACTCAGGCGACAGATTTCCTTTTTTAATCTCACATTCTTTCTCTTGATTTTAAAATGGTTAAATCCTTCAGAAACTCAGTCATCTATTTAAACTACAGTAACTAACTGGAGTTCCTTATGCCTTTTCTCATGATCTTCACAAATGCGTAACCCATTGCTGAAGTATGGACTGAAGTTTACATTTGCAGCTATAGAGAATTACTGCATTTGATACCGATCAAGCAAAATCTGAAAAGCACTTCATGCAACTCTCAGTGTGTATTATTAACTCTCTAGTAACTTAGTTTAAATACCTCCTGCTACTTTTATAAGACCATTTATCCCCTACACCACACAGCACTCCAAGAAGCAGCACTTCCTCTCAGCATGCTTCTTGCTCAGAGAGAGAAAGCAATATTTAGTAAAGGTGAATTTATTTCTGAAGGCCAGAAGCTAGCCTTTGTAGAGAACTAAACAGAAAGAAAACACTAAGTGGTGCAACACAAGTTGTAGGAAATTGACAGTAGCTTTTCCAGAAATACTTTACCTTGCATTTTCTTTCACAGAGCAGCCCCTTCAAAAGTCCCATGTACCCCTCCTTAGTACCTGAGACAGCAAGCGCAACCCTTCAGATCTCCACAGAGCAGCTACAGGACGCACAGGCTGCATCTCTAGAGACAAGCACATGGCAAGACAGAGGCTGACCACCCTGCCTGACCTCGTAGGCCTATAAAAATCCCAAATGGCAAAGAGGGGTGGATATCCAATGGCTGAACACAATCTATTCCAACACAAAGGGCAGAGGACTTTAAACAAACCAGCAGGTAGCAGATTCAAAATTAAAAAAAAGAAAATGCTTTGCACTGCGTATGGTAAGCTGTGGAACTCCTTGTGCATGCTAAAATTTTATGTACTTAAAAAAAACGGATAAAGTCATGGAAGAGAAATTCAGCATGGCTATTAAATATAAATTTAATACCTTTGTTCCGCCATACCCTGAGCTGCACATTACTGGAGACTGGGAGATCATACTGGAGAAGGTATCCCTATATCTCTGCCCTTTTCTAACACTCTTCCTTGTCCTCTGCTGTTGGCTGCGTCAGAAAAGGTCCTAGGCTTTTATCAACTTCTGGGCTATCCCAGCACAGCTGCTCTTCCACTCACTAATGGTATTTCTGTTATGTAAACTGCAATGAGAAGGAATTCACCAGTAGATAACCATATATGCACAATACCAAGCAGCAGACAAACTTCTGTAAAAAACTGGAAAAAAACCCAAAAAGCCCTGTAGCAAACTAGGACACTTTGTCCTCTTCCTTCATACAGCTTTTGTTTTCTTCAGATCTGGGTATCAGCTATCATTGTAAAACCCCAAAAAGCTATTTACATGTAGAACGGGGAAGATTTTGTGAAACGTTTAGCGACAATTAAGTAATAAGGTAGTAACCGAACAATTATGTTCACCGAACCAATGAAACATATCATACATTTTGTTTTTTAAATTGACATAGCCCTTAGGCATTTGTCCACATTTCACAAATTATATTGATGTGCTCTAGCAAAATCAAACTATTAAATCAAAATAAAGAATTGGCTCAAATTTCTGTTGTATATGTTGCAGTATGTTGTAAACTCAAAAGAGATCGAAAGCTGATTTTGCTTCATGTATAGATTGGTAAATGTTTGTCTTTATAGTCATAGAAAAAGAAAAGCTGTGTTTTATTGCCAGTCTTAACAAGGACAGCTGCTGTTTGATACTGTATCTTTTGCCCTATACCTACCACGAGTGAAAGTTAATTAACTTCTTTATATTATTCCAGAACATCCAGTCTTCATGCAGTGAATGGAAACTTACTGAGCTAATGCATCCAACTGCAACACTAAAAGTACAGAAAGTCTTTTCAGAAAGCCATTTTGTTTTGATAAAATCCATAATCCTTTACAGAAAAACGCACTGACTGTTATTAAGCTAGCTCCTAGTCTTTTAAGAGTAAGGTTTTTAATATAAATTTTCTTTATACATATACTGTTTTGGAAAGAACCTTGGTGCATCAGACACAGAAGAAACCCACCATGCTGAGTTCAGCCCTTTACTGCTCTCCTTACCAAAGAGGATAACAAGGTACACTGCATTTGAGAAGTATCTACCTTGACACAGAATATTTTGACAAAAAAAAAATTTAAAATTTATTGGTGAAGATATACCAGGCAAACCACAACAAAATTCCACTTTACTTCATCACAGGTTTGGATTAAATTGAGGGGAGGAAAAACAGAAATGGTAGAAGACATGGTAGTGACGCTGCTTTTAAGTCAGAAAGTCTTCACAGCACAGAATCACAGCATGGTTTGGGCTGGAAGGGACCTTAAAGATCATCTAGTTCCAACCCCACCTGCCACAGGCAGGGACACCTTCCTCTACACCAGGTTGCTCCAAGTACCATCCAATCTGGCCTTAAACACTGCCAGGGAGGGGGCAGCCACAGCTTCTCTGGGCAACCTGGGCCAGTGTCTCACCACCCTCACAGGAAAGAATTTCTTCCTAACATCTAATCTAAATCTACCCTCTTTCAGTTTAAAACCATTCCCCTTGTCCTGTCACTCCATGCCCTTGTAAAAAGCCCCTCTCCAGCTTTCCTCTAGCCCCTTCAGGCACTGGAAGGTGCTAGAAGGTCTCCCTGGAGCCTTCTCTTCTCCAGGCTGAACAGCTCCAACTCTCTCAGCCTGTCTCCATAGCAGAGGGGCTCCAGCCCTCTGAGCATCTTCATGGCCTCCTCTGGACTCGCTCCAACAGCTCCATGTCCTTCTCACATGTGATTCTAACATCTTGGTTCAATCCACAACAGCTTTTATGGAACTCCAGCTCAAAATGACCCTGTTCATAACCCAGTGGAACAGCATACCAAGACACATACCACTGCATACTGTTTCTACACACTTTCCATAAGTTTCCATTTCTCACCTTGGTTAGAGACAGCTATGGGTCGAGCAAGCAAAGGTACTTACATTCCCATGACTATAAATCTTTCCTTGTGAATTCACAAGAGAATATTGTAGGATTCTATTTCTGTCTTGGCTTATTACAAGTTACCAGTAGGCAGCTACAACAGAGTAAATCCTACACCTGGCAACTGCAGTCTTTCAAAGCTTTCATGAACGTCGCATTGTTTGGCTCCCTGGAAGCTAGTACCGCACAGAATGCTAAGGGCTGCATTCGAGCAGGGCTGAAGGCAGGTCACAAACAGAACGGCGCAGTAGAAAAGGAAGCTGTGTGCAATGATGCAAAAAAATCCTATTGCTGATTTGTATTCTGCCTGAATACAAGGAAGAAAGTAAGAAAAACTCCAGCTCATTCACATGAGGAATATAAATAGAAGATTCAGTAAAGAACTATTTTACTAAGCATTGGCATTTGGAACGTATTCAAACTCTAGTTATATACTGAATAATCATAAAAGGCAACACTTGTTAATCACAAAATTGGAGAGTTCCAAAATTTAGAAATAGACTGATTTAATGCCAATGTTACATACAGTTTTTGTAATATACATAAATAGAAATCATAGTTAAAGACACATAATACAGTAGGTGATGGCAACTGTGGATAACTGTCTCCCACAGTGGATGTGATTGTATGGTACATTTCACAATAGTTATAGAAAGATGAAAGACAGAGCTTGAGGACCATAAACAAGGGATTATTTTACAGACATTCAACTGGCAAAGTCATAGGCACTGAGGAAAAAATTGGTATTAGGGAAATAATACAGAGAGTGAAGCAAAATAAAGTGGAAAAGCATTGAAATATGTACCACAATAAGGAAAAAAGATGAAGCAGATTTGCAATCCAGAACCTTTTCAAGGGATATTTATGACTTGCAGCTCCCTCTTCAGGAGGGTGAACAAAAACAAAGCCCCCTTAGAGATCATGGGAAGGGAACACGTATTTCCAGCAGACACACACAACATGAAGGGCTCCTCATGCTGGTCTCCACTATGGCTGACTAGGATAAAGGTACGTTACTGCAGTGTAACCATGCCTCATGCACAGAGACATACACATGCAAACGGGTCTCTCAGCCAGCCTCGAGACCTTACTGTGTCTCCAGTAGTTGGCTTGGACCTGCTGGTCCCTCCAGCAGCCAACTGGCAGATCTTCTGTTCTCTCAGTCTCTCCCATGGCTGCTTCAATATCTGGCTCCCAAGCACCTTACCTAGTCACTAGCCTAATAATAGTCCTGCTTAATATCTGTTGGCTTAATATTGCACACTGGCATACATATCCACACAGTATGCACGCACCCCAGTTGCTGACACCCCAAGGCACACGTGCCCCTATGACCCAATAGTCCAACTCCAGTCTGGACCATGGTCTGACACTGGCCCTTAGATCTACATGCACATAGACAAGAGCCTCCTCACTCAGGAAAATAGCTAGAAATTAAGTTTAATAAGTTGACAGGACAAACTGTGCTGATGAGGTACATGGCACAGAAAAGCATACTAACTAGCAATCTGTTCACATGTAACCAGCCCCTTTATCCCCCTATCCTTCTGTTTTCCTATGCTTGTTCCCCCCTAAACCACCTCAAATCCTCCCTTTCCCTGCCTTTGGTCCTTTCCCTAAACATTCTGTAATAAGTCCTGAACAATTCCACAAGGCTCTTCCCCTCCATGCTGTAATGAGTCTCATGGAGCTGATCAACTTCATGTGGCAGACTGAAGAAGAGCCAGGTCAGGATGCTCCATTTCTCAGATTATCAGGATTTCCCCACCTGTCACTGTTCCACTGGGTTCCTTTGGGTTTGCAGGGATAAGTCTTTTATCACACAATTTAACATCCGTCCCCCACCCCAGTTAAAAGTAAAGCCAGAGATAATTGCACCATTGTACACTTTGTACCTCAAATACTCATGAGTTAAGGTGCTATGATATGACAAAAATTATTTTTTATAAAGATTTATTTTAAAGCCTGCAAATCAAATCAGAAACTTACTAGGATATGCATGCCATTCTCTATCCCCTTAAAAATAAATCAATTTGTAATAGCAATAAGGACTTGCCTTGACCAATTAATGACAGCTTCCCCATAGATGGTATAATCTAACAAATACAAAAAAAAAGTCAGTCAAATTGTCAGCTTCAGCAAAGGCTAAAGTATTCTTACTTATAATACCAAAGTGTCCAAGCATAAGCCAAACTCCTCTGGGGTAAGAACTCTGCAAGTGCCGAACAAAGCCTCTGATCTGACAGAGGCAACACATGAAAGAAAATGAACACGCTTTCTTACACAAAGGAGGAGTACAACAAGACAGCACTTGATAGCATGACAGACAGCACTCTTTTCAAGTGTCTACTGACAGCATGAAAGAGAAATATGTAACATTTGAGCACGCTCGTAGGGAGTTCCTAGCAGGCGTAAGAGGCATCAGAGAAGTCAAAGAAGCTCCCTTTAAGTTTACAAGCAAATGAGCACAGAAGGCCAGAGCCAAGGATGGACGCAAGTAGAAGACAGCAAGAAAGAAACAACAGGTTAAGAAAAAGCAGAAAGCTGTAAGGTTTCTCCTCCCCTCAAAGGAAAAACAAACAGCTGCAGGTATATATACAGACTACCACAACTATTTTAGAGGAATCACAAGACACCTATTTCCCACGAAAACAATCTTCAAGATAACACACATTCTTCCTCTGTATCCCAGAAATCAATGAATATGTCAAGGATTGGATTTAAAAAAAAAAAAAAATCTTCATAAAAATCTCTGCAAAAGCAGAGAATCTCACTCTCACCAAGTTCAGACCTTGGCAAGATCCACAAGCTCCAATACGCTGCATTTCATGCACCTCTGGAAGTGCCATGGTTTCCTGATGTCTGCCTTGCTGCATGCCGTTAAAAATATACCACCTTTGGTAACAGCCGTTTTAACTTACTGACCTGACAGATCTACATCCCACTCACATAACACTTCGTGTCCTTTTCTCTGCCTGCTGTTAAGGTTGTCTGGGCTCCTCTCTTTTCTGAATCCTTATCATGTCAGTCTAACCTCACCCAGAATGCCTAGTCTTTCTTCCATCTAGTCTCTTCCTTCTCTCACTTTCACTGTGAGAATTTCGTGGCTTTTTTTCCTCAGGCCTCCATTATTCCCGCTCTCTCTTTCTGTTTGTCAATCGTTCAGTGCCTTGCAGATAGCTCACAAAACGCATTTAGCTACACCTGTTCTGGCTGAGAGCTCAGAAAAAGTTCACATCCTTCCAAAAAAATACTAATTCCACTACCTACCCGAACAGCTAACAGACATGTAACACATTTTAACATATTTCAAGATAACTGCAAAATAGCCAAAGAACACATCACACACTCACAAACTAACCAAACAGTTCGCTGAATTCATAGACTAACCGACCACAAATTCAGAACAAATATGATAAAATACAAACCGAAAACCCATGCAATTAAAAAAAAGTCACTGTTCCCAAGGTGTTGTTACAGGCACTGCTTATTAAATAAAAGGGAAAAATGCAGACCTTCTTCAATTTTTCAGATTTTATTCAAGAAATGGTTTCCCAGTTACACAAACCAAGTCCATACTGCTGCTGTGCCTTCCATGTGCACACCTGCCTGTGGCACAACAGAACCTGCAGCCCAGGGCTGGAAGGCAGGCACGACTGCACCAGGCAGGACACGAACCGCTCCGTCACGTGAACAGAGAATATCTTCAGTGAGCCACAGTGCCTGACCCTGCAAGAACAGGTGCTACAGAAACTTTGTCTGTGAAACTCTGAAAAGTGATGATTTAGGTTTTGGCCTGTAAATATGAGTTCCACAAATAATTAGTTCAAACTTACATTTTTCATACTGCTACTATTTACAGTAAGACTTTTTTTAAAATCACTAACAAATTTAAATTCCAAGGATTATTTCAGATTGTTTATTACACTAAACTACCTTGAATCACCTTCGCATGACAACAGGGTAAGATTACATGGTCACTCAGGTAACAACACATGTTCATCTGCTGAAACTATTCTGTGCATGCTCTTACAGACACAGTAAAATTAAGAGAGAACTTATCCCAAGCACAAATACAGGCTGGGCAGAGAATGGATTGAGAGCAGCCCTGAGGAGAAGGACTTGGGGGTGATGGTTGATGAGAAGCTCAACATGAGCCAGCAGTGTGCGCTTGCAGCCCAGAAGGCCAACTGTATCCTGGGCTGCATCAAAAGCAGCGTGGCCAGCAGGTCAAGGGAGGTGAATCTGCCCCTTTACTCCGCTCTCGTGAGACCACACCTGGAGTTCTGTGTCCAGCTCTGGCACCCCCAACATAAGAAGGACATGGAGCTGTTGGAACGAGTCCAGAGGAGGGCCACGAAGATCATGAGAGGGCTGAAGCACCTCTTCTATGAAGACAGGCTGAGAGAGTTGGGGCTGTTCAGCCTGGAGAAGAGACGGCTCTGGGGAGACCTTCTAGCAGCATTCCAGTACCTGAAGGGGGCCTACAGGAAAGCAGGAGAGGGACTTTTTACAAGGGCAAGTAGTGACAGGACGAGGGGTAACAGTTTTAAAGTGAAAGGGGGTAGATTTAGATTAGATATTAGGAAGAAATTCTTTCCTGTGAGGGTGGCGAGACACTGGAACAGGTTGCCCAGAGAAGCTGTGGATGCCCCCTCCCTAGAAGTGTTCAAGGCCAGGTTGGATGGGGCTTTGAGCAACCTGGTCTAGTGGAAGGAGTCTCTGCCCATGGCATGGGGGTTGGAACTAGATGAGCTCCTTTCCAACCCAAACCATTCTATGATTCTATGAACTCCACTGCAGCATCACTATTTCACAACAATCAGTAGCAGCTTTGCTCCTCTTCTCAATTGTTCTGTGAGGTTATGAACTAAAACTTCCTGGGCAATTTGTGGTAGTATATAACTTTATTTTGGCTAGGATACATAATTTATAAAGTGTTATTCCTATGATGAAGCATCACCGACTTCAACTGAACTCAAGTAATTCAATGAATCCTCTGTCTTACAAGAAAGCAAGCCTTTCTATGACACAGCAGTATCTTCTGATCCCCACACATCATTTAAAGTGAACTAAGGTATCACAGACTCCTGGAGTTAGGTTAAGTATGGGATTATAAGGTGTGCATTGGATGTCTTGGGGATCTTGGGGAAAAAATCTCAGTTATATTCTAAGCTTTGTGAAACTGAAAGAAAAAGCATAACAAAACAATTAGCTGGAGGCAATTTTCTACTATAAAAAGGATATTCCCAAGATGCACTCATGAAGCTACCATAGGATACTCTTCTAGTATACACTTTCGAAACTCAGAGGTAAAAAACAAATACCTCGTGTGCCTTTTAGTTTCACAGCTGAGTGGTACAACAGCTAACCTAAAACGCCAAAAGTAAAGATTTTTCCCCTGGTTCTGTTGTTGCAATGAATCCAAAGTACCTTCCTGCTGGCTAAGAGAACAGCTGATATAAAATTTACACTCCAAACTAAAACAGACTCTTATTAAAACACTTTGCATTTCAGAAAGATTGCAGTGGAAGGGACAGTCACATGGCATCCTGCCTTTTTGACTATGGAAACTTGGACAGACCCCTTCTTCAAAAGCAAGGCTGTCAAAAACATACCACTATTTGGTATACAGAAACACTATTTGAATTCAACTTCTCTCCTTAATGTCTTATAAAACACAGATGTCTTGGCAAGGTTGGCACTAAAAAAACCCCCAAGCTATTCAACCAGCTGCTTTGATTTTGTTATGCCTGAACAGTCACATGCTCCGTTGAGACCTCTATTCTGTTTATGCCTTGAGTCAGTATAAAGCTTTTTGTTGTTTATTAGCATGAGCAGCAGTTTTTAAATGATTTCTTGTGATACAAAGAAACAAAACAACTCCTGTAGAAATAATTCACCCAAATTAATAAAAATATATGCAAGTCTTGAAAATCAATAGGTTATTAATAATGTATGAATGTTCACAGACCACACAATATAAGCTGTTTTTTTTTTTTTCCAAAACTTAGCTACATAACCAACATTCAGCATCTTAGTAAGTAAAATGAAATCGAACCATTAACAACTACCCCTGTGCATGATCCTAGCCTGGAGCGAACACAAAGCAGCTTAGCCCACATTCTTACAGGCTACCTTCCATTAACAGCACTGTACAATCATTGCAGTTACCTAACTTACAGGCCTTAACTGCACCTCCACCACAGATTGCAAAGCAGTATTACGACCAAAAGCATGCTTTCCAAATCACCTAGCAGTTTCCAAGCAACTCACTTGTTAGGAGAAGCAACATTTTCAAAAAAGTACCACGAAAGACACTAAAACATACACACTGTAAAGGTATCTCTTAGGCACTCCAAAGGTGAAACATAATTGTCAGCTTGGAGCCCAGTTGACCCAAAGTGCTCATAGAAGGGGATGAAAAACTAGCTGTCCACTTTGCTTTGCCTGTAACTATTATCATCTGAGCCATCTAAAGTGTTCCCAAGAACAACATAACTGTGTGGTCTTAACATCAGGTAAGTCATCACCGGTGCAGTTACATACTACTGAACTAAAAGCAGAAATATTTTACTGAACACTGGCATCAATAAACATAAAGGAGTAATTTTTTAACAGGTTGTGCTACAACTCATTCATCATAAATCACATCAAACAGGGAATATTTGCAACAATATGTTTATTAATATTCAATATAAATATATTTCTTCTGAATTGTATATCTTATTATACATTAAAAATACCCATAAAGTATATGAGAGAATTCTTGAATCAGTTATTCTTTTCCAAGACAATGCTTTTATTACAGTTGTGTTAAAAAGAATTGAATACACCTGATCCTGAGAGAAGAAAAACAATTATGGATGAAAGCAATGGGGGTTTTTCATTTGTTTTGCTTAATATTCATTCCACAGCCCCCTTCATACTTGACTAGCAGATATGGGTTATTGTCTACTGTTATCACAAGCTTAGGAAAAAAGCTGGAGGTCAGCTACCCCAAAAACTGTAGACCCCATTGTCACTAGATTTAATTCAATACCTGTAATGATACATATTTAACCCATCCAGTACCCTGTATAAAATATGACTGTCAGTGTACAGAGCAACAGAGTCTGTACCATCAGAAAAAAATGTTAAATCTGAAAGACTTTGCAGCATAACATATTTAGCAAGTCACAAAAAGGGACAGGAAAATTTTACCACATTCTCAGGCAAGCATTTGTTAATCAGCCTGTCAAATACAACAGGCTAGTTTGTAAGATACCTTGACCTGTATTTGCATCTCCAAGAAGGAAAGAAAAATTGGAGAAAGATTAAAAGTCTAGACCCCTCCCTCTTTTCCACCCACAACTCCAAGGATAAGATTAGTCATACACACAAACGCTCTGCATCAAGACTGGCTGTGCTCTCTACCAGGTGCAGCAGGAGGTACGATGAAAGGAAGAACCCAGGACAGGCACTTCTCCAGCTGACGAGAGAGAGAGCGAGCGCGCAAAAGCTCTAAGTGAAGTCAGGTGCAACTCAATTGTCTCATTCTCTAGTTTTGTTTCCTTTATCACTGAGAAACATTTGCAGTTGTGTTGTCCATTCTCAAAGTGATGATGAATGTTTTAAATTTGCGTTGTATTTTACCCTGGTTTGAGTTGAGTGTGATTTTAAGGTAAAGAAACAGTAACAATTTTTTCATTCCATCCTGTAGCAAATTATCAAAGAGAGGCATGCTACCAAACCCCCCAGCTGCCTATTACATTCTTTAGATTATTCAAGAGGTTATCAGAAGCACAAGTTCCCATTTCGGCTGAATGGTCCAAGCAGTGCAGAAGTATGACAGGCTGAGAAACTCAGAAATCATTCCCAACAAATTGAGGATTTTCTGCAGCTGTCTGGATTTGCAAAGGTTTTGTGACCCAACATAAGTACCAGCTCACAACATGTGCAGCAGAAGCTCCTACTGGGCCCCTATATACTCAGGAATCTGGACATCAGCACCCACTCATTATACCCATTCTGCAAAACATACAAGGCACGCACAGTAACTCCTAAGAACACTGTATTTGCTATACACTTCCAGACCAACCCTACTGAAAGCCTATTTCTGTTACTGAAAGCCGGTCAGAAGCGGTGTTCCCCAGGGCTCAGTATAGGGGCCAGTTCTCTTTAATATCTTTATCAGTGATCCAGACGAGGGGATCGAGTGCACCCTCAGTAAGTTCGCAGATAACACCAAGTTGGGTGGGAGTGTTGATCTGCTTGAGGGTAGGAAGGCTCTGCAGAGGAATCTCGACAGGTTGGATCGATTGGCCGAGGCCAACTGTATGAGATTCAACAAGGCCAAGTGTCAGGTCCTGCACTTGGGGCACAACAACCCCATGCAGCGCTACATGCTTGAGGAAGAGTGGCTGGAAAGCTGCCTGGCAGAAAAGGACCTGGGGGCGTTGGTCGATGGCCAGCTGAACATGAGCCAGCAGTGTGCCCAGGTGGCCAAGAAGGCCAACAGGATCCTGGCTTGTATCACAAATAGTGTGGCCAGCAGGACAAGGGAAGAGATCATCCCCCTGTACTTGGCACTGGTGAGGTAGCACCTCGAATACTGTGTTCAGTTTTGGACCCCTCACTACAAGAAAGACACTGAGGTGCTCGAGTGAGTCCAAAGAAGGGCAACAAAGCTGGTGAAGGGTCTGGAGCACAAGTCTTATGAGGAGCGTCTGAGGGAACTGGGGTTGTTTAGCCTGGAGAAAAGGAGACTGAGGGGAGACCTTACTGCTGTCTATAAGTACCTGAAAGGAGGTTGTAGTGAGGAGGGTGTTGGTCTCTTCTGCCAGGTAACAAGTGATAGAACAAGAGGAAATGGCCTCAAGCTGTACCAGGGGAGGTTCAGATTGGATATCAGGAAAAATTTCTTCACCAAAAGGGTTATCAAGCACTGGAACAGGCTGCCCAGGGAAGTGGCTGAGTCACCATCCCTGGAGGTATTTAAAAGACGAGTAGATGTGGTGCTTAGGGATATTGTTTAGCGGTGGACTTGGTAGCGTTAGGTTAATGGTTGGACTCTATGACCTTAATGGTCCTTTCCAAACAAAACGATTCTATGATTCTCCCGAAATTGTCAAACTTGCTATATATGCAATAATCCCGGAGAACTGATTTAAATGTCCTTTAAGTACATTTGTGTATCAGTCACATTAGTTCCTGGGCAAATAATTCTAGGCAATTTCATGTTGGAGAGTCCTACAAAAAGCATTACACTACCAAACTTGTGTGCTGATGTCAGGCACGTTTTGATCAGTCTTTCACTACTCTATTCTCTAATCCACAGCCACATTTGACAGTTGTTGTTACCACCATTTGGCTAAGGACATTTTCAAATTCAACATTAAAAGAACTTCACTGCTAGGCAGATATCCTACATGGTGTATTGGGTTTACATGGCAAGGTTTTGGTAGCTGGGAGGGTGAGGTTGGGGCCTGCAGGGGTGGCTTCTGTGAGAAGACACGAGAAGCTGCCTCTATGTCAGACAGAGCCAGCCCCAATTCCACAAAAGACTCAATAAACTTGGCAATATTTTTTCAGTTATAAGTGACCGTTGAATTTGTCTTTGATCTTGAAAGTAATTTTTAAAAAATATTTCACAACTTCATTTATCATTTAATTTGTAATTCATTCAACTTTATCATGAAAATTGTCACTTTCATGAACTAGGTAAAGCTTTTCAGGCACGTTGCTTACAATTCCCTTTAATGAAACACCATAACAACCAGTAAATGCTATTCATTAAGAAATAGAAAAAAATACACATCTGAAAGGCCAGTGAGAATCCATAGAAGACAAAACTTCTCTTAGACAACCTGCAACATCTCAGTGGTATCACTGGTTGAAAACATCTGTTCTCAGCTGCCACAGTGGTGCCCTGTGACCCTGCTGAGGCCAGCCTGGGTCATAACATGATTACAGAGATGGGAATCTAGTTTATTTACCAACCTTCAAACAGCAATCCTCCTATCAATCACACAAAGTAACCTCAGTACAGGTGTCTCATCTGCTTCTGGCCTTAAGCTGAAACCTGGTAACTTCCTATACTACAGAGATGTTTCATTAACATTATCGCAATAGTCTGACCTTCTGTGCAAGTTCCTTTCTCTATTTCAGTTTCTTTTAACCTGTTTAGTAAGCATGCTTGACACCTGGTTGTAGTACCAGCTTATCTGCATTATTTGATACAGAAACTTACAATGTGCGGACTAGAGAGGTTTAAAGATACTGAGACTGGGGAATACAGCAAAAAACAATTATCAGACAAATCTCTGCAAGCTAAAAATAAAGTAACAATTTCCATTTGCTATAAGTGACGGCCTGCAGGGAAAAACTACTTTTTTTCTTCTGAAATGTAATTTAGTTTAAATATGACACCAAATGTAAAGTTCTGCTAATTTTATGAAGAGTCATCTCCTAAAACTGTGAAGTGATTCCATCACACTTAAAAACCAGACATTTATTTAAAATTATCTGAAAACAAAACAACGAAATACTCAGAATATAAGCAGAAAATATAATTAACTTACAATTTACTATCTATCATATGAAAAATTAAAAAGTAAACACACAGCATGACAGCAAGACTAGTATTTTAAGTACTGGCTTTAATGACCACAGAGGGAATAACCTATCAAAATTCATATGCAACTTTAATACTAACAAAAAACTTACAGTCCTTTGTATAAAACAAAAAGAACACTAATATAAAAAAATAATACTTAATTTTCTCTTGCATTAAATTTAATCCCACAGAAGTCAGATAACCAAATTTTCTAAAGCCTAGGAGTTTGTCTGGAAAACAAAGGCTAAATAAGAAACATCAACAGTTACAGCAGAAAGTAAGCAACAGTAAGACTGCAGTGTGCAAAGGAAACAAAAAAAGCAACTGGATAAAGCAAACATTGCCTGGCACAGACACAGAACTACTCCCTAATGAACATGAAAGGTCCCAAAAAACCTTATGCTCTCAATACCTTCAGGCCTCAAACAAACTGCTAGTTAAATCTAATGATACATTTTGCTATCTCTGTAAAGAAAAAGAACAAACAAGACAAGGAGAGTCACAAGCTGAGGACAACATGGAAGCATATTCCTGCACCACGCATGAAAATCTTCATCTCCCTTTTCACCCCTTTTCCCTTTTTCTTCTCCCAGAACTGCAACATTTTGCATTTCCAGCCCAATGCCACTTGTGGGGCAGATGCCTTTTTGGTAATTTTTTCCACACTTAAAAACTGGCAGGCAAAACATCCAGCTCAGGAAACAAATATTCTACTAGAAAAGAACTATAAATGTCCAGTCAACAGGAATAAAAGCAAGGAGAGGCAAGCAACTTCACTCGTCAGCAGCAAGAGCCAAGGAACCAGCCCTTATTACTGACCTGTCCAGTGCTGCCCGCTCCCTGCCCTAGGCATACAAGTGAGTCAAGAAAAGCAGGCTGGGGAAGAAGGGCTGCAGCAAAGGCCACTCCTGCTGTACACAAAACTATTGCTGGCTAAAGGGGAATTGTGCAACACCAGCATAGTGGTTCCCCTACCCTTTGATATAAGGATGTGTATTGAAACAAACACACACCTTGGTTAACAAGTTAAGCATGGAGGGCTACATCCTTTACTTCTTCCATGTCTACTACACAAGTGAGGAAAAGAAAGAGATGAGAAAAACAGCCCCAAAGGCAATATGAAAAATCAAAGTTACCCTTTTCTTTGACTAACAGTGTAACTAACAGCAGTTGGCTATATATTTTTAAAACCCGAACAGATCATCTCCATTTGAGGTTTGGTAATCTGACCTTTCTCCCTGATCAACCCCATTCAGGAGAGGAGCAGAGAAGGTACGTTCTTCCTGTCCAGAGGCAGAACTTCGCGCCAGCAAGGCCACCTACACAACCCATGTCACAACTTCTCTTGCAGCGCAGGCAAGAAAGTTTCCGTTTCCTGTGCAGGCACCCGTGCGGTTAATGCAAGCCCCAGCAGCGCCGGCGCGAAGACTCTGCCTGACAGCAACGGACTGAGGTAAGGACAGGGGAAAAAAAAGTGGCCAAAAACTTCTCGGTAAAGACACAAGCATGACACTGTAAAAAATAAAGGCTTTTGGTTTATTTTTAATTTCACTCAACCAAGTAGGTAAGGGAAAAGGTAACTGTGAACCTTCCTCCTCATTTTACTAAACTAATTACCCTGTTTCTAAGTACTATTCATTTTTTTGAAGTAAGCATCTGCCCAATTCTCCGATGATGTAAGAAAGCACTTAAGACCATTTTCTCCATAGCAGGATATTCTAATATTAGCTTTCCCACAGAAGTGATGTCTAATTTTCCACAAGGGAAGAGGGAAGTTCCCTGACAATGTGAACATCAGCTCAAGGGACAGGGACAATGCATGGAAAGCGTGTTCACCGATCCCATTTGCTAGTGGGTGTCAGAACCTCTTCAAATAAATAATACGAGGAAATTTAGATGCTGATGTCTTCAGCATACTTCTAAGCTAAAATTCCTCCATAAGCATTCCAGTCTCACACATGCTTTTAGCAGACGCCAGCTGGTTAAAAAGGTCTTTTTTTCTTGAAAATGTACTAGCATTGGCATTAATAACCCAATTGTAACAGTTCATTTGGAAACACACAAACTTTTTGAAAGTACATTAAAATTAAGTTTAATGTGAGATGGTCTCCTGAAACACTATAAATATTTAGTTGTTCCAAATCAGTACTCACACATAATTTTCAATATTACAGTGTTTCAGCAAGATATGTTGAAGGAGATCTTTTCTCATTCTCCCTGATAGACAGCTTCAAGTTTTTGACAATAATATTTTCCGTGATTGCACCTAAGAAAATGAATGGCTGTCATATCAGAAACATATCTTTTCAGAAAGACCACAATGACAAAAGAGCCAGTAAAGGAGATTACTAAAACAAGACATCCTTCAACAAGTTGAAACCACGGGCAAATGACGAAATCACACAAGTACTCTGCAAATTAAATGTAAAAAAAAAAAAAAAAAAAAAAATCACTAAACTGGAGATTTACAGTAACAGTTTTTCTAAATGCATAAAAACTAGAGTCTTTTTCAAACACATTCAAAGCAAAACGCTGTGCTTAATTCTGCTGTGCACCTCCTCTCTCATTCACACACCTCAAACCAACAAAGAAACTGACAAACCATGGGGAGAGAAGGTAGAAAAATAACCCAAACCATGAGTTTTGTAAAGAGATCTCTCAAGATCAAAGTCATTTAATATACTATGTCCACTTTTTGGTGGACAAATAGGTTTGTGAGCAACCTATTTGACACAGTCTATCTGAATTTCTGAAAAGATCTAACAATGTTCAATGCCAAAAGGTTCTTGAAAAAAAATAAACTGACATGAGATGAGGGGAAACCATTCTTCTGGAGCAGCAACTGTTTAAAAAGAAAGGAAACAGGAATAAACTGTCAGTTTTGTCATTCAAGAGAAGTCATCCGGAAGCAGTTCTACCAGCTGTGCAGCTGAATGTATTCATACGTTATCTAGAAAAGAATGTGAATGGTGAGGTGACAGAGTTTGCTGATGATATAAGCTGTTCAAGTAAGAAAAATGAAAACGAGATGTGGAGAGTACAGGTAACTTCACAAATACTAACTGCCCATTAAGATAGTAGACGAAAAAAGTCAATATATATAGATAAGCATAAAGCACTGCACATAGGAAAAACACTTTTGTAAATTTACATATAAAATGTGAGTCTCCGAATCCCCCATTATCGGGGTAGGCAAAAAGATGCTGCAGTTTTAAGAGAAGTTTTCCTGAACTATTCCTTGAATATTCAGGAGCTACCAGGATATCAAACCATAACGCTGCAAGTCATCGGGGATGGAGTAGGAGCAGCACACAGGGCACCATTATACCAAGATGCAAGTTCATAGTACATCTGCATTCTGTTCTTTGCATCTCAAAAAGGTAAAAGAGAGATAAAGGAAGGCAACCAGGTTGTCCTCAACTAAGGAAACATTTCCTAAGAGAGGTGGTATTAAACATACACATGCCAAGATCCTTCAACCTCAAGAAATGACTGATGTAGAACAAGAGGTCTACAATCTGTAAGGAACAGAAGTAACACACAGGGAATGATTACTTATTTTCTCATCCTATTAAAACTAGGCATGTCAAATTAAATCATCAGGATGCAGACTTCATTTAAAAGTCTGCTTTTTCCCCTAAACACCACTTAGGTAAGCTGCAAAATTTAGGTTTCCATGGATGCTAACAAATTCTTTCTGTACTCGCGTAATTAATGAGAGGGATATCCAAGACATCTGTGTGTTTAATAGTTCATCATCTTCAGCTCAGAAAATTTCTGTGCTGTGAATTGTTGGAATAGTATCACGGCAAGTTTCCGTGTTCTTAATGTTCTCCCCAAGGCAGCTGCTATTGATCGCCAACTGTTAAAAGGCAGGATATAGGGTTAGGTGAACTTGTGGTTTGACTCAATGCGGTGGTAGTTTCTCATGAAAAAAAAACCTGACAACCCAGAAAACTTTTGAGAGTATCTTCTGCAAATAAACTTTTTACTGTTTCAACCATAGCACACAATTTGACTACATTTCTCAACCCACACAGTGTGTTTCAATTCCTACCAATTCAGCTTTCTTGTTTCTTAACACAGATGGTCATACTCACATAAGCCAGGGAGTTTCAGAAGCTTTAAGTTAAAGCAGCTACAAAAATGGATAACAGAATAAAACTTATAACTAGTACAATTTAGAGGGACATATATTGTCTTTCAGAACAAACTACCCAGCAAACCAGAATCTACTAAGTTATGAATAACAACTAAATCTCTGCCAAATAAAAGCACTTTTTATAGAAAGGGTTGTTAGGCAAGTCTTTTGGAGATCTTGCTACAAACACTGAAGCACTTAAAAGCCTTTCACACAGATTTGGTATCAGTCAACATCAGGCCCCTAAAGAAGGGACAAGATACAAGGAACACCAATATAAACCTGAGTCAGCAAAAGAAAGGATTTTCCTCCTTGTAAGAACTGAACTTTTATACTTGGTGGCAAATATGCTCAAATGTTAAATAAATCTTGCAAGTAAATCTTGTATCTGTGACTTGTTTACTATGGGCTATAAATTAATACCATCTAAATGTTCCGCTCAAAGTCAGAGCAGAAATTCATATAAATTCATTAAAAAGTACTACTCAAGTTTAACACTGCTGAAGTTTTTAAACATCGCTTGCTCGTTCCTCAGTTGAAATTAAAAAGTTTTCTGCCTCCAATGTTCTGGAGCAATAGCATGATGCTTCAGCTCCTTAAGTACTAAACTACATCTGGTCCCCAGCAGTTCCTGGAACATGATCATAATCTTTCATCATCTACCTTTTTCTTTATAGTTCATCATGTGGCTCATGCAATTTTTTGTAAAGCAGTGTCCAAGACAGCACAACCCATTACACCAGTATATCATATGCATTTTAGGAGCACGTCAGTTTCTCTGCCTTTAACCTGTCATTCTCCTGTCTGCAATATTGTTTTTCTAGACATACTATCTTTTCAACCAACATATTCTTCTATTCCATTTTGTCAACTCTATTATAAAAAGAAAAAGAAAAATGCTTCAAAGGCTGCAAATTCAATGGGACAGAACAGTAGATCCAAAACAGGCTTTAGAGACCATCTACAACATACAAAGTATGCATTTGACCACATTTATTTTTAACAACAAAGTAGTATGTACAGGTTCTTCAAACTCAACTGAAAGCTTCCTAGGAATGTTCAAAATGGATCTGAACATTAATCCACAAAAATCAAAGCCCAACACAAATAAAGCCATTGATTACCAGAAGCCTGTTTGAGCCTACAATGTAGTCCAATAAACCAAAGCACTTGAACCTGATCTAGTTGAAGATGTTCCTGCTCATTGCAGGGGGGTTGGACTAGATGACCTTTAAAGGTCCCTCCCAACCCAAACTATTCTATGATTCTATACCACCTTAAACTGATCGACTGTCTTTAAGTTTCAGGAGAGAAGTGACAAGCTCGGGGCAATGCTTAATCTTTACGCATCAGCTCGATTCAAAAGCAATGCCCATATTGCTGAGGAGCAAGCATTGTTTCTCCATGTACTACACTCGTCTTGCTTAGTAGGCCAGAAGCCATAGTGCAGAAACAGAAAAGAAGGAGCTCCATTCACACACACCAGTTTTGTACTAAGGTGTGTGTATATTTTTTGTACTGGTGTGTGTGTATATACCCTCACACAAAGGGTACAACAGCAAGGTTAATACACAACACAGAAACCTGACTGCAGGCTCCATTCACATTTTAATTGTTACAGTGTGTAAGACACACCTCATACTGTGTCACTAAACGATTACGTGTCTCTGTAGCCTCTTATTTTAACTTATCCCACAGAATCACAGAATGGTCGGGGTTCGAAGGGACCTCTGGAGATCATCTAGTCCAATCCCCTGCCAAAGCAGGTTCCCCTAGAGCACATTGCACAGGGTCGCGTCCAGGCGGGTTTTGGTTATCTCCAGAGTTTTGAATATCCTGGCCCATCTTGTACAAAGGCTGGGTGGTGGTCAATCAACTAACTGCTTTTTAAAGCATTTTCAGTCTAGTATGATCAGACACTTCTAGGCTTCCATTCTTTTTCCTTCCTTTTAAACTACGTGCTCTGAAAACAGAAATACTAAATTTCCTCTTGCAGGTTTATGAGATTCTACTATAATCTCAGAGCTTTACAATATGAAGGAATTTGCCTGGACCTCTGTCAAAAACAGTAAGATGACAGATTAGGGTTAAAGTCTTCCATCAATGTTAAGTGTCCAGTACCCAATCATTTTACAAAATTTTATATGTGCAATGAATAGATTCAATTGCCTTCAGGTGGAGGCCTCAATATTCCCTTCATTCAACTCAACTACTCAACTTTAAGGCAAACTCTCAGAAGTTATGAAATCCCAATTAGTGGTCACCTGGAAAATGTGTTGTTTACATGACTTTTCTAATACCTCAGGCAAATTCATTAACTGGACCAGGACAAAACCCTCTTCTCTAGCATTCAACTGACCAAGAGGTCTTCATTTCTTTTTCCTGCACTTGCTCCCTTCACATAGAGGTTTTGAGCCCAGACAGAAAATAACACTAAAAACACTCACAGCTTGTATAAGCAATAGTTAAAAATCGATACTATCAAAATCTAGTATTCTATACATGTAGTTCATCTAGAGTTGTTTTAAAAGTGATCTGATTTTTATATAAAATTCTCAGTCATGGTAAAGCCATATCTTCCTTTGTAAACTCTTCCAACAGAAGCACCAGAAACTCTCCACGGGGTGGAGTTATTCAGCAGGTTGGTAGCACAGTGCATGTCCATGCTGACTCAGAAGTCCTTCAAGCACTATGCTTCACACTCTGATGCTCATGAATCACAGACAGATACCATGTTTATTGCACCTAATATGTTCTCTACAGGTGCATCTACTTACTTTTAAAACCTTAAGCAAAGCTCCAGCTCTACTTCACATTGCTTTATGACGAACAAAGTTCTGGTTTTCTTCTTCTTCTACCACAGATCATAGGATTGTTTCAGTATTACAGGTTCATATAGCAACTTGATGAAAGATATTCCAAAACTCCCTGTTGAGTAAGTCATAAATCACAGCCTTCTGGTTTAACTTTTGGCAAACAGACAAAGGTCCAGCTTGCATGTTTACAATGGGCAAAATTATTCTACCAGAGAAGAGGCATTCATCCAAATATCTTTGTACACATTGTACATGTGCTTTCAGCACACTACAACTACCAGCAGAATATCATCACTCCACCCAGTAGCTCACCCTTAGTTTGACTCATGAATCAATTATTTCATACTAATCCCCAAGTCAGTCATTGTTTCCTGGGTTTATAGTATGAACTATGCTCTGCACCTTGCCAGATTGCCTGTATTTACTCTCCTCACTTCCCTTTGCTTTTCTCAAGGCAAACACACACATAGAGTGTTTCAGAGAAATAGCTGTATTGCTATAAAAATAATCACACTATGCAATGGTCACTGCAAACCAAAGGAGACAGTTTCAATCAATACTTCTACATGTCAATTTTATTGTCTAATTATCTTAGGATAGTAGTACACGCATCTGGACCCAATGAAATAGCACCAGGAACAAGTTGTATGACATGAAACAATAGAGATAATGACAGAAAAAAAATCAGGTAGGACAGCTCTTTGTTGTTACCATCAAAATACAGCAACAGAGCGCGAAAAATAAATCCAATAAAACTGAAAAGGAATACACAGAAAGGCAGAGAATTGCTTTAGTTGGAAACAGGTTTGGCTTTCCACACAAACATTAAAGCTATAGAAAAATGTCTAACAGTTTCGTAAGATTCAAAGAGACACTAGTTGCTTCCGTATTTAGAATATGCACAACATTCACAGATTCAATTTAAAGGAAGCTGCTTTGTTGCAACCTGTTGCCCAATTAAATAAGATGAGAAAAACAGGAAGTTATACTGAACGGCCACCGAGTTCAGCAAATAGACAAGGCTTTGCTAAAGTAAAGCAACGCTGTTACAGATCTTTTAACCAGAAAGTACCATACCCATGGACAAAAATATTTTTGAAGAACCTATCCTAGACATGGTGGAATAAAGCAAGTAAGGAAGCGTTCAGAGCACTTCAAATGAAATGGGGAGACAAGGAAGGGCAGGCAGGGAATTTGAGGGTTTAAGTCAGGAGCATCTATGACAAAGCGCTTCATCAACCTGCAAAGTGTCAGCAAAGAAAAAAAAAATTGCCTTTCTTCTCATGTTTTCTCTGCCAGTTTAAACAAGGTCTCCTTCCAAGCACTTCCTGTGAAAGTAACACTACCTGGGCAACAAAACTGCCACCAGAGGACTATAAACGTTTTTAAAAGGGAGATTTTAAAGAGAACTAGCATCTCTTTCCCTGCAACTGTACTAGTGAGCAGACTAGTACAGATATTTTGGGCACTCAAGCTTCTGCAGGTGACCTCACCTAAAAGATGTTACTTCTCTTGTACATTTAAATCACATCAGCTATAAACATCATCATTTTTTCCAAATCTGTATACAGACAGCCCAGGTATCATAACACTGAGAAGTAATTTAAGTAGTCCTTCACATCAGAAAGCCTCTGCAGTCTTCTTTCATCCCTCCCAGAAGAGGCTACGAGGTGTGTGCGGAGTGGGAACCCCACTAACCCCCCCCGCCCCCAAAAATGACACCAGTGCAGGTGCTGCAGGCATGACAATATACTAAAAACTATAATATATATCCCCCTACCTTGCAAAAATCAAAATTATTTTGCTGAAGTAATTTTTCCCAATTCAAATCATAAAAGCTTAATTTTGGCAAGGCTTCATGCGAAGAACAATTTGCAAAAGAAATCAAAGCATCATTTATAAGGTTGGGAAAATGTAGTGTGCCAGACCAGTTTTACAGCAAAAACAAACAACTTTGTCAAAACATTCAAGGCAACTTCATTCAACTTTCCCTTTAGTTATACTCATTGTCTATTATACTGAGTTCCACCTTAATGACTAATACAGATAGTATAAACACTCTTCTAGTATAAGAGGTTGGATTAGACAACAGACATAGTCAGGATAACCCACTTGCTTTGTCATAGCATCATCACCCTTGGTTTTACAATTTTCCCCATAATTCTGACACTTAGTGAAGGAAGAAAAACACAACCAACAAGAATGTCAGCATATCATACATTTAATCTACCTCCTTAAAAATTCTTAGTTAAAAGTCACCCATTCCTGCTGATTTCAAAAACACTTGCTGTCACCATTGTACATCGCACTACTAAGAACACAGGAATGGACCCATCACAGTCCTGCATGCTTATAACATGGCACAGGCTGGCACAGAGTTTGTACGTTCTGTTATACTTTACAGACCACTCTTCTTTAGTTTCCAGACATCACCCTCAGCACAGAAGGGACTGCTGAACATATCAAGGGACTTTAATTTCTCAGACCCATCCCAGCATCATTTAACTTTATTAAAATTCAACAATTTCATAAACTGACAATTAAATAGTTTTGAAGGTCATAACCAGGCACTCGTCATCACTGAACAAAAGTGTTCAGGTTTGTTTTAATACCACTGTTACATTTTTCTAACAGTTGTCTTCACTTCCTTGATGATATACATTGGAGAAAACAGCTCAACTACTTCCATTGTATTGTACTTTCAAGACAATGACACTGACACGTAGCAGTATTTATTACAACAGTCTTGTTTGTGGTGCCGTGGCATCACACGCATGTACTTTCACTGTCATGTACTTTCATGTTATCTACCTTGAGTTCTGTAAGGCCTTTGACACCATCCCACACAACATCCTTGTCACTACATTGGAGAGATATGGGTTTGATGGATGGACTATTCAACGGATAAGGAATTGGCTGGATGGTTGCACTCAAAGACTTTTCATCAATGGCTCAAAGTCCAAATGGAGACCAGTGATGAACGGTGTCCCTCAGGGGTCCATACCGGGGCCAGTAATGTTTAATATCTTTATTAATGACATAGACAGTGGGATCAAGTGCATTCTCAGCAAGTATGCAGATGATACCAAGCTGAGTGGTGCAGTTGATATGCTTAAGGGAAGGGATGCCACCCAGAAGGACCTTGACAGGCTTGAGGAGTGGGATCATGTGAACCTCACGAAGTTCAACAAGGCCAAGTGCAAGGTCCAGCACATGGGTCAGGGCAATCCCCAATATCAAGAAACTATGGGATGAATGGATTGAGAGCAGCCCTGAGGAGAAGGTCTTGAGGATACTGGAGGACAAAAAAAATCTGACATGAGCCAGCAATGTGCACACTTGCAGCCCAAAAAGCCAATTGTATCCTGGGCTGCATCAAAAGAAGCATGACCAGCAGGTCGAGGGAGGTGACTTTGGTCCTCTTCTCTGCTCTGGAAGGAGGGGCTGGCCACTTGGGAGGAATATAAGTCTGTTGTCAGAGGATGTAGGGAGGCAACTAGGAAAGCTAAGGCCTCCTTGGAATTAAACCTTGCAAGAGAGGTCATGGACAACAGAAAGGGCTTCTTCAAATACATTGCAGGTAAAGCCAACACTAGAGGCAATGTAGGCCCACTGATGAATGAGGTGGGGGTCCTGGAGACAGAGGATAAAAAGAAGGCGGAGTTACTGAATGCCTTCTTTGCCTCTGTCTATACTGCTGGAGGCTGTCCTGAGGAGCCCCGGACACCTGAGGCCTCAGAAGAAGTCAGGATAGAGGAGGAATCTGTCTTGGTTGATGAGGGCTGGGTCAGAGACCAATTAAGCAACCTGGACGTCCATAAATCCATAGGCCCTGATGGGATGCACCCGCGGGTGCTGAGGGAGCTGGCGGAAGTCATTGCTAGGCCACTCTCCATCATCTTTGCTAAGTCATGGGCAACGGGAGAGGTGCCTGAGGACTGGAGGAAAGCGAATGTCACTCCAGTCTTCAAAAAGGGCAAGAAGGAGGACCCGGGTAACTATAGACCGGTCAGCCTCACCTCCATCCCCGGAAAGGTGATGGAGCAACTTGTTCTTGGTGCTGTCTCTAGGCACATCAAGGATAGGGGGATCATTAGGGGCACTCAGCATGGCTTCACCAACGGGAAGTCATGCTCAACCAACTTGATAGCCTTTTATGAGGATGTTACCCGGTGGATAGATGATGGTAAAGCTGTGGATGTGGTCTATCTCGATTTCAGTAAAGCGTTTGACACGGTCTCCCACAGCATCCTCGCAGCTAAACTGGGGAAGTGTGGTCTGGATGATCGGGTAGTGAGGTGGATTGTGAACTGGCTGAAGGAAAGAAGCCAGAGAGTAGTGGTCAGTGGGACAGAGTCCAGTTGGAGGCCTGTGTCTAGCAGAGTCCCGCAAGGGTCGGTTCTGGGACCAGTTCTATTCAATATATTCATTAATGACTTGGATGAGGGATTAGAGTGCACTGTCAGCAAGTTCGCTGATGACACAAAACTGGGAGGAGTGGCTGACGCGCTGGAAGGCTGCGCAGCCATTCAGAGAGATCTGGACAGGCTGGAGAGTTGGGCGGGGAGAAATTTAATGAAATATAACAAGGGCAAGTGTAGAGTCCTGCATCTGGGCAGGAACAACCCCATGTACCAGTACAGGTTGGGGGCAGAGCTGTTGGAGACCAGCGTAGGGGAAAGGGACCTGGGGGTCCTAGTGGACAGCAGGATGACCATGAGCCAGCAATGTGCCCTTGTGGCCAAGAAGGCCAATGGCATCCTGGGGTGGATTAGAAGGGGTGTGGTTAGTAGGTAGAGAGAGGTTCTCCTCCTCCTCTACTGTGCCCTGGTGAGGCCGCATCTGGAGTATTGTGTCCAGTTCTGGGCCCCTCAGTTCAAGAAGGACAGGGAACTGCTAGAGAGAGTCCAGCGCAGAGCCACGAAGATGATTAAGGGAGTGGAACATCTCCCTTATGAGGAGAGGCTGAGGGAGCTGGGTCTCTTTAGCTTGGAGAAGAGGAGACTGAGGGGTGACCTCATTAATGTTTATAAATATGTAAAGGGCAAGTGTCAAGAGGATGGAGCCAGGCTCTTCTCAGTGACATCCCTTGACAGGACAAGGGGCAATGGGTGCAAGCTGGAACACAGGAGGTTCCACTTAAATTTGAGGAAAAACTTCTTTACGGTGAGGGTGACTGAACACTGGAACAGGCTGCCCAGAGAGGTTGTGGAGTCTCCTTCTCTGGAGACATTCAAAACCCGCCTGGACACGTTCCTGTGTGATATGGTCTAGGCAATCCTGCCCCGGTAGGGGGATTGGACTAGATGATCTTTCGAGGTCCCTTCCAATCCCTAACATTCTGTGATTCTGTGATTCTGTGTGATTCTGTGATTCTGTGACAGGCTGAGAGAGTTGGGCTTGGTCAGTCTGGAGAAGAGAAGGCTCCAGGGAGACCTTCTAGCAGCATTCCAGTACCTGAAGGGGCCTACAGGAAAGCTGGAGAGGGACTTCTTACAAGAGCACAGAGTGATAGGATGAGGGGTAATGGTTTTCAAGTGAAAGAGGGTAGATTTAGATTAGATATTAGGAAGGAATTCTTTCCTATGAGGGTGGTGAGACACTGGACCAGGTTGCCCAGAAAAGCTGTGGATGCCCCATCACTGGAAGCGTTCAACGTCAGGTTGTACAGGGCTTTGAGAAATCTGATCTAGTGAAAGATGTCCCTGTCCACAGCAGGAGGGTTGGACCAGATGACCTTTAAAGGTCCCTTCCATCCCAAACCATTCTATGATTACTAGCAGGCAGTGCTACTAAAATGCTACATAGTGCTACATGCCTCCTTCATAAAAAAGGACTACCAAAACCAGCTCCACAAAAATGCCATGCAATCCAAATTTGAGTAGAACAGAAGTATCACTTTTCCAGAAGATGTGTAATGACCTAAATATTGCTTGGGCAAAAATAATCTTCATTAACTGAAATCTGAAGTATCTCAGAAATCTAAGTTTCTACATCCAGCAGTAACGTGACAGTCTCATTCTAAGATAACCTGAATACAATAAAACCAAATTCTGTCGATAGCATCAAAAGCATACACAGAGATTTAAACACTGACACACTTTCTCAGTGATATGCTCAACATGAACATTTTTGAATTCTGAAATAGATGTAAGTAACTAAAATGAAAAGTGGAACTTTGACATACATGTATCAGGAGCAGAGCATAACAAAAATGCTAAGTTAGTTTCATGTAATCGTTAGGGGGTTTCTGTCTTGTTTTAAAGAAACAAGCTGACCCTGAACTTGTTCAAGACTTGCTGCTCCAGCTGGATGTGCATGAGTCTATGGGGCCCGATGGGATTCATCCCAGGGCACTGAAAGAGCTGGCCGCTGTCATCGCGGGACCTCTCTCCATTATTTTTCAATGGTCTTGGGAGTCTGGAAAGGTCCCAGTTAACTGGAAGCTGGCAAACTTTCCAATTTTCAAGAAGGGTAAGAAGGAAGACCCTGGTAATTACAGGCCTGTCAGTCTCACTTCAGTGCCTGGTAAAATTATGAAGAAGGTTGTTCTGGGAGTTACTGAAAAACACTTGAGACAACACAGTCATTAGTCATAGCCAACACGGGTTCATGAGGGGAAAGTCCTGTTTAGCCAACTTCATTTCCTGTTATGACAAGGTCACCCATCTGCTGGTTACACATACAAATTGGGGGACGAGAGGCTGGAGAGCAGCCCCGTGGAGAGATCTGGGGGTATGGGTTAATGGCAAGTTGAATATGAGTCAACAGTGTGCCCTGGCAGCCAAAAGGGCCAACCACGTCCTGGGGTGCACCAAGCACAGCACAGATAACTGGGTGAGAGAGGGGATTGTCCTACTCTACACTGCGGCCCCACCTCAAGTAGTGTCTGCAGTTTTGGGTGTCTCAATACAAGAAGGACCTCAAACTGTCAGAGTGTTTCCAGAGGAGGGCGACCAAGACGGTGAAAGGTCCTGAGGGCAAGACTTAGGAGGAGTGGCTGAGGTCACTTGGTTTGTTCAGCTGGGAGAAGAGAAGGCTGAGGGGTGATCTCATTGCAGTTTACAACTTCCTCACAGGGTGCAGTGGAGGGTGACATGCTTATCTCCTCTCTCTGGTGACCAGTGACAGGACACGAGGAAATGGAATGCATTAGGGGAAGTTCAGACTGGACATTAGGAAAAGGTTCGTCACTGGGAGGGTGGTCAGTCACCAGAACAGGGTCCCCAGGGAAGTGGTCATGGCACCAAGCCTGTCAAGAGTTCAAGGAGTGCCTGGATGACGCTCTTAGTCATATGGCTTAGTTTTAGGTAGTCCTGCGAGGAGCAGGGGGTTGGACTCGATGATCCTTATGGGCCCCTTCCAACTTGAGATATTCTATGAAACGAAGTCTTAAGAATCTAACCAAAATAGGATACCTAAATCCTAGTGGTTTTCTAACAAGCCACAACTCTCCTGGAAAATAGAACCTGCTGCACTTTATTCCTTCTCACACACCACCCCCCCCCCATCCCTAAGAAGTCTTTCTGAAGTGCTATGGAAAAGACTAAGTTTCATATCAAGAACACTGCAAGTATGTTTCTGTCTTCAATCCCAAATTCTTGCTTTGTGAATCCAAAAATCAAGAGATAATTTACCAGAAAAGTAAACCATAATACAAGACGAAAGGAAATTAGCGTACTAAATTCAAGGTGGGAGCTCTAGAATTCAAAATTCACAGGATCACAGAATCAGCTAGGTTGGAAGAGACCTCTGGGATCATCGAGTCCAACCTTTGACCTAACACCACTGTGTCACCTAGACCATGGCACTAAGTGCCACATCTAGTCTTCTCTTAAACACCTCCAGGGATGGTGACTCCACCACTTCCCTGGGTAGCCCATTCCAATGCCTAATAACCCTTTCTGTGAAGAAATTTTTCCTAATGTCTAACCTGAACCTCCCCGGTGCAGCTTGAGGCTATGTCCTCTAGTCCTGTCGCTAGTTGCCCGGGAGAAGAGGCCAACCCCCACCTGACTACAACCTCCTTTCAGGTAGTTGTAGACAGCAATAAGGTCTCAGCCTCCTTTCCTCCAGGCTAAACAATCCCAATTCCCCCAGCCGCTCCTCATAGGACATACCCTCCAGACCCTTCATATCATCTTCCTCATAGTAGTAAAGTTAATCCAGCAGAGACATATTTAAGCTGTAACACAGTCATCACTTTGCAGAATAAATTAGCTAACTTCCTAGAGGTGCAGGTTGGTCATTTAAAAAGAATATCTTTGTCAAACACCCCATAACTATTCAAACTATTCTTAAAAATCATATAAAACCCCAAATTTGATAAACTTTCTGAAATACACATTTGTAAAAATGTGAGTAGTATCCTATTTCCTCTATTAAAGAAGTCTTTCACTGAAGGAAAAAAAAATTATCAACTTTGCTTGCATCAGTTTTATTAGGTTTAAACATGCTGTTTTTCCAAGAATAAGCTCAGTGTAAACTTTTACCCAAAAACACAAAAAACACATTCATGAAACTAAATAACCACTTTACTCTGCTTGCATATCTTCTAAAAGATTAAATTACGGAGTCCAAACAATTTTAAGAACTACTTCTATCATCAAGTGGAATTTCAGAAGTCTCTGTGGACAGAGGTTCCACAGTCTCTCTGGGCACCTGTTCATCAGACTCATGGTTCAAAACAATTAAACAAAAAAAAACCCACCACCCAACATCATCATAATAATAAAAAACCCAAACACCTTCCCCCCAAAAAACCAACCTCAAATCTAATCAGAATTTCTGCCTTCTCAGTTTCCTCCCATTACATACTTGAAGAAAGCAACATGACCTTCCCTTAGCCTTTCTTCTAAGGTTGAAGAAATTCAGTTTCCCCTCCTTAAGTGATGTGCTCTAGGCTCCTAATCATCTTGGTGATCCTCACCTGGACTTGTGACAGTACATAATTTTTCTCACGTATTGGTGAACGCCAAACATAGTACTTCATATGTGGCCTCACAATTGCTGAATAGAGGGGCAGAACCACTATTTTCTGGCTGACAGCTGCACTCTTTCTAGCACAGCCCAGTACGTGGGTAGCCTTTGTCACTGCCAACCCACATTCAACTTGTCATCCACCTGAGTCCAAGGTCCTTTCCTGGAAATCTGTCTTCTAGCCAGCCTGCACTGCTGCATGGGGCTACTCCCTGTGGCACAGGATTTCATGTCTCTTCACTGAGCCCCACAAGGCTGTGGGTCCTCCTAGACCATTTCTCCAGGTGCCACTGAATGGTGGCTCTGCCTGCTAGCATATTGAGCAACCTAGTATCATCCAAATACACTTGTTGAGATCACGCTCCAGACCATCATCCAGACAATTAAAAGACATCAAATTATACTGGCCCCAAAACTCATCCTGAAGGGATGCCACTTGCCATCTGCTACCAGCTGGACTTTGCTTCACTGATCACCACCCTCTGGGCTTGGCAACCCAGTCAATGCCCCACCCACCCTGCAGGTCACTTATCTGGTCCATCTCTCACCAGCCGGGATAGAAGGCAACCAGAGCAGACCAAGTCAAAGGCCTTGCAGTCCTACAGACTTTTATTTTGCAGAAAGTTATCTCCAGCATCATACCAGATTTTTAGGTCTTAGGCAAGGAAAAATCAAGAGACTCTATTGGTATCCTAAGTATCTATTTCTGCACCAGAAGGACTTCTGTATTCCTCCTGATAAGAAATGTAACAAGGATAGAACAAGCAAGGTCAAGAAAGAGGTGGTTATTAAACAGAAAGAAAAAGCATACACCCTCTGGCTAACCACAGTAAGAACACAACCAGGTCTGTCCTTTCACCAGTGAGTGAAAGAGATAAGGAGGCCGTGTGTGCACCCATGTGCACATCTCTGTGTGTGGAGGGGGAAATGGGATCCCAACAGTGTTGTGTTGCATTTTCACAGGAGCAGTAAAGGAAAAGTTTCCCATAATCACCACAATCAAACCCGCTGCCCTCAAAACTCTTACTCATCACAATGCTTATACAAAACCTCAGCATTAGCCCACTAGTATTTAAAACCCAATATATATAACAGATCAATACTGTCTCTTTAGAAATATAAAATAACTGTTTGCTGTGCTTCTCAGCAGGGAGTGTACTTCCAGCTGTACTCCTTCAGGAAAGGAAACTCATGCTATTATCTCAGGAGTTTTCCTTCACACTCACCATAAACTTTAGGCCTCTTGGCCAGTATCAATCAAACCTGACACAACTGTCCCTAAGAGTAAAGTACCATGGCACATGCTATTAACTGGATTCGGAAAATCTTCCCACGAAATATAAAAATGTGCTATTGGTTTAGGGCATTTTTTTAGAACATGCTTATATTGTCTACCTCTGCACCTGAAACAATACTAATAATTAGCATTTTTGGCTTAATTCTGCCTAATGATTCTATTGCAAGGTACTATTCCATTCAAAATTAGATGTCATGTTCTTTCTTACAGTTCTCCTCTGTAAATGTTTCACATCGGTTTTTAAAAATTATTAACAAACACCTTCATTCACACCATTACAAATCACAACAATAGTCATGAAAATTGAGTTTTATTCATTGGAGTGAGAAAAATACTGGAAATGAAATCAACCAATCTAACTCTGTTCCGAATCAGTCATCTGCAGTCTTTCAGTGAAGCCATGCTGGATTGCAAACATGGTTTTGTGGGCTCCCCCCACCCTGTTTTCTCTTTTCTTCAAACAACTATTTCCCTTTTATTGCTTTTTAACTACAGAAGATATTTCCACAGGACTCCAATCTAAATACTAAAACCAACTTTAAGTCATGTCACTTTAAGCGTCTCTCTCTTCTCCATCAGGGCCCAAGTTCCCATGACTACGTGGTACACACTCTGTCAGGATTTATCTGAACAGCATACTGAACAGAGTGCACCGAAGAGCACTTGCACGGTTTCCTAACTGATGAGCAAACAAGAAGCAGCCTGTCGGGAATTCAAAACAAGAAGCAGCACTTCTCTAAAAAACATAGGAGCTATCAAAAATCAACTAGTTTCAAAAATGTGTCTAAAATGAATACAAATTCTCAAAAGGCAAAGCTGCCATGACTGAAACTTTGAGCTACAAGTGAATATTTTTTTGTTTTTCCTCACATCAGTCACATTAAGGTAAGAGGAGATTGCCTGCTTATTACAACCAAATGTTTCGACTACTATCAAATGAAGGGTAAAACTGATTACATACTGAATGAATAAGTACTGTAGCATGTAAATGTAAAAGCATCCTCAAATGCATTTTTCTGAAACGCGCTACTGTAAATACAGCATATTGCTGTCAAGTCTCCTTCACATTTTCGGTATCATGATCAGGAGTCACCCATAAGCTGTCACTGTGGCCTCTGCATTTTAGCATGCTCATATACCCACTTTCACATCTTTGATGCAATTTGCCATTCAGTATAAAAATAGTAAGAATTATCCTGATTTTTATTTACTAAGCAAAGAAACTTTTCTTGTCTGGTTCTTTTAGGATGGTCTCCAACCAAAACCACATTTCTTCGGAAACTGAAGACTGCTTATGGTCTGTTACGTAAGAACCAGCTCTTAAGTACAAAGCTCTCTATGATGCAAGACTGCTTCTGACTGACGTAAGTAACAGGTTACAAGGTTAGAAGAGCTGGTTTTAAGTCTAATGTTGCTGGAGTCTCCTGGATTCCACCCTAAAAAATAAAAATCTATTTAAATTTAAACAAAAAAAGAAGGATAAAGAATAGGATGTTACGATTTACCTGTTGTGATTATAGAGGTGATGCTTCAACGGAAATGAAGTGATAGAAACAATAGAAATATTTCTCTTCAGACACACACACAAAATAGATCTCACCAGTCTCCACAGTCCAGGCTAATGAACAAAGTCTGCACGTACTGCCAACTAAACCAAACAGTTGATTTAGAATGGAAGTGCTCCTGTTCTTTTGCATGGTTTCACCTGCCTCCCTTGATAGAATATTTTGCTGCTGGAAAAAGATCTTGTGGTAGAAAGGTGTATGAAATCACTGTAGATGAACCGATTGTACAGCAGTTTCAGTGCTACACTAGTTTCTACAAATTCATAAGGAGGAAAACCCCTGTCCCGTTACCCTTGTCCCAAAAGTCTTTCCCCCAGTAGAACAAGAAAAACTCACAGAAACTGAAGCATGAAGGAAAAGTTACAAACAGGAAACTGTGAAAATTATTCATACACAACATGCTTTCAATGAAAATAAAAAAAAAGGGCAAAACAAACAAACAAAAAAACATACTTTCCCCTTTTCCATCTCTAATCTTAGTGTCCGTGACATGATGAAGAACACTGAGACATCTTCCCCCTTCAAGTTATCTCAGATTATACCACCCTTGCACTGAGAACAAAAAAATTTATGTTAGGCTGAGCAGGAGCCAGTCAGTCATTCTTTCACTGAAGTCACACGCACGCATCTGTTACAGGCCCAGTGTAGACCAACAGACCTCTAAGCTTGAGCAGATCAGCACAGCGAGAAACAAAATGAGCAACAGTCATTGCAGGAATGTTAGTTCAGGGTTCTTTTATTAAAAAAAACAAACAAACAAACAAACATATTTGCAGCCATATTTCATTACACTCATCAGTCAAATGGTTAGTACAAAAGGATGTGTATGACAAGATCTAATTGTCAGAAAGCACATTTTGAGTTTTCAACTTCTCATTGAAGAGCAAAATAAATAAATAAATAACATTAATCATTAAAGATGCTCAAATATTACAAAAGCATAACAGTAAAACAGGCATCAAACAGTAAAACAGGCATCAGAAACAACCGCAGCTATTCGTTATTGTATCATCACCTTCCAACTGTCCCTTCTTATCTACCAGGCTGCCTAAAGAGAATTTAAACATTTAAGCCTAACCTCTGTATCTCAAGACAGTCCTGCAAAATATCTGCTGCTTTAGGAGAAGACTCAGAACTGCCTGGTCATGATAACCGAGTTATCCCCTGAGTGCAAAGATGTCCTTTCAGCTGGAGCTGGGACAGAGCAGAATCGTAATCAAGCCAGTCTTGCGGTGATCCCACATGTGCACTACTTATTCTCAGAAGAGATGTCATCATTCCCTAAAAATTCCAACTAGCTCACACAGTAATATCAACTGAAGGATTAAAATCAACTCTTCAAAATCTATTTGAGTAACACAAATCATGGAGCTACTGTGGTTATAAAGCATGTTCAATAAGAACAAAGCAGAGGCTATATTTTACAATACTGTATCAGTAATTTGTCTATACTATCTTAGGATATCAACCTTTTTTTTTTTACGTGATTAAGCACCCATCTACATACACAATAATCCACCTCTTCATATGAATATTATAAAATCTTCTCCAGTTTCATGCAGAAATATGAAGTTAAAAATGTCTTCTTTCCATGAATGTAACATGCTGAAGAAATCAACATGGAAAGGAGTAAAGATTGCAAATTCTCTTAAGCTAGACCTAGACTACAATATAATGGTTTTGCTCCCTCCCCTCAGAATTTGAAAAAAAATAATCGTTACTTTAGCAACAGAACGAACCTTAAAAATTCGTGTTTGCTGATGGCCATTAGATAACACTCATGCTTTAAAAAAAATATATTATTAAAAAAAATAATCTTGCAGTTCTTTGGTAGCTACTGTATAAGATGCCTAAGCCTGGATACAAAGATGACAGGGTCTTTTTTTTTGGCTTAGTGTCACCGGATGACAAAAAACTTAAGTTTTGTCTCTTATGAGGGGAAAAAAAAGCTTGCAAATTTTCAAACATTTCAGTAGTTTAAACAACGTGGCACGAAACCTTTCTAGTCAATAAACTGCTACATATCAGCATGTACTTACTATTTTCTCCTTTGATAATATTACAACAGACTTAATTAAACCTTGGGTCTTTTTTTTTGGGGGGGGTGGGGGGTTGGTTTTGCTTTTTTTTTTTTTTAATAAGTCACCCACAAACACACAGAAGTCCTTCAGAGAATCTTTTCTGCTGTTTTGATTTTTTGAGGTATGCCTTTGTACTTTGTTGGTCTTTCCACAAAAAACTTACAAGATGCAAAGTCATCAGAATTAGTAAAAATGCCTGCTCTGATCTTCCTCTGAAATTTGTCCCAAAATTGCATCTAACTGGATCCAAAGTCTCCTCTGAAAAGAAATTTAGTTATAAGAGGAAAAGAGACACAACTAGGAGAGAATATGTTATCAATCCACTCAGCTGAACTAACTGCACTTCTACTGGAGGACAATCAAGAGGAAAAAAAAAGCAACTGAGCCCATTATTTATTTTATTATTTCATAAAACTTGTTAACTGTCATTAAGGAACAGTAAATTCACAATTCTGCAATGCCTTCATGGAACTAGATAGAGACACAGACACACACAAAACAGCCTATTTCTTTTTTGTCACATTCTTTATGAAAAGTTGGTTCTGATCTAACCACTGAACTGAGCTACGGTAGGAATTACACCAGGCTGAGAGGCTATGAAATGGATCTAATTTTGGTTAAATCTGTTTATTTTAAATAAGGTTGTGAACTAGAACTATTTTCTGAACAGAAATGATAGGGAAATTAAATAGTTAGTTTATCCAGAAACCAGCTTATAATCACTGAGGTAGGTGCAGAATTAAGTTAGCTTTAAAATAACGACCCAAGATACTTCAGGCTGCAGCGCCATAACAGCACAGTGCTTGACACCAACAGGAAAAGCCCAGTGAGGGCTCCAACCTGAATGCCACATGCAAGTTAAAAATCAAACAGCTGCAAGGATGGGAGATCATGCCCTTTGCCTTAATACAGTGGGCTCAAAATTGAAGTTCAGGAGCTGCTCGAAGAGCTCTTCAGTCATCCATGATGCACAGACAATAGCAGCGGTAATAAGAGCTACATAACAACCACTTCAACCGTTCATTTTCAATCCCCTGCTTCATATGAATCACAGCCTCAGGTAAGCAGATGTCCAGAAACCTACCTAGCTTTAAAGCAGCTGCAGCAGAACTGCGTAAGCAAGCTACAACGACAATAAAGACACAGTCAAAGACTAATGGAGCACTTCGCCTGCCACATTCTGACCCTCTGCATTTCTTCATGCAAATTAATAAAAATAAATTTGGGAGAGTTGCAGATTTTTGTAGCATGTAACAGTAGAGCGTATTTATATCTTGTTTCCTATCAAATAAAGCTTTTTTATATTTACAGGTAATAAAAAAATACAAACCAAGTCCAGAATCAATTTAAACTGCAAACAATTTAAATAGAGCACATAAAATAGTTATACAAACAAAAGATATTCAAGAAATAGCAATGCAAGCACTAGAAGCACCCCCTATTCTCTATTCCTCTGATTTATTGCTGTCAAATCAGACATAAAAACTTCGAAAATATGCACAAACCACAAAAACGATGCAGAACACTCTGTATTCATCTTCTGTATTTTGATTTTCTTTGGACAGGCATTACCACACTCAGACTATAATGATGTATCTCCCAAATCATGCAAGTATTATCCTGTATTCTCACACTAGAAGTCACCAGTGATGGCAGAATACGTATTTTTACTTAACTCTACGAATGCTGCCAACTGCACCAATAAGTATACCAATGGCTGTACCTATTCCACATAGTTAAGACCAGGGGGCAGCAATACTGTCAAACAGAAACTAAAACAGGTTGATTTCTGACAAATCTATAAGCAACCATGGCTTAGTTACACAAGAAAAAAAGCAGTTACAGTTAAGGGAACTTACAGAAGTTAACCTAGGTTACATAATAAAAATAAAATACATAATTTTAAATGCAAGCTTACAGTCACTCTACTACCTACTCAGTTATTGTAAACAACAGCATTGTTAAAATTTTGAACACAGACAGCTTTTCTACTAAGCCAACATTAACTAATTTTAATCCCCTGGAATTGTTTTTTTCATGCCCAAAACTATCAAGAGAATGCCACAATTAATACTCTTTCCTTGCATACCAAATGCTTTGCTCATGCCAACACATTTAGCAAAACTAAAAAGCATCTATTCAATCCATCTCCTAGATACACACTGGCTCCTGAAGAATTGACAAATACTTGATGAACTATAATCCAAAACAACAACTAACTGCAATCTACGAAACAATAGCAAAAACCTGTCTTCTTTCAGTGTCATTATGCTAGTACCTTCAACCAAGCGCAGGGCAAGAGAAGAGCTACATACTGTCTTGTTTTAAAGTCATTTGGAAGACATTTCCTCATAACTGCTGACCTAGTCCATAGGAAATCACACTGAAACCTCAAATAGGAAGCAGTGGACTGATATCCCATAGAAACCAGCTCTGGAAGTTTACCCGTTTTCACACTCTTATTTCTTGATAGTGAAGCAAGATGAACATTTAAATAACGCTCATAATAAGCATTAAAAAAAAAACCCAACACTGAGGCTTCATGGTTGAGATGCTGAGACTGTGTAATCACTTCTGCTGCATTATTTTGCTCCTCTCCTTCCATCACCTATTTTGTTTTCATATTATTTTCCTCACTCCACATTCACCCTTACCTCATTTCTTATTCAAAGTCTCCCTTGGCAGGTCTCTGCAGTCAGAGTTCTGCGCTGACTTATCTAATGAGTGGCTAGGGAAAACCTCTGCTAACGCTCCCAAACAAAACTCAACCTTCATCTTCCCTCTAAAAATCCCAACATTCACAATTTTTTCTACTGCAACAACCGCCAGCACCAAAACCACCAAGTACAATAGTAATAATTAAGTTCAGGCAACTGCTTTACGCACTAATCTTTAAGACGCGAGGGCAGGAAAGATTTCTGTAACCAGCTCAACACAAGAGCAAAGTCCCACAATTAAAAGACCAGATTACATGCATACCAATGCCTCTAGCTCCCGTGGATTTGGGCGGGCGGTATTGCCCCGTCCCTGATGCTCTTTCTCAAAGACAAAATGAAAAAAAAGAAAAAAAAAAAGGCGGGGAGGAATGATTTACCTCTTCCAGCAGCGTGACCGTATTTCTGCAGTTCTGCAGCCGGGTGGTGAAGCTGGAGGTGGTCGGCGAGTTGTAATCCTCTGTGGTCTCGGCGATGAACTCCGACACGGTGATCTGGTCCGGCATGATCCTACCCCGCCGGTAAAGCCCAGAAGGAGCCGAGCACACAGATCCGGCGGAGGGGAAGCCAAGTTTTGGGTGGGAAGGTGGAGGGGGAAAAAAAAAAAGAAAAGGTTAAAAAAAAAAAAAGCAGAGGGAAGACGTTAAGAGCCAGCAGAGACCCGCAGCATCAAAGCAGTGGAGCCGCAGAGAGAAGCTGAGGCTTCGCCCGCTACACCCAGCCTCCCCCCGGCCGCCCCCTCCTCCTCCCGGGCAGGAGGTGAAGGGGGGAGAGGCCCCACACGGCACCCCCGGCCCCGCGCCGCTCGGCCCCGCCGGTGGGGAGCGCTCCCTCGGCTGGCTGCGGCCCCCCGACGGCTACGGGGCCGCCTCTGAGGAGCCCGGCCCCGCCGCGGGCGCTGAGGGGAGGGAGGGAGCGGAGCGGCGGGAGGGGAGCAGCGCCCGCCAGCCCCCACCCCGCCGAGCTCAGCCCCTTTCCCCACCCGCCGCCGACCCCCCTCACGCCCCTCGCCTGAACCGCCGCTCCCGCCCGCCGGCCAAGTTAAGCACTAACTTGTGCGGGCTCCGGCTGCGCCCCCCGGCCGGGGGGGAAGGAGGGGAAGGGCCGGGGGAGGCGGCGGGGAGGGCGGCAGCTGGCCGGGGCTGGAGGGGGCTCCCGCCGCCGCTGACAGTCACCCGGTGACTGACACGCGCTGCCGAGCGCCCGCCCGCCCCCGTTACGTGGGCCGAGGAGGAAGTGCTGTGCGCCTGCGCCGCCGCCCGCCTCCCCCTCCCCCGGCGGCGGCACCGCCCCCTCCCCGGGCTCGCTCACCGCCCCCCCCCCGCCTCTCCGACCCCGCGGCCCGGGGGGGCGGTGCCTCTTTTTTTATTTTCCTTTTTTTTTTTTTATAACTATAGAGAAAGGGCTTTTTGGTGGAAGCACACATGGGCAGGGGGGTGTGCTGGGTTCCAGCTCTGTCCCCAACCGGGAGACCGGGCTTGGGGCAGCGGGTCGGGGACAGCCCGGGGGGCGGCAGGGCTGCAGCCGCGGGTCAGCCCCGCGGGCGGGTCAGCCCCGCGGACGGCTCAGCCCGGTCCTTTTTCCTTCTTTGAGTCCCTCACAGCCAGTCGAAGCCCTTGTGCTCCAGGGTTCTGTGATGCAAAGCGTGAAGGTACCATTGCTGAGGAAGTCATCACTTTAAGCGACCTGACTGTATAGACTTTTACCGTCCTTAACACGTAGGCAATTTTTAAGGCCTCCTGCCGTGTCTCAGTGACCCTTGCAGCCGCTATTCCTGATACGTGTTACTAATTCTGTTCCTGAGCCTTTTCAAAGAGAATGGGAGAGTGATATGTAACTATTGACACGGCTGGATTGCGGAGTTCACCACGGTGCCCTCGTACAACAGCGAGAGCAGCAGCAGCAGCACCCACCTGAATCCATAACCGCATCCCTGGTACCTTCCTTTGTGTTGTTTACGGGTCCTGCATCCTCTCACAAGTAGCATTTCTGAATAAGTTAAAATATCCTTTTTTCTGTTATTGCATCATGTAACTCTGGGAATTGACAGACAGCACTAATGAGGCTTTTTTTTTCTTAAGCTTAGATTTCGGGGCCCATATGTGCCTTTCTAAAGAAGGCTAGGTCTCAGGAGGCTCAAGTAATTATGGTCATCTGCTGTTTCAGTCTGGTTTATTTAGTTGGACTATGTGTTTTCCTTCTCTTTGTATTTAGGATTCTCTCCACAGAAGCTGGGAAATTCAGGAACGGTAAATAGTCTCAAATCTGAACAACTGAAAATGAACAATATGGTATGGATATGTCCATTTCAAAGGTTTTAATGTTCTGTATATAAGGACCTACTCCTGTATTACAACGCGCTTAGGATTTTACGTGGTTTTGTATGTAATTCTAATAAAATGCCTGTACAACTCAAAAATAATTGAAAATATCAACAAAAGGCTGTGATGCCTGAGTAAGCATAAAAAGGAGATACCTGATTTGTGTATACCCATAAAAAATGATTTGCAAGTAGTTCTGCCAGCAAAAATATGACCAATACTCCTGAGAAATGGTCCTGCCTGAACATGTTTGATTTCATTGCCTTAGCAGAAGCCTTCCATATGGCCATGTGATTGCTGCTGCTGCTACTGCTTCTTCACGTGATCCAGCTTTCCGACACAAAGCTGCGGGCTCATCCAGATGATTGTTAAACGTCAGGAGACTCTGAAAAGTAGAGTAGGCAAGAGAAGGAGGAGGAAGCCAAGAAAAGAGCTGTGTGGGAGTTGCACTGAAAAATGGATTCAGGCAAAAATATTGAAGCGCTGAAGAAGGAGGGTAGGACGAAAATCAACTGAGGATCGTGTTCGTTAAGAGCAGTGGAGGAGGAAGAGAGATCAAGAAGATAAAAATGGCTGGTGGCATCCAAAGCAGTATGGAAAGGAGAGTGGAGAACTGTCTGGGGATTTGGGCCAGAGAAGAGCTGTTAGTAGCATCAAAAAGAGCTGCTTCAGTGTGCCTAACCTGTGTGGAAATGGGATGGGTGAGGGGCTGGGATATGGCCCGAGGGCCAAACAGGACCTCTGTGGTCATCCCCTGTGATTTCCTGCAGAACATCCATCGTGGGCTGTCACACAGCAGCTCCTGAGCCAGACCCGTGGTCTGTGGGCCAGCTGCAGCGCTCACGTTAGAAGGAGACCTGATCCCTCTCTAGCAGATTTCAAGTGAGGATAAATCCATCACGTTGATGGGTAAACTGGTTTAATTAATTGAGTAATCTCACTGTTAAAGTTGAATTGTTCCCCTTCAGACTGAAGTTTTTGAGCTTGAGTACTGGTCTTTGGATTGTAAAACAACCTCATCTGCTATCCTAAACAAATCCTACCCCAAAGAGTGTGGACAGAAGCTGGACATAATGCTACAGACATAATTTCTTTAATACTATTTAGAGAAAATTTAAACTGGAGTATTGAAGAGCATGTTCAGCAAAGAAAGGGAGGAGGCAGGCCGGGGAAATTGGAGGAGTGCAGAGTGACAGAAATGAAGGCACAGCAGAGAGTAACAGTAGCCGAGCTTCTGTGTTTCCTCATCAGGAAAAAAAATTATCTTTTAAAATAAAATATTAAATGTATATAAAAAAGAACGAATACAGGAGACTACTGGGAAATAAAGAGAACAGCGCAAGGCCTAAAGATGAAAACGGAAGATCAATAGCTACCAATCATAATTGCCCATTAGTCTGTTTTTTTGACAGTTTTGAAATTGTTAACTCTGTTAAAGAGGATATGGTGCTCAGGTCTGCTGCTTTGAAGCAGCATTTCCTCTTTCCCTATACAAATGCTAGTGCAGAAAACAGCCCTATGGGCATGACCTCTTTAGGTTTGGATTATCTTCACTTAAACTCACTGGAAGCAAGATTAGTTAATTAATATGATGTTAATAAAAAAATAAATGATACAACTTGCCTGTAAAAATGTGCTTACATTTGAACTAGTCAAATTATGTAAGTGTTTCATATAGCTTTTAGTGGATTTCAGATTTAACCATGTTTCCTGTTTTGAATGCGATCAGTATCTGAGATGCGCTTCTAAATTTGTAAGATGCACCTCTCTATAAATTGTCACTAACTGAAATCACTGTTTCACTTCACAAATGTCAAAGAATAATCAGCAGAGTGTGAAAGTTATATTTCCCGGCGTCTGCTCTAACTCTATCTTCGTCTGCACTAGATCCTGGGGGAGGCTGTGCTGCAGCCTTTTTCTCATGTAAGGCTTGCCAGTAGAAGTTATGCTTATCTCACTCCTCTTGGTATTCTGATGTGAAATGCATCTCCGTGTCCGTCCTGGGACAAACCAGCACGGGCGAGGGGCGTGCAAGCAGCCCTGGAAAGCACAGTCCTTCCTGATGGTACACTGCAGTCAAGGAAGTTGTGCTGTTTTGCCATCCCACCCAGTGATTCAGTCTACAAATCCATTTGATTCCTTGGCCTTTTTTTACTATGATTACCAACAGCAAAGTTAATTACAGCAAGGTGATAATATTCCTGCACTATTGGTGATAGTCATCATGTTTAGGGAGAGGCTAAGGAACTTAGCAACAACAGCACAAACTACTAACACAGGTGTTCTGCAATAAGCTGAATAGCCACTATGGTATTTTTTCAGTTTATAGTGCTCTAGTCATCTGATATTTAGATTGAGATCATCAGTTCATTCACAAGAGCGAGGAGTTGTTATCAGGTGATGATGACTATTGTCTTCGCTGCGAACTTTCAAACATTACAGGTATGTTCCAGGGGTGAAGAGCTACATGCACTTGCGTAGCTCTTCATGTCGTCAATGCAATTAACTGCTTAAACCACGCAGCGGTGAGGTAAAGAACAGCAAGATTATATTTCCGCTATAGATAAGGAGACAGACATGGGAGGCTGTGGCCCTGCTGACCAGAAGCAGGGCTGTATTTTCGGCTGTCTAGCTTTAGTCATGCAAAGTCAGCTCTTAAGGGTATCAACCCCTCAGCTGTGCTGAAGCCAGTGGCGAATCTCCCGCAGGATACGATTAGGCTGCCCGCAGCAGCGAGCAGCCCCAGGACCACCCCCGAGGCCACGCTTGCCTGCTGCATAAATAGGGAACTCACAAATACAAAGTCAGGTGTCATTGCTGCTTGGTTTTTGGAAACAAGCTTGACCCAGGTCCCTGGCTGCGCACCAAATATGCTGTCAAGCACGCTCAGACAAGCTGCCTCCAGGGTCATTTGCAACCTGTCAGTGTGGCAGTGAAGTGAGTCGGTGGCTGGAGAAGGAACTCGCTGTGCACATGGCTACTGTGCAGATGACTCCTCTTGATTAGTACAGACATAGTCATGCCAGGATCTCACATGTCAAATTTGTTTTTTCTTTTTTCTTCCCAAATATGACAGAGATGATGCCACTTCGCAAATAAGGGTTTACACCTACACTCATTTTGTTACTTTCAAAGTTCCAATCTTGACTATTGCTGCTGATAAAAGTGATGTAGATCAGACATTAGTGTTTAATTAAAACACCGAATCATTGAAATACACATGCTTTTGTTAGTAAATGATATGGTTGTTCTTTTTATGCTCCTTAACATCTTCACAAACATGGAGAGTATCATCAGCTCAGCAGCAAGTAGCAACAGAACTAGTGGCGTGCTAACACTCATCAGGAAAATATCCTGAGGCTATGCTGCTCTACTATACTGCTATTCTGAATAAATTTGTGGTTTGGTGTTGTATTCATCCATTTCAGCTAAACACAGTAGTCAGCATTACTTCCCATCCTCCTTCCTATCCTAACTCACTGTATGGGATCACTGTACGGCATAAGGCAGCCATAGCACTTGATACCCGATAAAGTTAGTTTGAGATTCCCTGAGAAAACATCTATATGGTAAATTGCTGTTGCTACATTTTTATAATTTCATTTTCAGAAAACTTCTGGCAAAATTAATGGGAAATGCTTATTTAAATTTATGGCCGTAAGTACTAGAATATCCACAAATATTTCTGAACATCGGCTCTTCCCATTTGAGTTGAATGTTGGGCTTAGAGGACAAAAGGAGCTTCAAATCAACAAGAATCTCAGCAGGATGAGTTTGGCTTTTGGGGTTGAAGTATCTCATGGTAAAACTTGGTAAACTTTTTTTTGTTGATGGAACTCCCATAGTTTTGTTTTGAAAAACAAACCCACCCCATTTATGTAAGGACACGTAACATCATCACTTTGTACTTCAGCAGGAAATGTTTAGGCAGGAGGAGTTTCACCTCCAGGAGCAGTGCCCTCTCAGAGGACGGTCCAGTCAGCTGACTGAGCCTTGTACGAAATGTAACAACTACGGATTTTAACCTCCAGCATGTTTACACTTTTAGTATCACATAAGTGCATGATGTACTCACAGGAAAAGGCAAAGTCTATTTTAAACATTGAAGTCTACATCACACATTGTGACTGGTGCTAATTTGCTTGAAGGGATCGGATATAGTAAACTGCAAAGTGTTTCTGCTAGAGAAAGAAGGCTGTTGGATTTGACATTTGCAAACAATCTTTGAAATGATTGCGTTATTGGGACAGAATAGTCAGGTAACTTTCCATTCAAAGAAAAATGTTCTTATCTAAATCGTATTGCTGTACATGCAGAAAACCAAAATCCAGACCCAGTAAATATGCAGATTGCAGTTCTGTATTTTTAAGCGACAGTATCTACCAGTGTGGCTTATGGACTACATGAGCTGCATCAACAATTTGTGTTGCTGCTGTGAGTGTTTTGAATACAAGGATCAGCTGATTTCAATTTTAATACTGGAATCTCCAAGCATTTGTCTTCATTTGGTATTTAAAGTTAGATAAGAAAACATAAGCAACTGTCTCAGAAACTACAGTATTAGTTTAAAAGCCTTTTAACACGAGCAATTGTGGCTTAAACAAAAGGTTCTTTTTGCATTCTTCCAATATTAATACGATAGCAAAAAGAGAACCCATTGTGTTCTCATTATAAATGACATTTTGGTAACATTAAGATCTTGCATTTTTAACACTCTAAGTACCAAACGAAAAAGATTAATTCAAAACATTGGAAACATTCCACTGAATGATATATTTTGCATCTTTTTTTCTTGAATGCCCTGTGCAAAGTAGCTTGACTGAATGGTAGGTAAGCTCAAATAGCCATCTCAAAGGACAGCTGAAAATCACAGCACTAAAATGAAGCGCAGCATTGAGTTACACAAGATTAAGCTGACTAATCTGCTGATTCAGTTTTGCCTTTGTTTTTTTGTTTTGTCACGCAAGATCAAGAGTCATGCAGACAAACACGTAATGGCATTCCAGGCTCACAGTAACAACAACAAGCAATGGGCTGTTCCCCTGCGACCTCTGCATCCTCCAAAGGAAAAAACAGCTAAGTGCTCACCAGCAGCAAGAGGCAGCAAGCTAAGGACAGGGAAGGCATGCTCTTTTTTTTTTTTGTTGCAGGTGTGCTGAATTTGATATTTTTATTGCATGGAGTTTTATGTTAGAGATGCTCATTTAAGAAACCTTACTGTAGTTCATAGGAAATCTGATACTGAGTGTTGGGAGAGATCAGATTCAAACAGAGCCCTTAAAACAGCTACAGAATGTAAAAACCCAGCAGTATATTCTTCTGTAAGGATTGTATTTTGGATAGTCCAAAGATATCAAACTCTCTTAGGAATGCTGATGGATAAGAAAACTGTCAGTGGAGCCTCTGGCAAATTTAACCCTTGCCCGCAGTGCAAATGGGAGCCTGCTCATTCCTCATGAGGACAGTCATGCAAGGGCTGCCGGCTTCACGGGAGCTGCTCTCCCAGCAGTATCCACCATCGCCATATTGGTGAGGGTGAGGACCAGCACAGGGGAAACCTGTGCGTAGTTATCCATGCATCCCTGACCCAGAGCGAATCTTTGAAGGATCATTGGGAAGGGCACGGCAGACACATCAGCATGAGAGAAGGCCATGCCAGTGGGATTGAAAGCACAAGACAAAGCCAATATATCATGAAGGGGTACTCTGAAACAAGCAAAATAACAGTCCTTCCAAAGCAGGAATCACAGCAGCTGAATAAATTTTTTTTTAATATGAGAGATAGCAATGACTAATATCAGAGAGTGATACTGCAGAAATGAACATGTTGCTGGGCAGCTGGCATAGCAGGCTCTCCAAAATAAAAAGAGAATGAAATAAAGCCTCAACCTGCACTGCAAACATTTCAATATTTTCTCTTTCCCTCTGGAAACGATATGGCTGTGTCATTATCCAGGCACATCTCTGGTTCTACCTAAGCTCTTAAATGTATGCTGATGGCAGCATGTGTCTTGCCTGCAGTGAAACTGGAGGTTCAGGCCAAAGTGAACCTGGGAAGCAGTTTGAGAATGAAATAAAGGCTCTGTAGACCTGGGATCATGTCCTTGAGCTGCCACTCATGGCTGTGACATGGCATTTTATCTCTGTGTGCATCATTTCTCTATCTGTGGAATGAAGACAATTCCATTTATTTTTCTAGGTGAAAGCACACTGGGCTTTTCCAACTGAGTAGTGCTGTATCAGAACTAAACATTTTTATTATACATTTTATTGTAAGAGTTTCAAAAATAGCTGAAAGATAGGAAGGGCTCTCAGGCCAAACAATTTCATCAGCATTTTGTTGGAATAGACAAAAAGGATTGGCAGGTAAATGCAAGGGTTTCTTTCTACTAGTTGCTCATGATGTGAAACTATAAAGCAAAGAAATCTGGTTTTGTAAGGGTTTTTTCCCCTCTATGTTATGCATTTATTAGCATTAAAGCAGTATTTTGTGGAAGAAGAGGGACTGAGACCCCATCATACTAAACAGATACACAGAAGTCATTTGTGGCTTTACACAAGCTTTTCTAAGACAGTTTGCAGATGTGCACGTGTATAGGCTTACTGAGTTGAAGTTCAAAAGCTGGTTTATAGTGTTGACTGACCATACTTCATTTCTTAATTTCCTAAATAGCATCTAGTTAGAGAAATGCTGGAAATAAATCTGCAGATGTTGGATGTTATAAAAAAGGTCCTTGCAACCACTGAACTTACTAGCACATCTGCGTTTCCCTTGTATAAGTCTCTATTTTCAAGGATGTATCACTTGGCCAGACTCTAGACTTGAACTTAGCAAAGGAAGTTTTCAATTCAGGAGTGATGTCTTTTGCGTTTTAGTGTGGATTTTTTGGTTTGTTTTGGGGTTTTTTTTGAGTTTTGTTTGGTTTTTTTTTTAATTAAAGAGATCAATATGTTTGACAATACATAAGACCTGAAATAATTTGAGGCATATCTGCTTTAATGCTCAAAGGCTTGTCATCAAGCAAAAATTACTCAATTTTAAAATTAGTGTCTGAATGTTTTGTTAAAGTAGACATTTGAATGTTGTAGTTGTGGGGTTCTGTTAAAACCCAGGATGGCAGACAACCATCTGGAAGCTTTTGGAAAGTGGTCTTGCTGCATGAAGCTAGTCTCAGTTGGGTCAGTGTTCACATGCTGCTAAATGAAATAAAGAAGTCCAGAATTTCAGTCTAGAAGTCCATCACAGCAGCCCCTCTCTCTGATTACTCATTTGCTTCTACTTTTAACCACTGAAATAATTGGTTAAAAGCTTCCTAATTGCTGCTTCCTATGTTAACTGGCTCTCCATTGACTATGGTAGAGGTGATGACTATGCTGGTCATCTGCTCATCTCTCCTGCCTCTAATGACTTTTTTTAATGCACTGCTGATCCCAGCAAATTTGAAAGGGGCAGGAAAAGTGTCAAAATTGTTCATTGCCTACAAGTTTTGTGGGAAAATAAAATGAGCAGGGGAAAAAGAAGTTTATTGCCCCTATGGGTAGAAAAGGCTCACCGTCATATTGTTCTTTATCAAGATAATAGGAGAGAAAGATCCTGTAAATGTCCCAGTCATGGGAGAAGTTTCATGGATGGTTTGCACCTCCTCAGGAGCTGCAGTCAAGACCTAAATCTGTAGGAAATTAGGTTTCATAAATTTCAGTGATCTCACCACTACTTATTTGCTTGTTGGTGGTCGTGTTTTATTTTATTCCTCCAAGAAAATCTAGAAGCAATAGCACATAAAAACTTAAGTCCTGTTTCAAAATCAAATAGAAATATCCAGCTTAATAGCTTCGTACTTTTCAAAAGATGATTGTTTGACTTCTGAACTCTTGCTTATTTAAGGCATTGTGGACTTAAAAAGGAAAAATATGTCTAGCCATGTGACAAAGCAAATACACCAAAGGAAGATTTACTCGGTTTTCAGAAGATCAGCAACAGTGATTCACCCCTCTTGGCTGGGATGGAGTGCAATATGGTCAACCGTTTCCCCAGGGAAGAAGAAAAGATGAAAGTCCCACACTGCTGCGATGGCCACGCAGGGAGTGGTGCCCTGTGCCAATATAGCTCCAGCCAGTGCACCAGGTACAAAGAAAACATCAGCCTTAACCTTCAGTGTTGTTATTGTAGGGGGTTCAAGTCAGGCAATCCAAATGTAGCTTTTAGTGGTTCAATGAAACACAGTAAAAACTTTAAAACAAGAGCACTCACCATCCAGAGACTGAATAAACAAAAGCATATTTAGACAACTGTGTGCTATTCAGCACTTTGCATCACGAGAAGAAGAGAGTCCCTCCTCTTTCAAGCCCCCGCACAAATCTTGCCATAGACTTTTCAGGGTGATCTCAGAGATTTGTTGTTTTCAAAGTTAAAACAACATCAGATACCAGACCTAGATGAGTTGAAAAGAGTTACAAGAAGTATCCTTTTTATACCCTGCCCCACAATCCAGCTTTGAAATCTACAAATGCAAAGCAAAATGCATAATAAATGTTAGAGTTTGTTCCAGTACTTGCTCAGGCGGTCAATGTTTTGTAAGGATTTACTGATTTATTGTTTTTTTTGATCCTCGGAAGGATCAATAGGTTAGACTTTCCCTGAAAAACACCCACTGTAGTAATATCCAAAGTGTCATCAAGCACAGAAAAAAAAAAAACAAACCACTGGCAGGTATTGCAATTGATAAACCCAATTTCTTTAGGGATAATTTTTTCAAAGATTTTGGTCTGCTTTTTTACACTTTAAACCAGTTATTTATATTTATGTCTTTCTTCTTTCTTACCGATTCCATAGTGAATCTCTTGAAGAAAAACTTGAAAGCCTGGAAGCTGAAGATCTCATGTCTCATCTGTCACGACCAGAAACCTACCTAGAGAGAAGGAAAGATCAAGTAAGTAAATCTGACCAAAGCTATGGGACTGACAAGATCACTTATTCAAACTGTCAGTTTGAAACAATGTCTATTAATTCTTCAGTGATGGCAATTTATCATACGTTATTTGATTACTGAATTTGATATGGTGAATTTCATTGTGGTAAATAGATCCATTAGAAATCCCCTGAAAATAACACCTTGTTAAAAATTGCTACATGAGAGCTTCATTTAGCTGACTGGGAAAACTCTTCGTCTAACTAAGTGTGGCAACTACTCACTCAACTGCACTGAGTGCAGAGCTGGGAACATCTCCTGTTCAAGTTGTCTGACACTTCAGAAGACCGTGTTTTCAGATATAACTTGAGTCTAACCATTCAGGCTTAAAATTTCCATGTCAGGTGTATGCACCAGACTGATCTTTTTTGGAAGATGGAGATATGATTTGAAGGATAAAGAGACTAGGAGCAAGAAGTGGCCTGACAGGGAGGAATCCTGCATGTAGGAGAGGGGAGGAGGGTGTGGGGAGATGGTCATGCCAGGACATGGACAAGTGGTTTCACAGTTTTTCATTAGACTTCTCCACCATTATATTGCATACCATTTCCAGTTTAAGACTTGTGTTGCTGCAGGGGAAGGAAGGTGATAGAGATGCTGCAGAGCCTCTGGAGGAGGTGGGTAGGACTGAGACATACCTTTCACTTTGAGACCTGCTGGGCTGATCTCCATGGCAGGTCCAAAGGGACAAGGTGGAAAAAGATTTACCAGGGCTTGAGGCCAGGTATTGGCACTGGGAAGGAGAAGGCTACCCAGAAGCCATTGCCTTTAAAGATGAGGTGGTAAAGCAAGGAGACTGGGACAAGCCACATGAGTCAGAGACGTGTGGACCAGGTAGGCTGGCAGGACAGGAGACGTGACAAGAACCCATAAGGACGAGACTGGGATCGAAAGAGGGGCCAAGGCAGAATGGGAGCAGGAGGGAGGCCACCTCCAGATCACACCCTGTTCTTAGCCAGCCTGCCCATTTCCATTTGAGCACACCGCTTGATTCCATAAGGAAAAGCACATCTCCTCTTCTACGAGTCTTTTTTTTTTTTTAACCTTCTGTCTAGGAGAAGTCTTGTTACTTCTGTTGACCTATTTCCTCAGAGACTGCTGTGGTTTGTTTATGGGTTTTGTCCTGTTTGTTTTGTGTTTCCAGATATGTCATGTGGGTCTGGAGGTTTGCCAACCCTTAACATTAAAAATAACATAGAATAATCCCTGTCTCCAAGACATGTGGGATTCAATTAAAAATTGCGACATAAAAGTTTTTGGATGGGATGTTATTGTATCTCTTTTCCCTTCTGTTTCTCAGCCTTTAGGATTCTTTCAAGTGATGTTGTCAAGAGTTCTTTTGCCATTAGGATGGTTAGACCTCTTTAACCAGCAGATTTCAGATTTTTACATGCTGGCTGGAAAGGATCTGAGATTCTACCAGGTATGCCACCAGCTTGGCAGCACAGTAGAAGAAATGGTTATGGGCTCTGTCCATAAGGAAGAGGTGTGTCCTTTGATATGAAAGCAAGGGTGTAAGAGGAGAAGTATCTACCTTAAACCAAGAATATTATGCTTGAATATTAGGTTACATGGAGGGAAAAGGTGTTAGAAGAACACCTGGGCACTGCACTGGTTTTCGTGGGCTGGGAAAGGCCTCGACCAGCAGACAACCGAGTACCGCAGTCTTACAACAAAATCACAGCCACTGTCAACCCCGGATCTGGCTCAACCCATGATGACATGTCTGCCTGTTGTTTAACTTTACAGCACATCTGTTCCTTTTAATGATATTATCCGTCTCCTTAGGCAAAACAGTCACCTGCATGATTATAGGTTTATGCTATTGAAATCAAAGCAAAAAGAAAAAAATATATAGTGGCTCATTGCTTTCTAAACTGAATGCTGACCTAACTTCACATGTAACTATGATTTACATTAGATTATGTTTTGATTTGATGGTAATTTATTTTTCATAAGTCCAAAAAGTCACAGAATCTCCTTCCATCTGCAATAATAAACTACTGAATATTATTTAATTGCTCATTTGCTACAGGCAGCGTTACCAGCATTTGTGGTTAGATCTGACTGGCTCAGGATGATTATATTCCCTTTCTAGGTGTTCTATTTATTTCTGGGCCTCTCAATACTAAAGCAACCAGCAAACAAAATGAAATATGAAAGAAATCCGGAAAAATATTTATAAAGAAATCAAGTTGGTTGAAGTTATCAAGATTGATTGATGAGAAACAGCACTAAGAAGGAAAGATATGTGGCTCTCCTAGAGAGAAGAAAGGTGGCCCAGTGAGTAAGATGTTCATGTGAGTTCAGCACCCTGACTCAGTGATCTTGAACAAGTTGTTAGAGTATCATTCAGGTGGCAAATTCCTCAGACCTTACGCCCATACGCCCATGCAAGTGTTTTGTTAGGGTAAAGAGTCTTCTGAGGCTAAATACAGCTTTTATGAAAGTCTCGCCCCAAGGACAGTAGTAGAATTTGGGCTGTGTCAAGATGGCATCTTGACTCAGTTTCTCACCTAAAAAAAAAAAAAAAGCAAACCAGTGCTTTCCAGTCATCCTTGGCAATGTGAAGGTAACACTATCAGATTTATGTAAAGTCCTTATATATGACAGTATGTGAGTGGGAGCAGGGATAGGAATAGGAACTATAAAACCCCAGAACAGATAGAGAACAATGAAAACCTGGGGAAATATGATTGCTTTTTATGTAGGGACACCTACACCTGAAAAGAGAAAGATTAGTTGGGGCTTGAGTAAGAAAGAGACCTAGCTGAGAACAGAGTGACATTAATGGCAGCTGGGTGACAATTCAATACAATACAATAATACAATAGCAAATTCTATTAGTCCTCAGATGAGGAAAGCATTTGTTCTTGTGCCTGATTATAAATACATACAATCATATTGAATTAGTTGGTACAATCTAAGTGCTTGACTAACCCTAACTCTTAACTAATAAGTATAATGAGTTGAATCCCCATATTTTTAAGCTTTTAGAACTGGTTAAATAGTGTGGAAAGCCATTGGAGTCTCAGGAACGGAATACAAAAATTGCCAATATATTGGGTAATAGTCAAGAAGAAAATCTTATGCAGGGGTTTTTTAGAGGAGAGGAAAAGATCAGAAAATATTTTTACACTCTTCAATTACCTGCATTTGATATTGCTTAAACTCTGTGTGATTTCATGCGTAGGTCATTTAATGACCTATTTTGGTTTGCTTTTTGTTTTGAAGGATTTTTTTTCTTTCATAGTAGAAAACACAACCTGAACAGCAATAATATAAATATATATTTCGCATGTCTAATGACTATTTTAGGACAAATATTAACCAGCCAATTTTCATGTATGCTTGAACTGGATTTAACCTAACTAGAAAAACTCAAACAAGCAAAAGTTAATATTGTTTCTACAGTCACTGATGTAACAATAATAGTAGTTGTACACCACCATGCTGAAAATCAACTCCCTTTATGTCCAAACAATAGCGTGAATCACAGAATTCTGACCTTGATATACAAATGTGATCAAGTAGTAATTATAGCTCTTGTTCTTTCTGTATAAACAGACTGCTTCATTTGGAAATGCTGTAGGGTACTGCTTCGTTCTGCAATTCACAGCTAATGACTGAGCAGAAAGCCTTTATACCCCAAGAAGTTTTCAAATAAAGCAGGTAGAAAAAACCTTATTTCCTGCAAATGAAAAAATTAAGCTGGTTATTTGAACTACAGGGATTCAAGTCATTGCTTTTTCTATAGTCTGTTGAAAAGCGTATCTTAGAAATTTAAAGATTGTCTTCAAAATCCCATTTTGCAAAGGCTATTGAAGCTATTTTCATGGGATAACTGACCTGTTCTTGAACAACTGTGAGATTAAAGAAAACTTCTTTCATTTCATGCCAAAATCTGCTGTAGGTTTGTTCTGTTTGTATCTGTGTTGGTATTATCCAAACAGGATGTAACAAACATGTTCTTTGGCTTTGCCCTAATCCAGGATTTGGATAACACTATTAGGATGTGGTCTAACAAACTTCAGTGAAGCAAATCCGAGGATATTTGTCTGTGGACAGGTCACCTCAGACTTGATTTTACTATGTCCTAAGCAACAGAAGCTCTATCCTGACATCATACATTAGCTGTACGTGTTTTCAGTGCTTCCACAAAAATAAACCAACAAAATACTAGCATGCTTTTAGGCACGTGCTAAATCCTGAAAGAAGTAATAATGGAAAAGTCATCACTGAATTAGACTAACCAAGTCAGTATGTAGAATCATAGAATCATTTTGGTTGGAAAGGACCTTTAAGATCATCGAGTCCAACCGTTAACCTAATACTACCAAGTCCACTACTAAACCATGTCCCTAAGCACCACATCTACTCATCTTTTAAATACCTCCAGGGATGGTGACTCCACCTCTTCCCTGGGAAGCCTGTTTCAATGTTTGACAACCCTTTCCGTGAGGAAATTTTTCCTGATATCCAATCTAAACCTCCCCTGGCACAACTTGAGGCCTTTTCCTCTTGTCCTATCACTTGTTACTTGGGAGAAGAGACTAACACCCTCCTTGCTGTGATCTCCTTTTAGGTACTTGTAGACAGCGATAAGGTCTCTCCTCAGCCTCCTTTTCTCCAGGCTAAACAACTCCAGTTCCCTCAGCCGCTCCTCATAAGACTTGTTCTCCAGGCCCTTCACCAGCTTCATTGTCCTTCTTTGGACTCTCTCCAGCACCTCAATGTCTTTCTTGCAGTGAGGGGCCCAAAACTGAACACAGTATTCGAGGTGTGGCCTCACCAGTGCCAAGTACAGGGGGTGGTCACTTCACATGTATGTATTTGTTAGTCTGGTTTACCCTGGATGTCCATGCATAGTTCTCCTTACAAGAGGACTTGAACAGGTTCTTAGGAGTTGCTCTAATTGACCTTTGGGAATCCAAGGGCAAAACGCATTGCATGATCACTGCCTGGTCAGAGCAGTCAAGGCAGGGAAAGGCAGTGCTCAGCAAAAACCACAGAGGTTGGAGACCACCAGGACTGGATTTCTTGTCACAACATCAACGACTTGTCACAGAATCACAGAATCTTGTCTTTCTGTTTCATCTGACTTTGTGCGCTGGTACCTCCCTTACTGCATGGTCAGATCACCGCATACCGACCGCCTGCTCTGTTCCCAGTTTACAACTGCCCCATTCATTTTCTGCTCACTTTACCAGTGGTAATTCTGTTTCCCTTACAAGTTCCTGATTACAATGTTGAACCCAGCACAGAGCCCAGGAGTGACCCTGAAGAGCTGACTGACAGCCTCTTGATAATGAGTCCCTGTTTATAGTTGTTTCTGAGAAAAGTCAATTGCTCAAGTTTTAATCTATTAAATAATTACAGTGATGACTTTAGGTAACTCTAATATCTTAATCAAAATGTTGTTTGGTACCAGAAGTTCTTCCAAAGTTCATAAGTATTACATCAATAGTATTGATTTTTTTTTTCAGGAAAATGTAAAATCTCAAAAAATACCAAGATAGCTTTCTTGAAATAAAATATATCTATCTTCCTTAATTCCATCCTGATTGGCATGAATTGCATTACTTTTCTGTGATTCTTTATGAATAGTGCGTGGAATTAGCCATTCCAGTATTTTACACTGGATTGATGTCAGACTGAGAGGGTTATTAATCCTCAGGTCATTCCACTGAACTTTTAAATATATTGGCAAAGTATGAGCTTTCTTCCATTTGTCTTGAAATACCCATGTGTTTGAACATGTATGGAAAATCAGCTTAAAAATTCAGATAGTTTCTTGGACAGTATTCTTAGAAATAACAATTGATTAAAAAAGAATATACTTTTAGGAGATGGTATTACTGTTAGAATGGAAATTAGTTCTCCAGTCTCATCTGATGATATGATTGTTATGTGATTATGAAATGATCATGATAGGATATTTGGGCTGTGCAAGTGCTATAGAAGAGTTGCAGCAGACAGCTTAAATCTGGTTTAGGAATTCATGCTGCAAAAGATGATAATTCTAAGACTCAACAGTTTTTTAATATATCAACACTGTTGGTGTGCAATGTTACACCACATTGCTATAGAGGGCCAGAGGGCTTAAGTGTACTTGTTTGGTAATTTTCTGCAGTCTCGTTCAAAGGTGAATTTTCTTTAAGACTCAGATATATGACAAAGAGATTTGTGTAAGTATTTAGACTGAAGGACTCTCTAGTCTTTGAAGCTTGTCTTTTGTTATTTCTCTAAGAGCTTCAGGATGATGGTATTGTGACTTAAATCTCCTTGTATCCACTTAAGAGTGACCTTTTTATCACTTCTAACTACATCCATTGACTGTTTCTTGGACTCAGGGAAGAACTTTCTTTTTGTGGAAGCAGCAGGTAATAAGAGTGTCCACTGCCCAGCTTCAGACCTCTGGAGAGCTTTCAGTGATCTCTTCAAGGGATTATTTTTATGTTTGATGACAAAGTTGCCATTCACAGTTCAAGATTTTGAGTTACTTACAATCCATTTCTGAAGACTGTGAGGGGCTAATGACACATGAGAGTGTTTCCCACCTTCTCTGTAAGGTTAGTCACTGCTTAATTATTTGCTCAGTAGGTAGTCTGTAGCTAAATATCCTGTACGCGGTATATGGATAATAGATAAAAGACCTTGACAAGCTTGAGAGCTGGGCTTGTACGAACCGCATGAAGTTCAACAAGGCCAAGTGCAAGGTCCTGCATGTGGGTCGGGGCAATCCCAAGCACAAATACAGGCTGGGAGGAGAATGGATTGAGAGCAGCCCTGAGGAGAAGGACTTGGGGGTGATGGCTGATGAGAAGCTCAACATAAGCTGGCAATGTGCGCCTGCAGCCCAGAAAGACAATCGTATCCTGGGCTGCATCAAAAGAAGTGTGGCCAGCAGGTCGAGGGACGTGATTGTCCCCTTCTACTCTGCTCTCGTGAGACCCCACCTGCAGTACTGCGTCCAGCTCTGGGGCCCCCAACATAAGAAGGACATGGAGCTGTTGGAACGAGTCTAGAGGAGGGCCACGAAGATGATTAGAGGTCTGGAGCACCTCTCCTATGAAGACAGGCTGGGAAAATTGGGGCTATTCAGCCTGGAGAAGAGAAGGCTTTGGGGAGACCTTCTAGCAGCCTTCCAGTACCTGAAAGGAGCCTACAGGAAAGCTGGAGAGGGGCTTTTAACAAAGGCATGTAGTGATAGGACGAGGGGTAACCGTTTTAAACTGAAAGAGGGTAAGATTTAGATATTAGGAAGAAATTCTTTCCTGTGAGGGTGGTGAGACACTGGAACAGGTTGCCCAGAAAAGCTGTGGCTGCCCCCTCCCTGGCAGTGTTTAAGGCCAGGCTGGATGGGGCTTTGAGCAACCTGGTCTAGTGGAAAGGTGTCACTGCCCGTGGCAGGGGGGTTGGAAATAGATGATCTTTAAGGTCCCTTCCAACACAAACCATTCTATGATTCTATGATTAATAATATAATCTGAATGCGACTTCAACTCCTCTTGTAACTGCTCCCACTTATTCTCAATGACCATTCTTTGTGGGCTGAATTCAATATCAGCCATTTGCTGAATGTATTTTAAGAAAGAAGTGAGTACAAAAATTAGAAACTAAACCTGGTGTAACCATGCTGAAGATCAACTTGTCTCTGCCCAAAAAGTCTGGTGCATATGAACTTTCCGCATCCTTCCTACAGCAGCAGCTCTCAAGCAAAGCAAGTGGCACACCTCGTGCTTCTAGCCCTCATTGTTAAGTCAGGCACTAATAAGGTCTTGTGTTGTCCTTGTGTCTGAATACCTCACAGAAGTTAATGAATATATCTCACGTATATTTGTAAGATGACTATATATCATTGTGATCAAAGACTGACTCTGTACTTGAGACCCGAGACTGAAGATTAGCACATCGTGCTCCGGTTTGCAGCTTCTGCTCATCTGAGATGTACTCGTCTTCTGTCTGAGGTCTCAAATACAGAGCCAGGCTTTGATCACAACAATGACTTCACTGTGCCTTCTGCCAACCCCTCTTGTCTTGGTGTCGCTCTGCCCTTCAAAGTGCTGTGTTTTTCATGCCTTCCCCTTCTGCGTGTGCCAAGCAATACCACTCTATTTTCAGGAGCCCTGTGAAAATGTCACGTATTTTGGCTGATATAATACTTCTAGACATCCTGTCCTTCAGCAGAGTGCAGAACTATCAAAGCATCTCTACAGAATATCCCAAAATACAAGACACACAGAAATCTTAACACAGAAATACGAAGATATTCCGAAATATCGTCTTCTTTTGTTCTTCATGTCTGCATCTACCCCTGTAGTGAGTCACACCCAGATCCATAAACCTGTTCCTTGAAAAAATGACATTAATTCAAAATAAGTGACAGAATAGAGCCTTCAAAACTTGATCCAGATTCAGTCCATGTAAATGGAAATCTTTACATCCACTTTAGTGAGCTCTGACTCACCTTTTAGACTGTAAAAGTGGGAGGTATCTGACAAAGTGTCTTTGCCTGGACTGTTCACCCCAGGCTCCCTTTACAGTCAATGCAGACATCTGAAACTAGGTTGCAGCTCACCTCATCCTACAAAAGCAGATGTTTAAAATAGAGATACTAAAGTAGATGTCTCCAAAGGTCAGATGAATCACAGCCTAAACTGTCTCTTTCATTCTCCTGACTAAAAGGGAGAGAGCAGGGTGCCGAGCCCAGAGGCAGACACCTACCCCAGCGATGCTGCATGCCCCAAGTGCATTGCAGCAGGGCCTTCTTATTTCTGCCTGAACCATGCCGTGGGCAGATCCAAGACTGTACCTCTAATTGTACATTCAAGAAGAGGTTCCAGAAGGAAGAAAGCAAATTTTAAAAAATGAAAATTTTAATGGAAATCCCCTGGAAATAATACCTATTGGTGCACTACCATGGATGCTGACATACTTTCCACTGGCAATCTAATGGGAAGTTGTAGATTTTGGACAGAAGAGGTTACACAAATAAAATACAATAGAATTATATGTTGCAATACAAGTTTTATATTTTTACCAAAAGAAGAATGATGCAGCTGAAAAATAACCTTTTTTCAGTGTCATTTGTATCAGTTTCCTGATCAAGCTCACATGATGGTACTTGGACTGCCTTTCATGGTGACAGCATGAATTTATACTAAGACAGAAGCAATCAAATCACATGGTTTTGAATAAGGTGGGAAAGCATTGAGACTGAGTGACTCCAGGCCCTGATGGTAGTTAAAAATACTGAATAACTCACATATTACACTCTCTAAACATCTCTTATTATTTAGTAAATTACTACACAAACAAAAGAATTTTACCAATGTATTAATTAATTAAACTGGCTAATGAGTTGCTAATATCTCAGCAGGTGACAGTGAGATTTTTGGATGCACTCAGATGTGGTTGGCTCATGTTATAGAAAGTAGAGATGTGCATGGTGGGAATCTTGAGGTTTCTTCTGCCCTTCTGCAGCTGTGGAGCTGAGCTGCCTGCTCAGTGCATACTTGCCAAGTGCCAGTGTTAAAAAAAGAGAAGAAAAAAAAGAAAGAGAAAGACAACTATTTCAAGGGGCAATTATCTAAAGGAGCTGGAGAAATCTGGGATGACTAAGCCCCCAATCTCTGGAGAATTTGTTCTGAGCACTTTGATGAATTTTAAAATGGTATTGCATTCTGGGTTTTAATAACATAGCTTTGCTCCTCTTCTTCTGGCTCTAGGCTACTGTTAAGTCCATTTTTTACAAAAGCCTAAGGAAACTGAGTTAATAAGGCAAAGTCACTAAACCCACTGCTGCCACATGCCTGAGAGCAGGCGAGAAGGCAGGTGTGTGAGTTACCTCCAGCATCGTGCCTACCGAGGTGGACCTTTTATCTGTCATGTTAGGGATCTGTTTCACTTTCAGTTCAGCAAATAAAATTAATTAAAGGAGGAAAAAGTTTTGGTATCTCTAGCATGATCAGTGGTAATTTAAGAAGCTTTGATTTCCTTCCTGTGATACATTCATGAACTGAGTCTGGATCTTCACAAAACAAGAGACATCTCTGATTAAAAAAAACACCAACACCAACGGGAAATGTCAGTCCCCATCACTGGTTTACCGTTTTAAGTCATTTTCTTCAGTGAACAGTGCTAGAAGCACAAATGTTTTGCTTCTTGAGGTCAGAATCACAAGCAAATCTGGCACTGAAACACCATCAAGCCAAGTATAGGTTTTGGGTGCCTTAGTCCCTGGGAAAATTCAAAAGCCTGAGTCAGCTGCCCATATGTCTCTTTAGCCAACATCTGGAAGGCTGGACACTTAAAAGTGGGTTCACAGAAGAAGAGACAGTGCGAAGGAGGCACATAAACCACCTAACAAGGAACACGAGAGGTGGAACTGGGATTTGATCGCAGCCTTCGAGAATTCAGTTGTATCTGTCTCTGTAGCAGACCTCTAATCATGAATCTGTCCCTGCAGGTGAGAATTAAAGTCAGCCCTTAATATCTTGTAAAATGTGATGTCCCCTGCCCTATCTTGAGCAGTAAGTGGCATTGTGTGTTGGGGAGGCTCCGTGTTCAGTTCCCTCCTCTGCCTGAGCAGGACCAGGATTTCCAGCCAGCACCTGTCCTCTCCTGCAGGCCCCTAAGACCACTTCTGCAAGGCCCAGAAATTGTTGGTAGTTACAAAACAATCAAGTTAAATCTTCCTTTGTGAAAAACAAAACCAAAACCGTAGAGCACTGTGAATCTAACTCAGATTTTTTTCCAGGGAACATCTGATCCAATTTAATTCAGTAAGTCCCTTTCCAGTCATTAATCTCCAGCCAAAATTTGTTTTTTATTGTATTGCACATTATGATTTACTGCACAGCTCTCTGTTCATCATTACTTAGAGACGCAGTTGCTCAGATCCTCTTTCTCTTGATCTCTTGATCAGGCAAATACTGCGCAGATGTGAACAGAAGTAAGACTATAACTCCTCTGAGAGAACTCTTCCCCAATTAAAAATAGTGTCTATGAGGGAAATTATGATCTTGCAAATACCTTCTGCTTCTAAGAAAGACTACATTAACAGCATAAATGAGGCCAGGTTTGTTTACATCAGGTCTACTGTTTGCTGCAAAAACAGTACAGTAACTGACACAATTAATATTGCACAAATATCCTGTGAGGGCTTAGAAACGTTGAAATCCCACATATGTATCCTTCAGTACTTAGAAGAACCTGATCTGCCCAGTGCATTCCAGAATAAACCTATTTCCTTTTTGGGAAACAAATATCTTGTTTGTTTTTTGACATGCACAGGAAAGGACAAAGCAGAAACATATTTTCTCATGATAACTACTGTCAAAACCAGAGGGTGCTGCCAGTGTTCACACAGATGCTCCTTGGTCACTGTGGTCCTTCTTCCTCCCTTGCATTGTATCTGTGGGAACCAGGGCAAAGCCCACTGCAGTTTGCATCTGGAGTAGGAGCTGCATGGGACTGTTCAGTTCTGGTGTTTGTGACCACCACTCATCTCCTGCTAAACCTGGTAAACTAATATACATTTCAGATGGCTGGAGGTGCTAAGGAGCAAAAGCATTAAGTGGTCCTTTCTGGGGATCCAAGTTTCTTTCCCATCTAAGTTCTCATTCTGGAGGGAGCCCAGTGTCTTTCTCTGAGATGCAAATTGACTTGTCTTCAACAGTCTGCCCCAGCTGATGATTTCTATTTAGAAAGGCCCTTGAATTATAAAAACAAATATTCTGCAGCTCAGGACTGAGATACATTGTTCTGCACTGGGAACCTCAAGCTGAAATGCTGAACTCTAGTCTACTGAAACCCTAATTAGTGGACTGAAATAACTGACCTCACTTTCAAAAGGACATTGAAATAATTTATCCAGGACTTTGATATGAACTAAGGCTCTGAATTTTAAGCAACCAGCTTTTGAAAATTACTGATCTAAGCTTTTATCTACAATGGCCAGCTTTAGCAAACAGGGTCCTCTCCTGGTATTGCTTGTCTAAGCAAAATGTTGCCACTGTACTAGCAGTCAGCACTAATATGCAAGCAATACTGATGGCAGGATATTATTATCCCCAGGAAACACTTTTTGCATTAACGTGGTGGTTTAATGGCCTATGGTATTGCAAGAAAGTATTTCTTCCAAGGAGAGAGAATTTAAGTACTGGGATAAATAACAACAGGTGTCTTTCACCTAACTGTTAATGCTCCTAAAGCCATGCTGTCACATGCAGGTTTGCATGAACACCAACACTTGGGAGAGCTGAAACCCCACAGCAGCCTGAAGGGCAAATGCCTGGGGAAGCTTTTCCCCCAGGTTGTGGTGAGCACAGTACTGCACTTCTCTGGAAATCTTGTTTTTGTCTCAGAGTAGTTGTGGCTTTTCCCTTGAGGAGGAGGTAGTCAGAGGTTACAAACAGTGTTTTTTTTCTTCTAGCCATCTGCCTGTTTTTACAAAATATGTAGGAGCACTTGAGACCTCTGTTTCTCCATCTGGTTGCAGGAGGTTCAAAGTCTTGGGGGCACACATGCATACACAGTGCAATTGCCTCAGCCTCATTTGTAGAGACCAGGCTACAAAAAATTCAAAGTTCTCAGTAACATGTTATTTAAACTCCACTTAAATGATCTAAATTTCCATGGTATATGTTCTTTTTTTTTTTTCTCCCAGGATGTAAATCATGACACAAATGAGATTCCCTTAAATGATAAGGTGTACTTCAGCATCGAACATCATGAAAAAGTGTTGTCTAAGACTCCTTGTTTTCCTTAGGGTCAGGCTAAACCTTGTCTCACTGGTTGGGGTCATGTCCCCTCTTGTGCCTGATCTACCTAATGGTACAAATCTATTGTAGGAGTTTGCTTGTAAGTCTAACTGTCTTGCTCAAGTTTTAGCGATTGGAGGACTTGGCTTAGGAAACTGCTGATATGACTCACAGGACATGGGCCTATTGCAGATCCCAGGCCTGAGAAGGAGCTGCTTAAGACCTTCTGACTGTTTTGGAAATGAAACGGTCTTAAAACGGGCAGAATTAGTGTTAGAAATGATCCTTGGGGATCCTTGGGGGAAGGAGGTTTTTGGCTGAAGAGGAACCTTACAGCCAGGCTGTTCTCTGCTCTTGAAGGCAATGGAAGGGACGAAGTGTAGGAGTTTATGATATACAGTGTGCATACATGTATATACCACTCTATAGGGGGGACTGTGTAGTTACTGTTCTGAGCTTCCTAGGAACTCTGGGAAGAAATACATAAATCTCAACAGTCAAGTGATTTCTCTAATTCAGACCAGGTGTCAGGTAGGCTGTTGTATGGCTCCAGCACATAGGAGCAAACCGCGACTTACAGTCACCTTTTTATTCTTGTTCCTGCTGCTACTGACACCCTTTAAGTCTAATATTCTCAATGGTAAGGAAATTTGTTTCAACTGAGCCAAATCCCATTTGGCTGTCTGGGTAGTGAGAACAAATACCAGCTGTAGATCATTGTGAGTCAGAAGTAGATTTTTAACCCCATCCTGGTCAACATGTGGACATGATAGCTCCTTCTCAACCACAACTTCATAAACACAGAAAATAAAAATTATAAAGTTTACATGGCCCATGAGATCTGAGATTCTGGCTAAGACCTATCTTACCGTTGATTAAATCTGGAGTCAGACTGTGGCATTAATTTAGGGCAAGTGTAAGATCAGAATTATATCCTGCTGGTTGATAACAATTTAAAAGCTCTACATTTAATGCAGAATTGTGGTACCCATTAGTTTTAATAAAATGTCTTCAGAAATTATTCTACCAAGGTAGAGATCCTCTTTGTTCTTCAATATAGATAACTACTGAATTGTAGGAATTTCTGATTCTGGCAAGCTTTGCTAAGTACTCATCTACTAATTATGAACAGGAATAAAAGGATACCCGATGAAATAATTATTAAAGGACACGCAACTACAACCTGCCTCTGATCAGATGGATGGAGCCAGTATCCTACATCAGCAGAGAATGCAGTTGTACACATTTTATGACAATATACCATTAGATAAATCATTGTATCAGTAAGCGTATTAATTTGGGTGACTACTGAACTGCTTGGATTTGAATGCAGAAGGAAAGTAGCAATATAGTTCAACACTAAATTAGGTAAAATAAACATTGTAGTTCCATGGTGCTGGCATAGATCTTATTTACCCACAAATAAATGTGGAATATTTCCACAAATTTCAGTTTGTAGCACTACTATAAATCAGGTAGGAGACTAGGATTAGATCCTCACTGTCAGTAATGGTTTAATAGCTGTAAATTCAGGACAAAATTCCTTCCATGAATTTGTCTACCCGTATAAGCCTTTTTTTAATGGATGCTTAAAATGCCTATTAGTTTAAGTAGAAAAAAGCCTACAAATCCATGTTGCAAATATCTGCAAGACAAGTTCATCCTAAGTATGAGCTCTGACTCAGAAAACCCACCAGGTGAGATCCTGGAAAGCTGGGATCATAATCTGGGAAAATACTACTACATGTCCTCCTTGTTCAACTCTTGCATCCTAGACGTCAGCCACTATTGGAGACAGGATCCTGAAGTGTTGGCTCAGATAGTTTTCTGTTCTTATATAGAACCAGAGTATTATGCTAAGGGCTTGGTGTTATGCTGAATCTGGATACCATAAGGCTTGTCCTAGCACCTGAAACGTCCTGCTGCCTCTCTGGCTGGCATTTCTGGCAAGAACAAAATTGCTTTCTATGCATTTGGCCAACTGCTATAAAAAAGGCATGCAGCTGTGCCAGCTGTGGCAGGAGACATCTCCCTCTTCTTGCCCCAGTAGTTTTCAGGAGAACATCAACCCTGTGCCCTGCGTTTCCCACTTACATGCTCCCTTCTGGCTACTCCAGGGATGAACAAGAAGAAACGGGGAGCCAGCCATGCTTATCTTGTTGCTGATCTGGGTAGTGCCATGCAGTGACTTGCCTGTGATCACATTGTTATTCAGTGCCAGAAGGTGGCAATCCCAGGGCTGAGGTTCAGCCACTAACTAAAAGCTGATTTATTTTCTCCCCGGGATGGAAAATAGATATGGAGAAATGCATGTGTTTGCAGATCCTCCCAGGACCCTGGGGCACAACTCAGTTTCTAGCTGCAATCCCACCCCATCCCTGTGCCACAAGGCCACAGCTCCAGCTGCTGTAACCGAGAGAGGAGACATGGCAAGGCCTTATTTGCCCTTTCCCCAAAGCAGGTTGAATTTTCAACCTTAAGGCTACGCTCCGAAAGTCATTTGCTTTCCTAGATCAGGGGCCATTCTTGTGATTGTACAGACACAGTTTTTTTACCTGCTGAATTGTAGATGAGGCTTGCAGCTGGATGAAGAAGATTAATTGCACTGTTTTATTTGCGCAATGAACACTTAGGAGTATGCGTGTTTGTAGCCAAGGGGAGGTTCTCCTCATCACAGACCTAGGATGTACTGGAAACGGATGGAAATTAAAAGCCTGTGACCTTTGGGAGTCACAAACCACTTGCAGAATGTCTCACAGGCATCTGCTCCCATGAGGAAACATTGCAGTCTTCAGGTTTACTGTTTTTTTTAAGCCCCAAATTCTTTAAAACTGGATGTCACTATAGTTCCGTGGCTCTGTGGTAACCAGCGCTGTGGCACCATGGGGGTGTTGGGATCTTCACCCCCACAAGCACAACTGCTCATGTCTGGTTCGCACATATCCTCCCTCCAGCCTCTGCTCCCTGCCCAACAAATTAATGTCTGAGGGATGGAAGAGCTCAAATGGGGCATTTTACCACCCTGAGCAGGGTTGCTCCTTGCTGCCCCTCCCCCGAGCCTGGCTCTCCAGCCCCACACCGTCCTCCTTTCACTGCTTCCTCTGGGGATCACCCAACAGTTTCACAGCAAAGCTTCTCCAATTTGTTTGTTATTTTTCCTCCAGCTTTATTTATGAAAGCTGCGTGCCATAACGCCCTCCTCCTCATCACCAACCCTTTTCTCTCATTTTGTTTCCTGCTGGGTGTTTCGCCCTGACACACCAAATAGAAGACACAAAACAGGAGGTTGGGAACATCTGGCCCTGGCTGCAGAGCATCAGCAAGAAACCGATCTCTTAGAGATAAAATAAGAGGTTTTTTCTCTCTTTGCGGTGCCTTGCTGTGGGTTGTTCAGGGCTTCCTGCCGCAGTCCCCGGGGTGGCCAGCAGCCCCCGGCCAGGGCTCCACTCTCCCTAACGCAATTACAGTCTGCAAACGTTTGAAGGCAGTTTCTTTTGAGTTAGCCACATGCTTCAAATTGTTATGTGGTTAACCGCTGAGAACAAACCCCCACACAAATACCTACGGACCAACTTGCTCGAGCCAGGGTGGTAGCGGTGGGGGCGGAAGGGGAGGGGGGAAGGCTTCCTCATTTTGCTTTCAATGAGAAGAAAATAGAGTTTTCTTTTGACTTTTCCAGACTGCTAGCAGCCGCCACGTCGCAGTGCGTGCTGGTTGTTGTCATTTGCACATTTGTTCACGTTTACCGCTGATGAAAGGAGCCTTGTTCGACAGCCGTGGCCATGTACGCCATGGGGCAAGTCCTCCACTGGTGTATATCAACTCATTTGGTGAATGGGAACTGAAAAGGCGACGGCCTCTCCGTACGTGCCGTGCAAACGCCAAGCCGGGGGAAGACTTCTGCGCTTTGACATTGCCCTGTCCTATGTCCCTTAACTCTTGTAAAAGCCGAATACTTTTCTGCTGACTCACAGAGGCAGACGGATTTTGTTAACTCCAGCCGAGATAGAGGAGGATACACGAAAAGCATCACTGCCTCTTGGGGGGGGACTGAACCCAGCTTTGGGGTTCAGGGGGGACTGAGTGAGGAGCTTCACGTCACGCCCTGTTCAGCATGGATGGAGCTTGGCTCATGGGTACCACACGGGAGGAGACTGATACGTGGTCCACACTGAGCCCTGCTGCTAATCGGTGTCAGAAATGATGAACCAAGTTGTAGTTCTCTCCCCCACCTCGTGCCCTCTCTCTGAAGCACTGCAGCTCCCCAAAGCCCAAGAGAGAGACTTGGAGCCAGCAGCAACGAAAAAACACCCCAAAACAAGCACAGAGCTCAAAACCCCTCACTAATTCCACTGCTTCTACTTAAAGCTTCTTAAATTACAGAGGCTTTTAGTGAAGTAAATTAACTTCGCTTTGCTTGCGTTTGCTTGTATTTTTGAGGGCTATGAAACCGCTGAGGAGCAAATTGCCTTACAAACATAGTCCTACATGGGGACAGTTTCCAAACACAGTTGGCTTAGCTGTTCATGTAGCACTCATGAGAGTGGACCCAAGTGGAAATATAGATAATTATTTTGCCATGGGCCAACTTTAAGATCCATTTTAAGATTATTTTCATTTATAAAATGGTGGATTAAAGACTCTGTAAGGTGACTAGAAGAGTCTTGAGGGAAAAGCTGCAATCCAAACGTGATCCGCTTTGCTCAGGTACGAAACAAAACTGCATTCTTTGCGTTTTTGTGGAAAACAGTGCAAAAAGGAGGGGTTAAAAGCTTTAGATGTGAGGAACAGTTTCAGTGAAAGTGGTTTAGTTCCTCTGGTCCATTTATCATCTGAGCAGAGAAACATCACTGTGTGTATGAAGTTAGCTCTGCAGAACTCTATGCCTGTCAAAACTGTTTATCCATACTTGCCAACAACAGCAAGAAAGGCAGGAGGACTGGCAGTCGTGATGGTGAATGAGTTGGACACATGGAGTGAGGGCACATGAGTCGGACCTCCTCACTGATGCAGAAAGGTAAAAACAGGGAGGGAAAGAACATTAAAGCATGAAGTGTCTAATCTTAGAGAGTTTAATGGTGCAGTTGGTTACCAAAAAAAATGACCTTTTACAGAATTTCTTCATGGGCAACTGAGTAGATAGGTCTTAGTGGCCAGATAGTCTTCACATTGCTGAAGGTGCAAGAGTAAATGCCAGCAGAAACAGCTACTGGGGGTATTGGCACATTAACATTATTGGCCACAGGTAGCTGAGTTGGGAATATTGCACTTAGATAATTCAAAACTAATGTGATAATCAGTTATAAAGGAACTATTTAGTGCTTGGTATAGTTATATGAAGAGATATAAAATTTTCTACAGTCTAAATGGAACAGAACCTTAAACCTATGTGAGAGCTATCAGGACAAAAAGGAAAAATAAAAAAAAAAAAAGCGGGAAGGGAAGAGAATTCAGGTTTATAAAAAGAAACACGTACACAATGAGCTGAAGGTTGTGCTTCTGCACTTCCTGGTCTGGGTGTGAGCAGAAGAGGAAATACCAAAATACCACCAGAAAAACTATTCCCACAGCATTTCCAACCTGACTGAAACCAGAAAGTTCTCACAGTCCTGCAAAAATGGGGGAAAAAAAGCCCCCAACAGATCCAGTCCCAAGCATCGCACTCATCGGAAAGCCAACAAAATTTCCAAAGCTAGGAAATTTGGGTAGACATAGAGAAGTCTTCGTATTTCCCCTGAGTCCTCATGTGTACTCTGTGTTTTCTGCGGTTCACTGATTGTTAGTGACATTTGGACTCTTCTGCCAGCTTTGAGAGGAGCACATTTCTACTACAGCCAGTTTAATTCCATCCATGACCACAGACCATCAAATTGCATGTTCACCACAAGGCAGGGCATCACGGTCTGGTCTAACCCAGGTGAGGGGTTCCTTGTCCTCCCTTTGATTTTTTGAGGGTCAATCCCCTACAATGAGAATACAAACCTACGTACACAGCAAGAACTGACATTTCAATGCGTAAAATGCCATCGATTTCAGGGTTGCCCCATGTTAATAATTAAAACTGAATTCCTGAAGGCTTGCAGGCAGAAAAGACGTGAGTTTGGTGTGGCTGGTCTCACACAAACCTTCCACTAACACCAAAGAAAACCTTGAAGAAGAGCAGGAGGATCACATTCAAAGGGTTGTGCAGAAAGCTGGGACACCAGGCAATTAGTTTAAAACTTCAGATTTGGAAGCTCTGCAAAGAATTTGGAAAATGGCTCTTTCCCTTTATTGGTATAAAAAAGGAAAGTACTCTGTCCTGTTAAACCTCAAGAATTTAAATGTTTAAGTCTCTTGATTGATTAACATGCAGTGTTATACACTAGAATTCAGGACATATTGAATAGTCTAAGGAAAAGCAGGGCTAAAGTAAAATTACTGTAGAAAGCTGTTTTTCCTATAGATGTTTCCTAACATCTAAGCAATTTCTGAATCAAGCTTTTTTTTCCTAAAATTAGAGAATTGAATTCCTGGAGCAGCTCCAAGGAGCAGCTCAGGAATGTTCAGCGTGACCGCAGCCTCCAGCTATGGGACAGAACAAAAGTAGCAATAGTGATGATGCTTTATCTTCCACATCTTACTCCAGCAACACTTCCATGGGTGCCAGCAATTCAATCTGCTTCAGAGAGGTCCGAAAAGAAGACTTTTTCTTTTCAAATGCTGAGTCACTGATTTTGAGACTGGTCAACTCGTTGCATTTGTGACCGTGGTTTAACTAAAACCACCTGAGGCTAATGATGCCGTCATGGACTCTTACATCCAAAAATGAAGCTAAAACCTTAGCTAAGTCTCACGTCTGAATGCAACTTTCCAGTTCATTCAGAGCAGCACAGCACTCAGCATTTTCCCTCCAACAACAGAAAGCCCCTTTCTGGCCTCCTGGAACATTACTGCATGAAATACGTTTTCACTCCTACTGCAAACTTATTTAAGAGACAATAGAAGAAATAGTTGGCACATGGATTCTTCTTAAAACTTAAATCTAGATCAACAATAAAACATAAAAAGCAAAGGAAACATGCAAAGACACTCAGAAAATTCTCATTTTTCTTTTAAGATTAATTTTCACTGAGATTGAGACGTTGCAATTTACTCAATGTGGGCCCCATTCTGCAAGTCTTTTCTTCCATGAGCTCTTTTTAAAGTCACTGAGGTTGTTTACGTGAGTAAAACTTACTTGCATGAGTAAGGACTCGCAGAATCTGGCCTTATACATTTTGCTACTGTAAAGTTTACCTAGATGTTATCTAGGCAGTAGAGCAGTGTGTATTTTTAGGAATTAAAAATCGACTTCAGTTGTTTTTTTTGGAAAAAGTTCTAACTTTAGCTTCACCCATCTGCTTTTTGCAGTTTGCTCAGCAGCCACGTTGAATGGACGCGCTCAGCCTTTGTCCCCATCTCAGAGCTCCTCGTTACCAGCCACGCTCAGCCCCAACACGCTGTAACTCACCAGGACGCGTGCAGTCTGAATTCCCATGCCAGATTTGGTCCTCAAACCTAAGGCCATTATTCCATCTCAGACTAAAACATATTCTCCCATGGGCAGCTGAAAAAGAGCATGTTTCTTCAAGTTTTCTTGCCACAAAAAGATAAAATAAAGTGAAATAAAATAATAATAGTAAAAAAGGAAATCCAATGTACGGCAATCCCCAGAGTTCTGGAGTCTAAGAGTGTTGATCTGCATCCATAAATGTCCTGACCGGTGAGGAGACACAGGCACTACAACTGGAAAGAGAGCAGGAAGGAAAACCTACCATGTGAGCAAAGTAAAAAAAAAAAAAAAAAGGGGGGGGGGAGAAAGAGAGAGAGGAAAAAAGGTCTGCTCAGTGGGGCTGATAGCAGGGATTTCAGGAAATCCAAACACTCAGACAGGAAATCTGAACACTGGATAAACATGCCATAATCTCCACAGATACAGTGAATGTGCTGCGTCTCCCGTTAACCCTTCGCCTGCCCGTGGCTGAGGCTGAAATCAGATATGCAACGCCTGGAAACACAAGCTGCCCGGGGGGCTCCAAAGTCTGAGCGCTCGAAAGCCTGAGCAGCAGCCCTGTGTTCAACCCTGCCCTCTCCTTCCCTCACTGCTCTGGTGAGGATATTTTCCTCCCTTTATTTCTGCATAGGGATGCTTTAGTTAAAATGTGTATGATTATCCTCCTCTGAGAAGGAGATGCTATTGCACCCTGAGCCCCACAACAGTGTTGCAACCTGCCTGAACGACCTTGTGCCACCATCCATCGCTACCTGGTAGTCCTGAATTAGTTTTACGTGTTTTTTCCCCTCTCTTTTGCTGTAGCACAAGATTTATATGTCTGTCTGTGGGATACTTGCAGGTACCAGCGATGATTTACTCCAGGGCTGGTGCAGCAGGGTTGAGGAGGTGCCTTGGAGCATTCTTAAAGGAACAGGAGAGTTTGGAAACTCCCTTTAAGCCACTTTGTCAAGGAATTGAGGATCAAACTCTGCAGTCCCTAGTAATATTAAGATGAAGCCTCTTTGGTTGCTTGTTTCTGGAATATGGACCTTGCTCTTTGTGTCTTGTGGTTCATTCCTCATTGTTGAAAACACCACTTTTTTTTTCATTGAGGCTTCTTAATTGATTTCTTTTATATGATCTACCTTGGTTAAACTATTAATGTAAAACTCAGCTAGCTACAAAAGCAAGAAGCAATAATATTTCATAGAGCTGACCCCTCACTCCCACAGATGTAATTAATAAAGTGAAGTTTATGCGAGAGTTGCCCAATTTAAATCCATAGGACTACAAGAGCACACACACACATACACACACACACACACAACTTCACTGTGGTTTCTGTAGGAGGACAATTGCAGGCTTCACTGCTTTTCAGAGGTTACGGACTCCTAAGGCAAGGGACTGCTTCCAAAAATGTGTCTTCTCTCTTAAAATTGACTTTTTGGGACAGTCCTGCCTAAAGCATGTTGAAAAGAAAACATCGTGTCTTCAGATTTTCTGGTTCTCCTAGGACCTCATAGCGATAAAAAAATGATAAAAATTAGTACCTTGAATTTCACTTTGCCATTTGCTGGTGAAAGTAATTAGACACAGTGGTAGTATCCACCGGCTGGTGCCCTTGCTTAAGGCGTTGGCAATTAGCTCATCTGAAATAGCCTTAATGTAAGTCCCACACGCAATATTAACCTCTATCATTATATTAAGGTACCACTAGGAACAAAATAGGAGCACTATAGGAAAAGGCTTCCTTCAGCACCTTCTACTACTTATGGTGTGTTTCTGCTTTTTATTTCAAAGACAGAAGCTCTGGCAAACCTGCATCGGTTGCAGCATTCCCTGGAAGTGGCCAGGCTTGGAAATCACGCCTGGTCTACTGAGACAGATTCTGTTGGCCAAGCGATGCCACAGGGAGCCTGGCAGCAGAGCTGGGTGGAAAACGGGGCTTTTGGGGCATCCCTGACTCAGGAAATCTCCTCTGGTCTCCAGCCCAGTTCTGAGTCAGGAAACATTTTTCAAGTTGGGTCCTCATGTTCCCAGTCATTCTCCTACTACTTTTTAGGGTGCGTGAGGCCGGTGATGGAGATCGGTCCCTACGAGAGTGGCTGGAGCGCTGGCAGCAGCATCTGCACAAATAGCTGGTAGAACAAAGGCTTGGCTTTAGAGGCATGAAGTCATTCCCCTTGCCTAGCACGTGCTACATGAAACAAGTACCAAATGGTTGCTTGATGATGTCAAGAGGCGACTGGTGGAAAAGCAGTGAAAAATTAAAACATGTCAGGGTTGGACTTTTTTTCTTCTTGTTCCATGTGCTTTGCCAGTGAGCTATTTCAGTTATTCACTTTTTTCCATAGAAGTTCTTCTGTTGTCACTTTTTTTTTTTCACCTTCTCTTTTCGTGTATTTTCCCCTTAAAGCCGCTCTTTCCAACAGAAAAAGGAGAACAGAAACAGAGGAAAAGAATAAAGCGCAGCCTTTGCATTTCAGTTTAACTAGAAAAAACAGAAAATATTCATAAACCCACAAAATATGCATTTTGAAAAAAATGCCTTTTAAGATTGAGAGACTTTTCATTTGAAAACATTCAAGCAGCTCCAGAAAAAAAAGGAGCTGGGGGAAGTGAGATATAATTTATTGCCACTAACATCTGCTGTAAATCAGTTAGAGGTAGGCAAACATTCCCTGCCAGGGCACAGTTAGGTCAAGGTGAGAAGGGATAAAGCAATAATTAAAAAGACCAGCGTCCTCCAGCTACCTTCAATAGGCTGCAAGCAGAAGAGTAAGTGCTTGCTGCAAAACTGTTCTTTTGTCTAGAAAAATTGCAAAGGGGGAAAAAAATTCGTTGGTATATTCAATGGAAAACTATCAGTTTATAAAACAGCTCCAACAATTTCCATACAGAACTACAAACTACTGTTTTACTAGTTAAACAAAGTTGACAAAAGATGATTGTGTTTATTGTGAAAAGTTTCATCTGATGAGAAATTTCTGTTGAAAAGCTCTACAGAAAGTTGTTATTGTCAGTCCTGATGAAAAGGAGAACAGGGACAGCATGGTAGGTAGAATAATGAGGCTGACAAAAATAAATCATAGAGAAACATTCAGCAGAAACAGGGTGGAGAGAAAACTTCAAACTCAGGCCAGCAGAGTTATCAAAGCTAAAAAGCGCATAAAGATTCCCGAAAAGGCACAGCAGCTGCAAAAAATCCACCATCACCTGAGAAAAAAAGCCAGTGGCCTCACTCAATACAGATGTGAAGATACTTGCTTTTAAATTGGAAAAAAAACCCTCCACCACATCCACCCTTGATGTACCCACAGCAGCTGAGCTTTCTGCTCGCTTGCTCTATATCCCCAGGATGTAACTTTCTGTAATCCTAGAGCCCATAATGAAATTCTCACTTCTTCCACCAAGAACTCTATAGCTACTGAATTAAAACAAATCAGTTCATTAAAGATTAAAAGGATTTAGCTAAGTATGTGAAAGATAAAGCACAAGGAGTTATAATTGAGATTGTGAACAAAATGCTCGTGAAAGAGTTATCATTAACCTACAAGGCCCCAAGCTCTGTTATTTTTCGTGTTTCTATGACAAATCTTATCATTATAAAAGGTTAGAAATTTTTTTTCCAGTATAGATTTGAAATGAAGATTAGTTCTTTAGTTTTCACCACCCTACTTATTGGATTTGGAGAAGACTTCGACACAATAATTAAGACATTTGGAGAAAGAAATCGCAGGTCCCGGTTTTGTCATTCTTCACCCTTCAGTCACCCTGAGGCTTTACACCCTTGAAAAAAATGACTTACTATTTTCATGTGAAACTAATTTACTTTCCATTTAGAGTGTGGCCAGCCCTGTGAGCTCAGCAATCCCAGACCTCTCAGTAGCTACCAGAAACTGAATGCCAGAGAAATACTGTGACACGCTCAAAGTTCCCCATTCACACAGTGACTCTATCTGGATTCACAACAACATATGCTAAAACTTAGCAAACATTAGAGAAAATGTGTAGAAAACACTAACCAAAATGATTTCATAAACACTGACACGACTTACCATAAGCTATAAACACTATTTTTCTTGCAAAACTTCAGTAATTAACTGGTTTAGAGACTTCTTGCTGCGTTACAAAACATATCTCTCTGTGCACTGGCTTTCAATTTTAACATGTTTACTTGGAGATCCCTGCCAATTTTATTACTAGTCTGCTCCTTCCTAAATGAACAGTCAAGGAGGTTTACTTTGGAGTTCAGCATCCCTGCTGGAAAAGTTGCATTGGGAAAAGCACCGAGCGCCCTTCATCCAGCAGCAAACCACGTGCTCTTACATTACACAAGGAACGTTGCCACTTTCCCCACTGTTCATTCAGTGCAATACAGCAGAAGCTGTGTTCTAACAGGTTTAACGACATGTTTGTACATTTATTAAGCAAATAGCACCTCTTGACGTTACAAAAAGGTCCAGACATTAGAAACTGCCTTGACAAGAAACACTTGACCCGTGGTGGTAACTAGAGGCTGTACCAATGCGCAGGAGGCTGTGCACGTTTCATTTTCAACTGTTTTTACATTTTTATAGTTTTCTTTTTTTTTTAATAGGTAAAAAACACTGAAGCATTTCCTTTTTTGCCTCTCCTTTTCATTCATTCTTCCTTGTTGCAATGGCAAAAAAAGGGATTTTTTTCATAGTCCTCGTTTTCTCCTCTAATTTTGTTTTTCCAAGGTGGCATGTGAAAAGAGGAAACCAAAGACATGTCCAAACAATTTTTTTAACCATCTCTACTCAAAATATGCTGTATAGAAATAAAATCAGTAAGGGGTACCAAGGAAAACAGCTGTCACCTAAAGACATCCCCATGGTTTGAGTGTAGCTGTTGGCTTCATCATTTGCCAAAGATACATGGAAACTCCAGATAACATTCAGAGACAACTACAAGTTGAATTATACACCACAGACACCAGCAGTAATGAAATGTTGCTGTGTGGGGAAAAGGCTGAAATTTGAATTTCTGAGTCTCTCTGCATTGTTCTCTATAGTTTTCCAGGCCGTCAGTTGTGCTGGAATGGCTGCATTAGAAGGACACGTTGGACATGCTGTGAGCATCACACCAGGCTTGTTCTCCCTTTGCCACCAAAGTCTTCCTCAGTTTCCTTTCTAAAAACAGGTGAAAAAGATGCTTCCTCAGTGCGCTGTCATTGGTTAGTTGCAGAAAATTTAAATGACAAACACAACACATGAATTCCAGACATTAATAAACACCATGACAAACCCCCAGATGATCACCAGATTGGTTTAGCAATTACGGGATTTTTTAAAAAAGAAATGTGAGCTTCTCATGATCTGGGTCTTTGGAAGTCATGTGAGCAATAATTTTAAGCATTTTTTACAAATGAAGACTAAACACATACATAAAAATTATGTATGTGGCTAAAATTCTTGCCAATCCCTTATCACAAGGAGCTGACCATTTAGAAGTACGGATGGGTGCCATGAAACTTGTCATAGACATGTGAGAACCAACACTGCTATGAATGCTGCAAACTTCATATGCTGTAAGCACTGTATATTTGCATACAGCATAGACTGTATATGAGAGCTGTCAGCCTAGGGAGCTTTAGTGGGGTCTGGAAAATGAAAGGCCACAGGAAAAAAGAGTTATTTCTAATTCCAGTTACAGCTTCTGGAAACAGGTGATGACCATCGTGGCAACATGTCTACAATGAGGAAGATATAAACTCAAAGCCAAATTTTTCCCCACGACTATAATCCTTTAGGCCTTTAGATTTTTATGTGTATGCATATGTGTGTGTAGACAAAATCCAAGCCCTCAAATGTTGATGAGGAAATGGGACTGACAAACAAAGCAGAAGGGAGAAATACAAGCCTGGCCTTCAATGGCTCTGAAGGGTGTAGATGAGAATGAGATTGCCCAGCAGAAGGTTGGGGCTGGTGCAGAAAGATGGGACTTTTGCAGGGAGAAGCCAGGACGGCAGGGAGTAGGTGACGGGGTTGCCTCTGTTAGATACAATGAGTCAGAAAGTGCTGTATCCCATGCTCAGAAAGGCTGCAGCTCCTGTCCTCCACTACCAATGCGCTTGGGACCATCACTAGAGAGGTCTGATGGCTCCTGGGAAGAAGAATTTAGTGATTAGAGAAGAGACTCGTTATTGTCACAGAAGGACTGCAGCACTTCCCCAATGGAGGAATGTGCTCTGCAGATGTCTCATTTTCATATTTCTCCCCGTCACATCGCTCTTCTGGCTGGTTGTGCTCTGGTTATAGGCTTCTCCTTGGGAGAGGCTCCTTCATCTCTTCTGCAGGAGGCAGTGGCCACCTTCATCCCAGTCTCACTTGCTGTGAGTCCCTCCATGAGTGTTTGCCAGCTGAAGAGCTCATCCTAGCTCAGTCAGGGGATCTCACTTGCACTCTGCCACTTTATCATTGGAGGTTTCAAACACTGACGTATTATGCTGACACATATGTTTTAGGGCTACACAGCACAGCCATGGAGGAGGGTCATACAACACTAAGCATGAATTAATCCTCTTTCTGAATGACTCTTCTTGAGTTAAACATCTTGCTTTCTTACATTTTAATTGCAGCACATACTGCCTCACTAGCTTTGTGCTTCAGAAGGAGGTACCCATACTCCTGGTGCTTAGGGCAATCACGCAGTAGTGTTCATGTGATGCTTCTCATACAAATGAGGGGTTGTGACTTTTCCTTATGTGGAGGTCAGATGAGTGATCTGCTATTCAATCGTTGGTTACTCAATGACTAAAGGCCAGGGATTTATAACCTATTCCTAACACCCTAATACCTTCTGCCAGCCTTTCTGCTGCCTGGGGCCCAGAGCGTGCTCTACCCCGGTGGTGCCCATGAAGTTTGATGTGGCTTGCCCCTTCTGATCCCTTTCCAGTCCTAGGAAGCAGATTGAGTTGTTAATGAAGATTCATTAATCAGATTCATGGATAATGCTGAGTTCAAGCTCAAATGCCTCTTAAACACTGACAGGCTTGGGACATTGACCACCTCTCTAGGAAGCCTTTTCCGGTGTTTGACTACCTTCTCTGTAAAGAAGGGTGGACCCCTCACTACGAGAAAGACTTTTTGATGGTGGAACGAATCCAAAGAAGAGCAACGAAGCAGGTGAAGGGTCTGGAGAACAAGTCTTATGAGGAGCAGATGAGGGAACTGGGGTTGTTTATCCTGGAGAAAAGGAGGCTCAGGTGAGACCTTATTGTTCTCTACAGCTACCTGAAAGGAGGTCATAGTGAGGTGGGTGTCGGTCTCTTCTCCCAAGTAACAAGCAATAGGACAAGAGGAAACATCCTCAAGTTGTGCCAGGGGAGGTTTAGATTGGATATCAGGAAAAAAATTCTTCACCAAAAGATTTGTCAAGCAGTGGAACAGGCTTCCCAGGGAAGTGGTGGAGTCACCATCCCTGCAGGTGTTTAAAAGATGTGTAGACATGGTGCCTGGGGATATGGTTAGTGGTGGACTTGGCAGTGTTATATTTCACAGAATCACAGAATCACAGAATGTTAGGGATTGGAAGGGACCTCGAAAGATCATCTAGTCCAATCCCCCTGCCGGAGCAGGATTACCTAGACCATATCACACAGGAACGCGTCCAGGGGGGTTTTGAATGTCTCCAGAGAAGGAGACTCCACAACCTCTCTGGGCAGCCTGTTCCAGTGTTCGGTCACCCTCACCGTAAAGAAGTTTTTCCTCATATTTATGTGGAACCTCCTGTGTTCCAGCTTGCACCCATTGCCCCTTGTCCTGTCAATGGATGTCACTGAGAAGAGCCTGGCTCCATCCTCATGACACTTGCCCTTTACATATTTATAAACATTAATGAGGTCACCCCTCAGTCTCCTCTTCTCTAAGCTAAAGAGACGCAGCTCCCTCAGCCTCTCCTCATAAGGGAGATGTTCCACCCCCTTAATCATCTTCGCGGCTCTGCACTGGACTCTCTCTAGCAGTTCCCTGTCCTTCTTGAACTGAGGGGCCCAGAACTGGACACAATATTCCAGATGCGGCCTCACCAGGGCAGAGTAGAGGGGGAGGAGAACCTCTCTTGACCTGCTCACCACACCCCTTCTAATCCACCCCAGGATGCCATTGGCCTTCTTGGCCACAAGGGCACACTGCTGGCTCATGGTCATCCTGCTGTCCACTAGGACCCCCAGGTCCCTTTCCCCTATGCTGCTCTCCAACAGGTCTGTCCCCAACTTGTACTCATACATGGGGTTGTTCTTGCCCAGATGCAGGACTCTACACTTGCCCTTGTTATTTATGGTTGGACTCGATGATCTTAAAGGTCTTTTCCAAGCTAAATGATTCTATGATTCTACAGTTCTATGAAATTACTCCTAATGTCCAGTCTAAACCTCCCGTGCCACAGTTTTGAACCATTCCCACGTGTCCTATCACTGAATACCAGAGAGAAGAGATCATCACCTCCCTCTCCACTTCTCCTCCTCAGGAAGCTGTAGAGAGCAATGAGGTGGCCCCTCAGCCACCTTTTCTCCAAACTAGACAAACCCAAAGTCCTTAGCCACTCCTCATAGTACATGCCTTCCAGCCCTACCACCAGCTTTGTCGCCCTCCTCTGGACACATTCAAGGACCTTCACATCCTTCTTAAATTGTGGAACCCAGAACCGCACAGAGAAATGTCAAATTCAAGCTTGAGCCCTAAGCCAACACAGAGGCACAAACACGTCTGCCTCAATTCTCCATGTACAAATTGGAATAATCACAATTTATGATCTTACAACACATGACTTGTATGCGCTACAGGTCACAGGTTGCACAGATGCTTCAGGGATGAGATTTGTAAGGCCTAAGCATGAGTGGTAAGGATGGAATGCTATCTAACATTTCTACCGTTATGGTTCTAGTGGTCAAACTGGATTCTTCACTGTATAAGAAACTACAGAAAATGTCATACAAGGTGGACTGGATGACTTCAGTTTTCCCTCTATTTCTTGAACACTTTATAAACATTCAATATGAAAGCTTGGGTTTGTCTCATAAAATGTACAAGAAGTTTAGAAGAAAATAACATTCTTGTCTGAGGGAGCTCCAAATTAAATGATTTCTAAAATGGGCCTGAAATCAAAAGCCAGTGCTGTTTGCTGTGTGAAAAAGGAGAAGAATATTAACTTCTGTGGGAGGAGGAGCTGTACCTTAAAAAAAAATGTTGCTATTGAATGCAAAGCTGGTTTGGAAAGCTCAGATAATTGGAAACACATGTTCCTGGCTGCAGGCGTACAGCACATAAACTGCAGAAGAAAAATAATAATAGAAAAGACATAGAGTATTTGAAAATATAGCGAAAGAAGTCAACATTTTACAACTTGTTAATAGTGACTACACCTGAAATATTGTTTCACTTTGCTATTAGCCTTAAGAACACAAATATATCTGTGGACTTCCAAGTGTACACCAGCTTTATAATAAAATAGAGATCACAGGTATGTTGGATGATAGTATTACATAAGGAGAATATTTTAGTAAACTATTTAAACAAAGATGACTCATAATGATACAGATGAATATTTTATTTTAAACACAAAATGTTGTGAATTACTTAGCACCTAAAAATAACACGCCCCCCTTTTAACTTTCAATGAACTGTGTTAACATTGCAGGAGTTTCTAACTTTTTCAGTACAGCAAATCATCCGTCTTTTGTAGTCTGTTAACGCAAATATCTCTTTTCAGGCCAAAGCTTCCAAACCAAAGCACACATAAACCCCCTCACACCCACACTCCCTTCAGTTTGCAGGTTTTTGTTCTGCCTCTCTCACTTCTTGGGTAGTAAAAGGCACAGGAGGAAGGAAAGGCTGTGAAAATCTGCACAGAAAAATGAAAATTCAATGTATACAGTAGAATACTCTATCCCACAGCCATACTGTAAGGGAGCATAGATCGGTCATTTAAAGCTGTGTGGGCAGAGCTGTTGCAAACCTGCCTCTTCCCCATCTTTGGCCATTAAGTTTCTTCCCATCCCCGTTGGATATGTGGAGATGTGTTTCTCTCTCCTTGCATCACCCCCGATTTTCCATCCCTGTCTTCTCAGCAGGGGTGAATTTTGCAGCTCTCAGAAGTCTGTATGCTGGCCCAGTTGCAGTCTAAACCAGTTCTGGTCAGCTCTGGTCTGGAGTATCCTATGTACCAAGGGTGCCTTGGGCGATTTTGGTCATTGAAACCTAGATTTGTCTGCATATATGCTGGCTTTCAAGGATGTGAAAGGCACATCCCTGCCTGAAAAGGCATTTCACTGTAAAATTTCATGTTCTTCTCATGGAGGGAAGGAGTGAAGTTCCATGAACAAGGCCTCCATAGTGCTGTAACATGGGGGTGGGGAGAGGAGGTGGAAAAGGAGCTTTCCCTGCAACTTCATCATCTCAAATGACTCAAGCTTTTAAACTTCCAGAAAGAAATAATTATTTAAAGTAGATCAGCCTGGGACAGACAGCTAAGGTAGAAAATGTGGCCCAAATAGATACAGCTTAGCGAACCATTTTTTTCAGGGTTTTGCTATGGTTGAAGTTATTTCAGTATTCGATGGTGTTTCCTGCAAAGGACAGATTGTCATCCAAAGGCCACTGGAGTCAACAGGAAACTTTCGCTCAGCTTCTGTGATATTCAGGTCAGACTTCTGAATCATTCAGTGCTGTGTCTTTTATTATATTTATGGGGAATACAACATATATGGTGCATCAAACCAATTAGTTGACACAGTGGTGTAGGTCAAATGTTGGACTTGATGATCCCAGAGGTCTCTTCCAACCTAGTTGGTTCTGTGATTCTGTAATTCTAACACTGCATCTCAGGATTAGCATTATCTTGCGTTTCACAAGTTTAATTTCCTCACTTTGCTAATGTCACTCAGATTCTCTTCATCATGGGCCACCTTAACTGTGTGCTTTAATGTTTTTGCTTCTGCTAGAAGCCAGGTAAATTATCTCATCTGTGAAAAAAATGAAAGGATCCTTCAGACGACAGACAGAAATAGAAGTTGTACACTGTGGGATCTTGAAAAGCCTGCACAATGACCAGGGTATATTTTGTTCCAGTAAGAGTAGAAACTTATTCCCATGCCTGCAGGTGTTTTCCAACTTTTCTGTGATGAGCTCCACATCTCAATAAAGAAATTGCCTCATGGGCACTTATCCTCCGAGTCATTGTGTAACATTCCTGTGGCAATTTACATTACATGGAAAACCATACTGAAAAAGCATTTGTACCTCTTTTTAAGAGGTCTTTAGAGGAATATGGGTATTGACCTTCCTGTAAAAGTTGACCATGGTTTCTGCTTTTGCTGTTTATCTCATCTCTTCTTCCCTTGGCTTCGTTCCTCTCAACTGAGTCCAGGATGAAAGCCAGCATACTGCAGGCACAGTGAGCTCACCAGTGCGCTGTGAACCACAGCTAAGGAATCTCCATCCCAGTCCTTTTCTAGTGTGAAGCTTCAGTGTGACATGCAAAGTGCTAACAGCATCACAGATCATATTTAATAAGCAAAATAAAAGAAAGGCAAGTCAACACCCCCAGTGATTACTTGAGAGAGCTTTACAGCCAAGTATAACACCTCTCCCTGGTGCATTCTGCTGTATTTTTCCAGGGTCATTTGCCTTGTTCTTGCAGAAGCAACAGGATGGCACTGGGACCCGAACTCTGACTCTCTGCTCTTTCTGCTGTTCTGGATGCTGATGCTGCTCTTTCACAACAGCTGAGTTGGATCCAGATGGAAATGTGAGTTATCTTTTCTCTAAAGAAGAAACATTAACAAAACCCCTGACACTTTTATATAGTTAAGAAGTTGCTTCTGTCATTTCTCGGCATGATAGATTGCAGACTATTAACATAGTCTAATTGCTTATGGAAATACCAAATTGTTTCTTGTTAAAGTAACAGATTCACATAGATCTCCATTCATTTTAAATACATGTTTTTCAGCACTTAGGTGTAAAGAATGTGCAAAGAAAAGTACTTTTTTTTCTTGGACTTGTAGAGATGGGCATGTTGGAAATTCCAAAATGGAATGATACATAGAGTTGACATTAGCTATGACTGACTGGAAAAAATATTTTAATACATGGAAATATATATAACTTTGGTGAACATTGTTCTCTTCTTACAGCAAAGGCAAATCTTTAAAGTCTGGTCTATTCGAAAAGGCCTCTTTAGGGCCTGTCAGATATCAGCTCCTATCATGCCATGTAGGACAATCTGGGATAAGAAAATAATGTGACAATGATTAAAGGTAGAAATACATGTCGTAGCAGCAGGAAATTCCTATTAGCTGATATCTATCCCAGCTCTTCAGCTACTTAATGTCAACTTTTGTTGTCAAATTTTTAATGTTTGTTTATGTTTTCGAGAAGAGTTATTGAAGCAGTCAAAACATGTATCTGCATGGTTGGCATAAAGCAAAAGCAGAAAACTGAATTGTTGAGAGCAATCCAGTCAAAGCTCTTACATTTGGGACATTCTCTCTAATTGAGAGGACTTTCATGATTTCATAATAGTAATTAATAATATGAGGAGGGGTCATCTGAGTATTCTTGATCTAAGAAACATGGTGACAACTGCCTTCTTAGAAGTTTACAGAAAACAGGAAAAAGGAAGGAAACCATGGGTAGCCTTCACTTCAGCTAACCTATGACTTAAGTGACCAATTCCTTATCTGAGCTTTTCCTTTCTAGGAGCTCCTGATGCTCAAGATGAGGTGTGCCACAAGGCATCAGGTGATGGCAGTGTTGACTCCAGAGCACTGGAGGAGGTTGGCCAATGCCCAAGAATCAGAAGCCTCTCAAGCATGCTGAATGCTGATAACAAGATGCAGTAGAGAAATTTTCCTCTCTTATGTCCATAGGCAGGAGAACACATATGTGCATTACTAACATAAGATGCTGTACCATGTTCTCAGCTTTTCCCTGAGTTCAGTGTTAGAGCTGAAGCTTTTGAAGGGGCTAAAGGGAATCATTTGCCTGTAGTGAAATCTCTAGTTGTTCGAACATCAATGAATGATGGGGAGCCACTTTGCTGGAGTCAAGCACGCTGAGCAATATCTGATTTTAGTACAAACCGAAGCGCTCCTCAGTGCAAGTGAAGGACGCAACATTGTTTCTTCACATCACACTCACTCTCCGAGGGTGCCTGGGTCATCTGTTGTGCATACAGAGACATCTTCCCTCACCCATCAGAGCTGCAGCAGCTGCTTATTGGTGTTCAGAAATGCAATCGAGGCCAGGAGAGAGCAGGAGCCCATGCTGGGAGGTTGAACCAGAAAGCTGAAATTACGGCAGTTGAATCTTGGCCAGAAACACCAGGGCAAAAAACTGAACTCTCCAAAAGAGCTACTGAGACCTTACGTGGCAGTCATGGGCAGGATGTTTGTTTTCCATCTCCTCCAAGGGACGGCACATCCAGCTACAGTTTCCCATCTTAAAGCTGTGCTGGGACTTTTGTTCAGGACTGACTCAGAGGAAAGGGTGCCACTCGGTGAATCACTGTGTGACTTCCCCTATTTGGGGGGTTTTCCTTAGAGACCTTACAGCTCACTCCGGACCCATCCTACCCAATGGACGGGAGCCACTGGGATGGCAGCACAGAAAGCATCGCTGCAGGCAGGGTGCTCTGCAAGCACACTTGTCACCCAGGGCCTGCTCCAGCAAATGCATATGCATATGCTTAACTCTACATTTCTGAGGCATAATCCCATTAATTTAAATGGGATTACTCATGGGCTTAAATTCCTGCAGGATCAGCACTAAGGTCTGTTGCTGCAGCTGCTGGGGGCAGCACAGTTAATGGTGTAACAAGAGTTTTGCTCGTTCCATAATCAAGGGCTGTCTTGCTGAACAACAGCACTGCTCATATCCTCAAGCCTGAAAAATGAGCTCTTCCTCAATTCAGAGGTCTCCTGGATTTTAGCTTTGCTTCATCTTCCTTTGCCTGAAAAACAGACTTTCCTAAGTTGAACTCTCCTATGGTTTCTGCCTCTTCTTCATTGTCCCCAGGCTGCATGGAGGATTTTTGTGTCTACCACTGCTCATGGATCACCTTAACCACCTCTATCAGAAGAGTCCGCTGAACCCCTCCCCTCTGCTTATCTTCTCTAAACAAGCATATTTCCTCCTACTTAACATCTTTCTGCTAATCTCCTCCATCCTGCTGGAGCAGACTGCCTCTTAAAAGAAATATTGTCTCCACTTGCCCTCAGCTCATTTTGGTCATTGGACCCTACTGCCAGCCCAGGAGTAAACCCATTGTCTGCAAGAGGAAAGTTAGTTAAATGTCCTAAAAGTGCTGCCTCCACCTCCTCTGCTTTTTATGTGGAAAGATAATTTACTGTCTATGTAGTTGCTGCTTTTCTATCTGAAATCACCTGGCCACTTATATTTTAAAAGAATCAATAAGGATGTGAAGTTAGTGACTTTATTTTAGTAAATAGTTTAAGAAATAAATTAAGAAATAATTTGCTTTTAAAGGGCCATGCACAATGTGTGTACATGTGAGTATGTCTAAGATTCAGGAGAAGTGGTCTCTGAGGGAAAGTTAATTTCTTTTGTTTAGTGGAATATATTTTAACATTTTGTTTTTAGAAAAAAAATATAAAAATTCTTCCACTGGAGACCTTTTATGCCAAATTTGAGCCTGGAGCAACTTTTTATGGCTCAGTTGCAGTAACCCCTTGAATATAGGGGTTTATAATGGAAACTCTGACGAACCCTTAGCTAAAGTGCTTCTAACAGATGTTTCTGTAATGAAAGGGCTGTGCAGAACAGGCAACAGAGAGCAAACTGTACTTTGTATTTTGAAAAGCTTATGGATGATTGTGCACAATTTATAAAACGATAGTGGCTTTAACCCAAAGTCGCAACGCTTGCACCAGGCTGTGCATCGTGTGGATGCATACATTAACAACACAGCATTTCGGTAATGTAACCAGCTGTTGAACGTAACTCGCTGCCTCTCTTGTATAGATTTGAAAATGCAGGTCACTTTTTGCTCTTCTGAACAGCGATTTGGCCATCTGGTAGTGGTGTTGGTGATATGTACGCTCTCATTCAAAGTGCCCTGGAGATGGATGATCAGTACTGCATTAAACAACTGGTCTGAGCAGAAATGAAATGTACTCCTCCATAAATGAGAGAACCCAGTTTGCCCCCCCAGGCCTGTCTTGACTGTTTCCCTATGCTGTGGCATCTCCAGCAAACCTAGGCAGGGCAGACCGGACCTTCTGGTCTCCTTCTCTGAGGGGTGGATGGGTACAAGCTGAGTGCCTGGGTTGCACTGCACTGGCTTGTCCCTGGTTGGCTTGTGGGCCCTGGGGACAGTGTGAATTTAAGCAGGTCAGGAGGCTCTGGGGATGAAATTTTGGGCAGGGACTCAGGGAGCTGTGTCCTCACAGCATGTTGCTAACCCCAGAGAACCAGATGCTTTGGCCCATGGTCACTGAAATGTCGAAGTCTGTCTTAAAACAGAATTATTAAGAGAAAAAAGAGCTCAGGCCTATAGGTTCCCCAGAAAAGGTTTTATATCTAGAAATGCTACTAGAGAAAATTTTGTGTTTTGTTCTAATCTCCCTATCAGTGCTTATTAAGTGGAGATCAGAGTCACTGGACCATCATCTGAGAGTGTGTGATGGCACAAGCCACGAGGCTCATGGAGCCTTCATAGTCAGGATGCAAATGGCATTTATATATGTCACACACACATAGATTCATTCCAAATGCCTTCCTTTTTATGATCATGTTTTGCAGGTCTGAATTCCTTTTGGGTGAGCAGCAGCGACCATGTGTAATTAATGTTCTCCTGGTTAATGCTCTGTTAATGCGCTATACCCAGAAAAATGCAGTCCCTGGGGTTACATTCACCACTGCCTTGCAGGTAGTTTGGAGTAACCATGTTACCTGTGTGAAAACTTCACTCTCCTCGATCAGTACAGTGAGCAGAGGCATGTGTTAGTACTGAAAGACTGAGATGAAACTGTGCTTACAACATCCTTCAAGCAACAGCAGAGAAACAAAGCCCCTGGACTGACTTTATCAATTCAATTTTGATATCACTGTCATGTTATTTTTAGGGCTTAGTTCACATGAAAGCATGTGGGTTCACAAGTGCTTGCTGGAACGGGCTCCTTCCTGCCATTGCATTTCGTGATGCAGTAGGCCTGAAAGGAGTCCAGCTACCCTCTGCGAATAAGCCGCTCTGCCCTCGCAGGGTAGCTTGTGGCATCAGCATGTTATCTTCTGAGTTAAGACGTCCGTTTGTAAGAGTCTAGCCAAGTGCTTTTAGCTTCTCAGTTATCCGCTCCTTGGATATGGTTTGGCTGCAGCACTCTACCCTTTTCCTGACTTTCTGCCTTTGTTTTTTGTTCGTCATTGTCCTGACACAAGTTGAAGCAATGGCCTTCTTCCCAAATGCCACCTTTGATGCGTCAGAGCTGAAACAGTGCTCCAGCTGCCCTAGGCTGCTTGAGGAGAGCACAGCCTGCCCTGGAGCAGGAGCTCCCTCATGGCCTGCCTGTCTCCTGGCCATTAATTACCTTGTTATGAGAAGCTCATCGTTCTCACCAGCCTCTCCTTATCTTTCTGTGGTGGAGCTATCTAGAAGCAACAGATGATAGCTTTTTTTCTGAGTGAAACCAGTAAATTTGTTGTAATGGATTCAAAAGTGGGAAATTTATGTTTATCTTAGCTGAGGGACAAATAATACAGCTGTAACCATAAGCACAGAGGAAAGGAAAACCAGAGAAGTGCTGCGCAGGAGCGGTCTCAGGAGAGCACTCTCTCAAGCTTACCCTTCATCAGTCACTGTGGCTTAAAGGGATAAACATTTTATGCCTTCTTTCGTCTACACCACAGTCATCTCATCTGTTGGTAAATTTGGGCTTGTGCTTTGCTATCCTTAACAGACCCCCAATAATCCACCTTTGGAGGACGTGTTTTGATTTTTAAAGGAATTACATCCAGAAGGAACAAGCTGTTCGCTCTCGCTGATCGAGAGTTCGCTGCCTGGACTTAGGAACTGCTGATCTCTGATGTGCCTGCCAAAACTGACTTTGGGCAAGACACAGACGTGCACATTTTAGTTGCCAAAAAAAATCAATGGCTATTTTGGACTGGTACTTTCAGTAGCTCTGTTTCCATAACTGAAAATGCAGATAGCCAAATTTAAGGTCACAAAAGTATTACGGTCAGTAAAATACACTGACGCTATCTAAGTGCTATATATGTTATTTTAATGGGAAAGACATGACAGTGTGTTCGACTTCTTCTTTAAATGAGTGATAGCTGCATCCATCCCAGGTGATCAATACTAGGTCAAATCTTACCCATGGCAGTGAGTAGTGACTTTCACTACTTACATAGGAATATAATCTTTATTTCACCTAGCGCAATGCTTTCCTCCGTGCTCAGTATTTTAACCTCCTCTTCCACTGTCTTGCTTCTTGGCAGAAGGCTGTGCAGGTTGCCAGAGGAGTCTGAGTGAACTCATCCATCTATTTGCTAACCATGTGAAATGCTGGAAGTCTTCCAGTCATTTATCTATTCCTCTCACTGAGGCTCATGTATGAACAATAAATTAGCTGAGAGTGCACAGTGACATACTCTGAAAAATTATATTTATGTGTGCATATTTCAGAACATCCATAAAAAGGCATTAGGGTATGGCAGGAGCTAAGGGTGTGTTGCTGCATTTGATCTCTACAAAGGGAGTCTAAGATGCAGAGCAGTAGGGAATCAAACCCTTTTAGTGCCCGACCTTTTAGAGCATGAGCGGTAATGATAGATTTTAATTAGCAACATCATCTTGGTTTGTGAAATCGTTATCTTCAACAATTTACTGTATAGATGCACTTCATGGTAGCAAAGTGGCTATGAAAAATGAGGACCAAGGGTTAATTTCTGGCTGCCTTGAAGCTGATTGCAGAACTCCCTATGACTTCAAAGGGTGAAGATCTCACCTCAGTTTTCAGCTGGTGTAAGTTGACATACCTCCATATACTTCAATAAAATCAATGAAGCCCTGATGATTTATTGCAAGTGAGAATCCAGCCCTAAAGCTATTAAGGCCTGTAATTTATAAAGCTATAATTATGGAACCATAATTCCATCAAGGGCTTCTGGCAATATAATGGACCGGAGTTAAGTGAATTGTGCAAATAAATGTAATGGTCTTGCAGTGCTGTGGAAATACCTCTCTCTCTAGATAGGACTCCTAGCACAAAGATATTAGAATATATTTTATCCACTCACAGCAATAATTGGAAAAGGAATGTTAGCTACTGACTTGAGATTCCCAGGGCAGTGAATCAAAACATGCATTTTGCAGCAACCACTCCAAAACCGTGGATGGTCCCCTGCACTGCCGTGATGACTCAAGGTGTAAAATCTCCTCCTGAATCTAATTTTTACATTAGTTATCATTATCCTCCAGCTTTGATACCAGGGCTCAAATTTCAAAGCTGGATGCATCCAGATAGCACATAGGTGTTAGGACTTGTATAACCTTGCAATGTATAGTAACACCCATGTGTGCATGAAAATGTGCCTCAACAACAGGAGTGGATGAAGCCCAACACCAGGGAGGGGACAGCATAGGCATTTGGGATGCAGGAGCATAGACTGCGTATGATGGAGTTGATAATCAACTCCTCTACCTCTTTTCAGCCCTCTTTCTCCATTATTTTTATAAATCTGTACCTGGATAATTAGTCTCCCAAACAGACAAAGGCATATACAAATACTCAATCATCATGTTCTTGCTTATATGAACTGGGTCTATAAAGATGTACATGCACTAGTGGGTCTTCCCTCATTTAAAAATCTGCCTCTGCTGGTCTCTCAGCAGCCTTTTAGTTCTCTGAAACTGAAAGGAAACCCATATGTAATTAATCTTCATTAGGAAGATGCACCTGAATCACAACCCTGAATCTGAAACAATCTGGGACTTGGAGGAAACAAGTGCATAGATCAAGATTCAGTTTGGAGCACATGTGATAGTTGTGAGGATACAGTTCTCTCTTGGCTAGGAAAACCACACTTTTTGTGAGTCAGCCTCTTAAAATCAAGGCAGACAAAAGAAGAAATGAAAAAAACCCTGCAAAAGTGAAAAACTTTGAGTAATGTATTTTCCCCTTCTCATTCGCTTGTGTAATGGGGTTTTTCAAGCAATTTACTCAGCTGTGGGCATGAGATATCAGTCACAACTCCAGGTATTTGTAACGTCAAGTGATAGAAAAGAGACTTCAAGTCTCCCTTGTGCCACAGTAAACTTTATTTTGTCTATATTTGCTCAATCAGGACTACAAAGAAAATAAATGACAGATTTCCTCTGTGGAAAATTCCTGCAGAATTTAATATTGGTGAAGCTGTGAAGGTCTTTCAAGGATGGAAGACCACAGAAAAAATCAGAGCTACCTCCTGAAATTCAGCAGATTTCCTATCTATTCTATATCATTTTATATGTTATTTCCTGTTAAAATTAAAATGATTTAAAAGCCTCCAAATAAGCATTAGCAAGGCTGGAATTTCCTGTTAAGTTGTGAAGGACTTTTCCACAGACAGGTTAAATGCATCATCTGAAAGCTACGGCTCTCTCGTGGGATGGACTGAGTTGCAGCGAGAGCATCAGCCCTGGAAAGGCAGCGGGGATTTAGCAGCATCACTTGGTGCAAACCCTATTCCAGCTTCTGCGAATGAAACAACTGCAGCCACGCTCTGAATCAGCCACACGCTCACCATGTCCTCAAATCAGTGTCTGGAAAATCTCATCTCTGAGTCTTGTTGAAGTCACTGAAAATGAGGCACACGGTAAAAGTTAATTACTTGTTTAAGCAGCACTTTACTGTGCCAGGCTTAGGCCTGATCCTAAAATCAAAGTGCAGCTTTTCGCTGCCTTCAGCGGGCTCTAGGGCAGGTGCTATGACAGCATCTCCCCCACACTAGGATACATAACATGTTATTCCTCCCGTTGGATTTCTCCCAGGATGCAGAAAAAGCGAGTGGAGCTTAAGGCTGGAGATGTATGCGTTAGTGAGATAAGGATCATATTTTGGAATTTGCAATGAGACTGCCCTAGTTTACACAGCTGAAGATCTAATCCTTGCTATCTAACAAAACAGTTAATCTTCAGAATCTTTTGGGTACACTGTGCTAAAGGAACCCCAAACTGGCAATTATCTCAGTTTTTTAAATACACCAAGCGTACATTTTAAATATCCGCACATAATTCTGGGGAAGTGATTCATAGGGATGCAGGCAGACCTGAGGTGTAAAACATCTCAGAATAAATTGGGCAGATGATGACATACATCAGTTCCTTTTAGGAACAGGAACCCAAGTTTTATTGAAACATCAGATAAGGAAGCATCTTCTTTATATGGAAATCTTACCAGAACCGAGTGGGTTTGCCTGCTTTAGTACAGACTCAGCAATGAGTTTCTCATACCACAGTATGTATAAGTTACTGTGTACCGTACCACACACTGTACATTACTGCTTATTGTAATACTGTTGGTTTAATTGACTGCAATGTGTCATCTGATTTATTAAGCTATGATGAGGCATATGGATACTTAACTGAAATATATAAAATTTTTAAAAAGCTCTAAATAAGCCCAAGGAGCAGGCTCCAGATACAAATTTTACTAGTGTTTGGAATAATCTGTTTTCCAGTATAATCAGCAATGCATAATGTTGATCGATGGCCGGCTGAACATGAGCCAGCAGTGTGCCCAGGTGGCCACAAAGGCCAACAGCATCCTGGCTTGTATCACAAATAGAGTGGCCAGCAGGACAAGGGAGGTGATCGTCCCCCTGTGCTTGGCACTGGTGAGGCTGCACCTCGAATACTGTGTTCAGTTTTGGACCCCTCACTACAGGAAAGACATTGAGGTGCTGGAGAGAGTCCAAAGAAGGACAATGAAGCTGGTGAAGGGTCTGGAGAACAAGTCTTATGAGGAGTGGCTGAGGGAACTGGAGTTGTTTAGCCTGGAGAAAAGGAGGCTGAGGGGAGACCCTATTGCTGTCTATAAGTACCTGAAAGGAGGTTGTAGTGAGGAGGGTGTTGGTCTCTTCTCCCAGGTAACAAGTGATAGGACAAGAGGAAACGGCCTCAAGCTGTGCCAGGGGAGGTTCAGATTGGATAGTGGGACAAATTTCTTCACGGAAAGGGTTATCAAGCATTGGAACAGGCTTCCCAGGGAAGTGGTTGAGTCACCATCCCTGGAGGTATTTAAAAGACGAGTAGATGTGGTGCTCCGGGACATGATTTAGTGGTGGACTTGGTAGTATTAGGTTAACGGTTGGACTCGATGATCTTAAAGGTCCTTTCCAACCAAAATGATTCTATGATTCTGTTTGTGGGCCAGCTTTGCTTTGGGTTTCTGTTCATGGGTCTAACGTGCAGCAAGTGCGAAGGCAGTCACGCAGGCAGAGCAAACAGGTGGTGTGGAAGGAGAAGACATGACCGGCCCGTTCAGCACATCCCCTCGCTGACATTGCTGGCCGGCATCTGAGGCACTGCTGGCAGCATCCCCTCGGGGCTGCGCTGGAAACACCTGAGGTCCCTGGCTCTGGCTCCTTCCTTGCGTGTAGGAAGCCGGGCTGGGGCAGGGAGGTGTGAGAGCAGCAGCAATGTGGTGCGATGCTCAGCAGATGGGCAGGCGTGCGCTGAGAACCCCACAGCCGCTGGCTGCAGCAGATGTGGCGGATGTGAACACGCTGAATAGACTCATGCTTACATTAGTAATGGCTTTGGCTTAAGCAGTGATTACTTTGCTCAGAACAGTAACCCTACAAAATTCTTCTACCCTGTTGGTGTTTTGGAGCAGCTCCTTCAATCACAAAAGTCCTGCAGCCACCTGAATATACTGAAGGTGTCTAATCTATGTCTTGACTGATAAATTAAGTAGTGCCAGGGGATTTTCCCAAGTGTTGGAACTTCTCTGCACTGTTGTATTGTTAGAAACGTCCCCAGCACAGTTCAGAAATTACCATGGGTCAACCACCTTTCCCAGTAGGCAACCTGGAAGGGGTTACACTGTTTTGGAGAGCAAAAAAGCTTAGGAATATAGGTGCAAGCTACTCCAAACTGGTTGGCCTCAGTGCCAGAGAAGAGTCCTGGGCATGTTTAATTTACTAATATAGGTGCAGTCTCCGTGTCCCCCAGAGTACTGTGTGTAGTGAGGAGCCTTGCCAGGGGCTCATTGCTTGCAGGCAGTTGGTGGGCAAGGGGATCGTCAACATGGCTAATGGGGACTGGTCACCGTAACCCAGCCCCAGCGGGACTTCCCCATCACTCACACACGGTTTCCCATTCTGCAGCCTCTGGCTAGGGGTGGGACACACAAAAGAGGCACATTTAAGTGCAAAGGCACAGAACACCCTTGCTGCAGTGTTTCAATCAGCATCACTAAACAAACCTGACACAGGGCCAGGCACAAGGGCAGAACAAACACATTTTTAATGAGAGAGCTAATGTGGGGCTCCATGCGTGCTTCAGGGCAGCAGCAAGGGCATAAGGTCTGGCAGGCAAAGCCAGCGCAAAGGGGCGTGCAGCTCATCCTGTCACCCGTGGGAAAACGGGCTTTCTGCTGGTGTAAACCTTGCGGGAGTGCTGGGGGATTAGCCAGCCCCACTTAGGCAGGAGCCAAAGGTCGAATGAAGCCACCCAAGCCTGTTTGCAAGCTCAAGCTGCATCACTTGTTTAGTCTTTGTTTCTGCTTTTGGAGGATTAGCGAGGATTTGTCACGGGGAGCGGTGCTAGTCTCTCCTGCACTGTCTGGATATACACTGGCCAAACCAAACCATCTCTCTTGAGCCTTTCGGGTCATTGCACAGCCCCATCAGAGCAGTGTGGAGACTTTCCCCTTGCTGGGCAATCCCTTGCAAGGGGTGAGCCCAGGCTTGCCCTTAGTGTGAGTGGGAGCTGGGGGTGATGGACCACCTCAGGATGCTCTGTGCTCTGTCCCTGACCTCTCCCCCTTGCTGTCCTTCTTCTCTGCCACTTTCCTCGTCCTCCCCCTTCAAGGCTGTGCTTCCAGTGCAGTAGCTGCCTGCGAGCAAACCAACGAAAGATTTTGTTTTTAATTAGGGTTTGATACTAATTGCCTTCAATGAGGCTATTTTCACATCACAGCTGACCAAAGCCAGAAGTCGTTAAGTCTGTCTCCCTAATAAATCATTCCTCCTGCTCCCCAGGGCTGGAGATGAAGAGTGAATAGGCAGAGTACACTGCATCAGACTAATTGTCTCCTAAAATATGCATGCAACTCCCACAGCAGTCAACAGAAAGGCACGTGTGCATCTGAGGGGGCCTTGTGTTATTACTGATGCTCTCACACCAAGGGAGCCATTGTCGGCTTCCCCCTCCCTCTCCAGCCCTGGCAGGGAAGTCTCCACGTCTGCCAGCCAGGAGGATGAGCTGGAAGCAGATGAAGAGGAGGGGGTATCTCTTTAAAGCCAGACAAAAGAAACCTCAGCCCTCCCCTTGCTCACCCCCAGCCATAAAACAAAGGCTGGGAGTAAATCTTCCGTTTCCACCGACTGGCCAGGTTTGGAGAGAGAAATGCCAGCTAGAGATATCTGACACAATTAAAAAATAAAAAGGCTTCTGTGGATAAACACTGGTTTGGCACCGCAGCCTGACAAATCCTTCCCTAATCCATGCAAAACCTCCCAAACCAGGCAGAGAAACTCCTGGGGAAACTCAGCTGCTCTGAATTTGTCCACCACCTTCACTGCGTGTAGCCCTACTCTGCTGAGAACTCCTGGTCACCCCCTCCATAGCTCCAATCCCCAGAAGCCTAACTTTGTCCTCAAAATCCTGTCCAAACTGAGCTGCACAGCCCACTGAGCCCTCTGCCCCTGCAAGACATTGCCTGGTATAATTTGTACCAACAGGGAAGACTTGATCCCTTGTTAAATAACAGACATCATAGAAAAATAGGGCAGGGAGGGACTCCAAAGAGCTGTCTAGTCTCTCTCCGTCGCCTCCGGTTACCATCAGTGAGAGCTAACCTGCTCCTGGCAGATATGTGCCCAGGGCCACTGAGGTGATGCCCCTTTGAGCTGAGTTGAGCGAACGCCTTCCCTTTTGGCAACCAACGGGTTTCCCTCTGCTGTGTGATAAACGTATTTTTTGTCTCTGAGTGCGCATGATAATTAATACATGCTGAGGGCCAGATCCCCACCTGGTACGAGCTGGCAGAGCTCTGAGGAAGGCAGCGGAGCTCCGCCAGTTTAGATCAGACAGGAGCCTGACTGCGCTCCTGAAATCCCTGCAAAACCTTTGAGCCGGTGCCGTTCCAGGCTTTGCTCATGCATCCGTAGGGATTGCTTAATCCAGGGCTGCCGAGGAGGAAGAGCACGTTAGGTGTTTAACAGCGTGGCTGATATGATGCTCCACCTTGGCGCAGGAACTGGATTAAGGCAGGGAAATCAAGGAGAACACTTCTTTTCCCAGTCTACCCATTTACAATGGAAAAAATAAACCTCCTTATTAAAGAGACGAAGGTTAAACACACTCACACACACACAAAGACACACACAAAAGAGAAATATTAAAAGTACCTTTACATATTCACAACGGTGGGGTTAGATTTCTGATTCTCTTATTTCACAACACTGCAAAGGATCTTACAGGGATTGACGGCTCTGAAAGGCAGGGGCTGTGCCTCTATTTTCTTTGGAAAATACCTCGCTGGCTGTTGGTTCTTGCTACCAGAGAGAAATAACAAAAAGCTGAAGGGATAAGACAAATATGCTCCTTCAAGAGTTTCTAATAAAATGATAACGTTGAGCAAGGCTGCCAATATGTTCTGTGTCCAGATGCACTGCAGCAGAAGGGAAGAATTTAACATGTTTTGAAAATGCCAATCGTCTGTTGCCAAAGATGCATATGATCCCGCTGCCAGCAGGGTAGGTGGCAGGGATTAAGATGTCAGAGGAGACGTCATTCTACCTAGGTAACGTTGATTTCACTGAAGAAGACAATGCAAAGACAGTCCTGTTTCCTGCAAGGAAGATTCCCTTTTCCCTCATAGTTCATTCTGAATTCTCCATTCTGGCAAGGCTACTTTTACCGAAGCCCTTACTCTCCCCGGAATGACTTTATGGTGACAGCAACAAGGATATAGGGTGGAGGTACTTTTTCATCTACAAAAAGGACTACCATGGTCCCCCATGTCTGAGAGAATCTCATGGTCCTCCATTGCTATGTGGGAGACTGGGACAGATGCTACAGTCGCCGTGTTGCAGAGGGAACGTAGTCCAAGGTCGTGTCCAGTGAGTGAGTTGGAAGAACAAATAGATCTTGTGTGTTCAGGGCTGGTGTCCTCAGCATCCACCTGCCCCAAGCCTGTAAGAAGGGAGTCCACGTGAGAGAGGTGAAGCCCCAGGCGTTATCAACTCTTGACTGTGCTACTGCAACCCCAGGGAGGTGTGATTGCCAAGTCTCGTTGTCAGGTTCAAATCCAGCTTGCATTTTTGGCCTTCTGAAGTGTCTCCAGATGATCCTGTTGTTTTGTTCAGACTTTTTCTTCACAGAATCACACAGAATCACAGAATGGTTAGGGTTGGAAGGGACCTCTGGAGATCGTCTAGTCCAACCCCTTGCCAAAGAAGTTTCACCTAGAGCAGGTTGCACAGGGCTGTGTCCAGGCAGGCTTTGAATATCTCCAGAGAAGGAGACTCCACAACCTCCCTGGGCAGACTGTTCCAGTGCTCTGTCACCCTCAAAGTAAAGAAGTTTCTCCTCATATTGAGATGGAACTTCCCATGTTTCAGTTTGTGCCCATTGCCCCTTGTCCTGTCACTGGGCACCACTGAGAAGAGTCTGGCCCCATCCTCTTGACACCCACCTTTAAGGTATTTGTAAGCATTGATAAGATCCCCCCTCAGTCTTTTCTTCTCTTCTCCAGGCTAAACAGACTCACTTCTTTCAGCCTATCCTCATAAGAGAGATACTCCAGTCCTTCTTCCACTTGTGGGTCTCCCTGGCATGTTGTTTGGATCCCTGGTCTGATCAGCCCAGTCTCCAGATGCCTTTTTGTAACCTCAGCCCCAGTTCAGAGGTTTTAAGGATATGTCTAAATCCCTCCGTATTTGGGCCAGCATTAACCACATGCTTAACCTGAAACATGTGATTAGAAACTGTATTTCAGTGCGAGGTAAGCATATGCTTAACTTCTGCTCTGTTCTAGATGGATAACTTCTTGAACTGGAGCCTACATTTTTTTTTTTGTATGATCCATCTTTGCTCCTTCGCATACCTTTACTGCAAATTATTCTGCAATGCACATATGGCTCAGTAAGTACATTGCTCTGTGGCTTTTACACAAAAAACCAATTGATACATCACATACTTAACCTCTTGAACAAAGGAGTTAACTTTACAGGATCAATTTACATGCAGGGGCGAAAGCGTTTGGATGGAAACTAGCTGTCATGTGGTGCGCAGTCGAAAGAGCAAACAGCTTATTCATTATGATAGCATTGGATTCAGAAACAAAACACAGACTGCAGAAAGAGCCTGCCCAGATTTCCAAACATATCGCCTGTCCCCGCACCGAAGCATGTTTGTTTAAACCCTCTCTCTGCGCATGCAGTCAGTTGTTAGACTTAACTCCCAATTATTTCCTCACGTTAGGTGGTTTGACCTGGACCCTGATGCTCACACTGTCCTCTCCATCACCTATGGGCAGCTCCTACCAAAGCGAGCAGGAATTGAACTTCTGTGTCAGCAGTACAGCTTTGACATTAACGCTCAAATGGAAATCAAACACTGGGCTCATTTGTCAGTGTGATGTGTTTGCACAAGAGCACACGCCACTCGTCAGATCCACAAACTCCCCAGTTTGAGCATGACCCTTTGAATGACAGTCCCATACTCTTCATATGGTTTCTTCCCTTTACCCGCCCAGTTGTCTGCCTTTTTTTCTTTCTTTAATTTATTAATTGTTCTCATCTCTAGGCACCTGGATGTGCTCATTTCCCTTTCAATATAATGGATGTGCAGGCTATTAAGATGATGACTTAAGTCTGTTAGTGCTTGGCCATGCAAACTTAACCCCTGTCGGCAAATGCTTGGTCACAGAAATGGTCTCATTAATCTGTCACTGCTGTGTGCATGTCCTTGGTCTGTAAAGCTCACGTGGGCTGATCCCGCAGGACCTGATCCAAAATTTGCTAAAGTGAGTGGGAGTACTTCTATCAATTTATTGGGCTTGGCAGCAGGGTTTTATGGGGAAAAAAAAGCATTATAAGAATGAATTCAACTGCTTTAGACAGGCGTTATTTATAATGTAGCATGGCATCATCAGTTGCCTCCAAATTTAATTCAGCAAGACACCTACAATTTTTTGCATGTCCACCTACAGTAGCATCAATCGGAAATAAAAAAACAGAAATAAAGTGGTTAGTAGGTTATTTTCCCTGTTTTTTGGAGTTGGATTTAGGGAGATTTCTATCCATTTCCTTTACCATGTACCCAGCTTTGTGTTATTGATTGGTACTGCTCTGAGGTGGCGTGTTGGATCAGTCTTGGGTATTAAGTCCCGCATTTATGGTTGTATTGCCATGTCATCTGGAGTCACAGCCACAGTCAGGATGCAATAAGCAGGGAGTCACAGCTGGGTGAAGCAAACACATGAGTGGCAGGGAGGGAGTGACAAAAATAGGGAAAAACATGTTTTATATCAAAACCAGCCATCTGGGCTCACTGCCTGCCCAGTGGAAATGGGCTGTAAGTGGGACAGTACGTGGTCTCCAGTCTACTTTACTAACTACGGGGGAATTCAGGTCCCGTTGGGGATTTCCAGTTTAGACTCACAGGCTCAGCACAACACACAGCACTGAGAAAAGTCAGCTTTAGACTCCCAAGTCCAAAGGGTTGGACTCCCGAGTCAGGCCCTTTGGCTATGCCTAGGCTAGGGAGCTCGACAGGGCCAGGGCACAGGCTGGAGACCGTCCTTCTTAATTATTGATTCACACTTTCCCTCAAAGGTTTTGGCCTATTCCAACCACTGTTGCTGCAGATGCTGTGGCACAGCTCAGAGGACGGCAGGGGCCACCAGGTAGCAAGGATGAAGCTGTTCTGGTTTGGGGGTGCAGAGCTCAATGGATGTGAGCTGCATCACTTCGCTTGCCCTTAAGAACATGCAAAGTGTCCTGGCTTGTTTTATTTACCAATACAGGTTTTTCCTGTGACCCGGCAATCATTTTTTACTTCTAGGCTGTATGACAACTCTGCTTCTAACTGACATGGTGGGGTGTGGCTCGTCCACCCATGCACATTAGCAGGAGCATCCCTTAGCAAAGGGCAGACCAGGAGCTATGTGCTGCTCCCTTTGACCATGCCACCCTCCTGCTTGCTGTGGTCGTCGTCTGCCTACAGAGTCAAAGCACTGGCACTGTTCCTGCTCGTAATAAAGTCCATTGCTCAGACAGACAGTTTGCCTGGCAACACAGACCTGGGTCAGGAAACAGGCTTTCTGCTTTGGTGTTGTAGGCATAATGCAATAGGGATAAATTAGCTGGTTGGGTCCTGCTTCCAGTAACAGCACTTGGGATCATCACTAGCAGATGGAAAACAATTCGAGATGCATCTATGCATTTCTCTTGAATGCCAGATGAATATTTATCCATATCTGTAGCTTGTTCTGTTTTGGGATTTTCCTCCCACAGAACAAGAACAAGAATCTCTGCAGTCATTATGGCACAAAACCTACACGTGTCTTGCCCTGGGCCAAATGATGAGCAGGGACATAAGTGTGCCCACACAGGTCAGTTGACAGTGTGCCTGACAGTGTCCTTCCCACACAACCGTGTGCAGACAGTCTCTTTTCTTACAAGTGGACATAACTAAAGGAATTAGCCATCCTATCTTCCTGAAAAACCTCAGGATGTAGGCACTTAAACCCTTACACATCCCTGAAAATCCCGGCTGTGGTACTCAACAGCCCCACTTTAGCAGCACCGCTTGTAGCAGCATGAGTGGTGGTGAAGGGTCAGATCTCCCAGGACTGGGGAGTGCTATAGATGTAGTCAAAAGCAAAATAATAGCTGTAGCTGGGCTAAAAGGCATACCTACACAGGGTGCGGAGAGCCACCAGGCCCTTTGCATGAAGCGAAGCCTTGCTCTGCAGGTTTTGAAATGCTGCAGAAAGTAATGGGGGAGGAAAGCAGGAAACCACCTCTCAAAGCAAGTCTTTTGTGGCCAAGAATGGATTGGAGAAGTGTTTTGGGTCTTGCACAGGCGGGGATTTGCTGCGGCAGTCTCATGCGGTTAATGTTTGTACTCAGAGGTGTAAGCTATGTGTAGCGTGCAGCAAGCGGGGGGCTACTCCATGTGCTCAGCAGCTGCGTACAACACTGTCCCCCAGCTTTAACAGCAGCATTGCCCTGGTCATCCTCCTCTGGATGGATATAACCTTGTGACTTGGTATTTCTGAGGGGTGACAGTTCAGGTACTGCCCCATCTTCTTGTTCTTTGTCCTCTGCCCTACTCTGCTGGAGATGTCTTTATCTGGCAAGGTCTACCGCATGTCAGTGCAGAGAAATAAACAGAGCCTGAGTAGGTTGTTGTGGTTTCTGATTTGCTTGCCTATATATTCAGAAATTATCAATATGTTCTGAGCAGATCAACGTGGCTTTAATGATTGGGAAGGAAAAGAAACAAACTCCAGTCATTAAGTGCTAGTTGCACAATTACTATTTTATGTAGTCAGACCTGGCAATGAAATATCTGTCTCACTGGCTGCAAAGAGATCACCAAATCATTTTTTTTGCATTAACATTTTATTCCTTCCCATACTAGACATTTGTTCAGCTTGTTTATGCTCACACCACATGGCCACAAGCTGTGTAGTTAGTAATAAATGAGTGAATACATTTATCTTTGGAAACTTAGGCCAAGCCAAAAAGTTGATGGCTTGTTTTTCTAGGAGAATAACACACGTGAGATTTGCTTAGATAAATCCCATCAGCGGTAATGGGATTGCCTATGTTAATTGCCCACATAATAAATTCCCATAACAAGAGCTAGGATTTTACAGTATACAGCGGGTTTCTAGCATTCAATAACTGATGCTCACAGACATGCAAGGAAGTACGGGGCCATTAAGTCTCTCTAAACAGAGGCAAGTCTGAGAGCTGGGTTCATCCTGTTGGACACCAACTTCTAATGCAACTTCTGCTGATCTCCTTTGCTCTCAGGTGGTGGGTCACGGCCGGACTGCCACCTCCCTGCCTGAGCGCCTCAGTACCTACCGGTATGAGGGTCCCTTTGCAAATATACAAAAGGGTGAGTTTTTCAGCAGTTCCCACCTCCTCCTAAACCATGGCCATGCTTAAACCCACTGGTGAATGTTGACTGTGTAGCCGTAAGAGGCCACTTCCAGGAGCGACAGAGTGTCTTGCTGTGATAGCTGAAGCCCGCTAACCTTCTCCGCTCTCCATTTTGGCCTTGTTTTGCCGTGTATTTTGGGTCAATTTGGGACAGCCAGCACGTTCAGAGGGTGACGGCACACATGGCCATGTGCATGGCACATGCGTGCCCTGCCCTGTGGTATCCTCCCTGCCTGGGTGAACGGAAAAGGATTTCAGCAATTGCTCTAGGGGAACCTGCTTTGGCAGGGGGTTGGACTAGATGATCTCCAGAGGTCCTTTCCAACCCCAACCATTCCGTGATTCTGTAATTTCTTGTCAGCAAACTGCTGACTCACAGGCTTTGCTTGTGCTGCCTGCCCTGCCCCCCCCACCCCCATTTCTCTTGTATTCACAACAACAGCTCCCAGGACCCCTTTCCCCTTCTTATCAGGCTTGGTTTCCTTGTTTACTTCTCTGGCCCTGTCCTATGTAAAAGGCAAATGTATATGCATGAAGCAAAAGGAGTTCAGTACATGTCAAATACTGATGCTTATGTAGCAAATGGGTTACGCAATTTTCCCTGCCTAAGCTGCTTAAACCTTACGAGAACAAAACATTCCAGTAACTTTTTTGGACTAAAACCCTACAATTGAGAGAGAGTGCAAGAAGCAGTTTGCACACGCAGCCCCCGTGGTATCTCCAAACTGGTTATTTTGCCAGAGTATGGTTGAACTGAACCCTCCAGAGCTGATGTGTCTTCAGAGGCACACATCTCTCCCCTTCTTGCAGCTTAGAGCAGCTAATTTAAAATTTAATTTCCTGAAAGTCACCGCTCTCACAAACACAACCAGGGTGCCCACTCTACGATGAATCTATTTATATCTCCAGCCTGACTCAAATGAAGCTACTGCTCTAAAATCTATAAAGGTAAGTGGATCCGATACTCACGTGGACACGCTCCTTTTTTGCTGGGAAGCTCTTACACACAGAAACGTTAACAGGATTTGCAAAATCCATCTGTTTGCAAAACCAGCATCTCTGAGTGCATTCGGTGCATTCAGACTTGTAAGTCGTAGCAGGTGCATGAACTGTGGCTGACTCGTGCAGCATACAGATAGCCTAGTGCTGCTCCCCGTTTTCTCTCACTGACAAAGAGCATGTTTTTACTCCTTACATCATTGCAAAAAGCCGTTTCGAATTTGCCAAGTCAGAAAATTCAGAACTCAAATCATTTGAATTGGTGGATTCCGTGGGGAAAATTTGAAAGTTGGTGCACAGCAACAAGATGCAAAACATTGCTGCTGGCATTTCCAGAGCCCCTTATGGCTGAGGATCTCTAAGCTCCTTATAGATATTCATGCATTAAAGCTACAGCATTCCCGAGTGCTGGGTAATTTTATTATCCTCTCTGCTAAGAGGAAAACTGAAACACAGGGAAAGTGGCTGGCCTGTGGTTTGTCTGCTCAGCTGCTGGAGAAGGAGGCTTCGGGATTTCAGTGCAAACCACACAGCAGCAGCGTTAGAGGAAAAGCAGTTGCCTCTTTTGGGGAGCAGGGGTGGTGTCTAGTGAGCAGTTCTCCTCATGGGAATAAATGCAACATATTCTGCCTTTGTAATGGCACCAGAGGTCTTCTCTCCCCACCTCACTGGGGCTCCCAAAGGATCACAGAGGGAGAGCAGTTGGGGCAAGTTTGCTCAGTACGGACTCCTCAGAGAGGGAGTAAGGAGAGGGGCCTCACAGAAGGGACATCTGGCATTTATTTGGACTTAATTCTGGTATGGGATAAAAAGATCCCTTTCCATGTATTCAGCACTGCAGAATTGACCAGGGAATTTATCTTTGCAAACACAAGTGTGAAAAGCTCAGGGCTGTCAAAGGGGTTTCATTTTGCTGTTTTTCCGAACACTCTTTTATTTCCCCTTCAGTCTTTACACTGAGGTTTCTTTCACCCAGGTTGTTTTCATGTCAGACTTTGGATGGATGTCCCATGCTAGCCCCAGAAAAGGGAAGGAAACCCCATTGCTTCAAGAAATAAAATAAAGAAAAATCTCCAGGTGTCAGAAGAATTAGGAAGTTATGAAACCAGATCAAATCTGACCAGTCTGGCAAAATATTTCAATTCCCGCAATTCTTTGGTGACTTTTATTTAAATGGAAGTCTGGTGGCTGGCTTTGTTCGGGGAATCACCAGACCTGGACTTGGGGGTCAGTGGTCTCATGGGCTAGCTGTATTGCAGCGCATGCCAGCATGTGGGAATGGTAATCGTCCCCTCCTGTTTGACATCTGCACCTGAGCTTGTCCAGTGTCCTCCCTGCATAGCTAATGAGGAGACATCAGCCCTCGGAGCTCCCCTAGATCTGCTGCCTGCTTTAGGATGGGTGAATTATTGCCTCCAAGTGTCGGTTCCTCTCATTTCATTACTAGAGAAGACTTGGTGATGAGCTGAGATGCACTTGTCTGTATTTTAGTCACCTTTGTCTCTTTGGATGAATACCACCCTTCCTTCACAGACAAATGCCTGGCTACACCAGGGGAATATTTTTAATTTACTGCCAGCAATAGTACTGGTGAGATGTGGTTCTTCATGACTGCTGCTCACGTGAGGGCTGCAGGCAGTGAGCTGGGGCTTGGCAGATGTATTCAGCTGAGTTTGACTTAGCTGCTAGCAGGATATAAGCTGCAGTGACACAAAGCTCAGAAGCTCATTTACCCTCTCCCTTGGATGCTTTTTGCAGGTCACTAAGATGTTTGCAGCGTGAATGTGGCCTGACAGATATCTAACTAATAGCAGTTTCCTGGATGCTGAAATTCACTGTCCTCTCGAACCGCACCGTGCTGTTCGTACTTCCAAGGCTTCTTCACGATAACCTTGTGTAACGATATTGTAGTGAAGATTTGTAGAGCTGTCTATAGCTGTTTTTACATCTTCTGTGCTTGCTTATTTTTCTACTGTGTTTCTGAGATGATATTCTTGCTATACTTCCTTTTATTTTTCTACTTCTTATTCTGGGAAAGAGATCTGTGAAGAAGGTGAGTCATGTGCCATGTGCACGGGGAAGTGTCATACTTACAGACTCATTCTGTTTTCCTGTCAGGGGGTTTGAGTCAAGGAGATCTTGCCTGGAAATGCTTTATCAGCAGCAGCGCTGGGTCAGTGAGTTGTGAATGGGGAGGCTGCCGAAGCAAGAGCAGATCCTTCAGTCACCACCTGAAATTGGACTGGAAATGGCAGACCACTGGCATAGCAGCAATTACGTGATACGAAGGGTATTTGGCCCAGCTGGCAGTCAGTTTGCTCTTCCACCCTTTAATTGTCATGGTACAGCATTTGAGGTCCTCCAGCTCATGTTCCCTGGGGGATTTGCATTCTGGGGACATTTGACATCAATGCCATGACATGACATGCTGCTTTTGCATGGTCCAGTCAGATGACTGGGATGTCTGTAGTCTGGTGTCACCTACAGTTGAGAAAAGCAGAAGAAGGTGATTTTGTTGGGACTGTGGAGCAGCACTGGTGCCTTCTGCTGTCCCTCTGCCTCCATGCCAGGGTGAAACCTATAGGTCAGTGCTTAACTGGCCTGCTCTGCTCTGCTTTGAAAGGAAGCACATACGTGGAAAGGGAAGAGATCAGGAAAGATCAGGAAGTCAAGTTGCTCCACAACCACAGGGCTCAATGTGTTCTCTTTTTGGCCATGGCCATGGTGTACAGCCTGATGGAAACACTGCGGGGACCTCTTCTGCTCTCGGCGTGACCCAACTTTCTATTCAAGGTGAAGCGGAGTGGCTTCTTGTCAGGCTGAAGATGGCAGGGATAGTTTCTCAGTGCTGCACTGCGGCTGTGCAGGATGAGCTCAGGTCCCAGATGGCCTCATGCTGGTCTGCTAGCCATCAGGGGAGAGGCAGATGCCTCTGATGGAGGAAGTAGCCCTGTCTGGGCTGTGCCCCATCTGACGTATCTGGACTCATTTTGAAGAAGCTGGGTTTCATCTCTCTGTGGGCTCTGTGGTGCTCTACATGCTGCCCTTATTTTTTTGATTAAGCAGGTGACACATGAAACCCAAACAGAAAACTAGTGAAAGCCTCCTTCATTTTCTATTGCTCTCTGCTAGATGCAAATTAGCTCTTTCAGGAGGGCACCTTGCCTCAGCTTTCAGCAGCCAACTTCCCAGCGACGGGGAGGGGAGAGATGCCACTTAAAGGCCTGTAGACTCTTTCCCCAGTTGTTAGCACTGTCTTCTGTGGTACCCACATGAGAACAGCTCTGCCTCTGCGTCCTCTCCTTGTCGCAGTGCCTGGAAGTACTACAGACTCCTGTGATGCCAAATAACATCTGAGGCCTTGCCCATGTCTCAGAGAAACTTGACCTAGTTTCACCATCAAAACACCTGCATTACCGAGCTTACCTAAGCGGCAGATCACAGACTGAGCAAAATCTTAAACCTGAAGGGTTTTTCTTCTTTCCTCCCCAGAATTAACTTAAAAAAAAAAAGTGTGGCTGACAAACAAAGTCTTGTTTCAGTTTGATTTATTCTAAGCTGCCCTAAATATTTTGATTTTCTCTTCTGTTTAGTGCAGTATTTTTTACTTCAGGCTCATGGCAACATCGCAGGGATCTGGGGGAGATGGAGATTTCTGGATGTGCGAATGTGATGAAAAGCGATTGGGTGCTGTGGAATATGCCCATGATAATAATAACTGCCATGAGGTTTCTGTTAAGTTGGACCACGCAGAAAGAATTAACAGAACTGACATTTATGTTAGATGTCATGATTAAGGTGCCCAATGTCACTTAAGGTTTGATTGCAGTGAAATTAGAGGAGAAAATACCCCTTCTGATTACAGGACACAGTCAAATGAAAGAGGTACATATGTGAAATGTGGGGGTTTTTTTTCATCTGCTTGGGCTAGGAACTTGGTTTCTTTAAAAATGTCACACTTAGATTCTGAAGTCCAAGTTTACAATTTGGTATTTTCTGATACTGTCCCAGGCCAGGGAACTGCACAACAATGAAGACAGCAGGCCCCAACTTTATGGATTATTTTGTCCCCGGTGTTGCCCTGGACTTTATTTCAAGGAAAGAAATTAAATAGTGGTCTGCAAAGATAGGAGAGAAGAGGCAGCCTGCACCTCTGCTTGCAGGGAGGATATAGGGATTCGTGTTCATATTTTAGCTGGAATTCAGAAAGCACAGAACTGAGCTGGTTATTCTTTCAGCCATGTTGGCCTGAGATTGATATGATATGGCCTTAACATTTTCTCAGGGGTTTTACCCTAGCAGAAGCACATACCAGGCAAACTCTATCTCCATGATGCCCTTCTGCCTACTTAGTCACATCAGGGCTGGGTGCAGATGTTTGGCCTTAAGAATACTGCTCTCCTGGTCCCTGCTATAGATGCTCTTGCTGGAAAAATCTGGTCTTTTATGGGTAAACGCTGTTTTCCTCAAGGGGGTGGTTTTATTACAGCAACATAATGTAACTTTGCCAGTATAGCTGCCAGTCTAAGAGGATTTGACCAGTAAAGCAGTCCTGGGGTTGAGGTAACCCAAGCCCTGCTTCTCTTACAGCAAGATGCACAGCAAGATGCATGGCAGTAACCTGGCGAGGACACTGGCAGATGTTGAATGTGACTGCAATGGACATAGAGTATTGCTCAGCCTTGCAGAGTTTTTCCTCATGTTCAGCATGGTTTATTTTGGAGTTTGCTACTGTCAGGAAATGCTGCAGAGGGGCTGTAAGATTTCTAAGGCCTATGTGGGGCATTTTCCATTTTGCTTATCTCATGCACCACCTGGTGTCAGATGTGGCTTCTGAGGGGCTACTTTTCTGCGTTATGGTTATACAGATCAGCATCAGCAATTATTTTATTTGGTGAAAATCATTTTGCCAGATGAAAATTATGGCTGAGGCAAAGAGTGATGGATTGTTTTTTCTTCTGTGCGTGTGACAAGTCTTCTGAAGTCTATCTGGCCACACTTCATAGCACGGCAGAAAGAACTTCCCTCTCGCTGACGAATTCATCCAATTGTCCAAGTTCTTCTTGTGTTGTCCCAAGCTCAAATGCTTCCCTTTTGTCTTTTAAGGCAGGAAGACTTGCCAATTCCCCACATGCATGTGCTCACATGAACACAGAGAAAGCACTATTTAATACTCACATGCGTTATGTTTAACAGCTGCACAGCTTTAGAAAAACAGGAGTCAGACCAAAATGTAGCTCATTGTTTTTAATAAAAGGAATACCAGTCTTGCCAGATGTGGTGTATGTTTTTCCAAGTGAACCAGTACAGTGTCCACAGCTGAGTATGATACGGGCTTGCGCAATAACATCACTTGTTTTTGCATGCCCATGAATGGCAAGGCACAGACTGGTGTTTAATAGAAGACGCAAAGGGTTTTCCTCATGAGAACAGAGTGAACTTGAAGGAAATGGAGTACAGGCTATTTGCTATACTGTTAACTCTGCTACAGCAGTAGCCAGCCCCATGGGTCAAGAGAAGTTTCTCCCAGCAAAGACAAACAAGGCTGCTGGTCTCCCTTATGATGGCTATTGACATGTCATACAACTGAAAGGTGATGGGACTGAAATATAGAGGACAAGCTGAATGTGGAAGATGGAGTTGCGGTTCTTGAGATGGTTGCTGTCCTGTTCTCCTTGCAAAGATATGAACACCACAAACTGAGCAATGTACAGAGTACACTGTAAACAAGGGAGGCACAGAGGCTCAGGGAAGTGTGTGAAGCTGAGATGATCAGGGCTTTCCTCAAACCAAGAGAAGAGCCAGGAAACATGACTGATGTGGGACCAAGTCTCCACCAGGTGTAGACTGTAGTAGCATCATTGACTGTGCCTTGATCTTAAAGTACCATAGTGTTTCTAAAGCTTTTTCTGTTTGAGCTGTAGGAAACTCCAAAGGTTGCCTTGACACTCTTGGTATGATATCTCTAAGTCATTCTGGAGCTCAGGTTGCATCTCCACAAAGAATTTCTCTCTCAACACCAAGGGTGGATGTGTGACCCCTTCCGTGTGACTATTCCTGCTACTGTTTGACAACTCCATCTGTTGGCAACCTCTGACATCTGGAATTTACTGGGAGAGAAAAAACAAATATTGTCATAACACATCTCCTCTGAAAAGGTAGCCACAGTCATCACTTTCCTGTTTAATGTTAGGATTTTGCTAAATGGAGAGGAAAGGAAGGATGTTTCGGTCAAGCAGGCTGCTTGTCCTCACCAAGGAGTGTAGCCCCCGTGTTGAGATGCTTTAAAGCAGTTCTACACATCGCAGAGCAGATGGGTCCTGATAGAGGGAGTACGTGCAGGGAAAGTCTAGGTACTGCTGTGCTGTAAACAAGCTTCCCTTTTAAACAGCTTGTTTCAGTGCTGGCTCTGGATAAACATCATCTTGTTTTAATCACTGACTCTTATGGCAGCAGCAGCGCCCACCGCAGCCACTCCAGGTCTTGATCCTGACATAATAAAAAAAAAATAGGTATTTCCTCTCCAGTACAGTGGTTCTGACTAAATAACTTCACAGCTTGAGAATGGACGGTCTTAATTCACATGTGTCTGGTTTTATGGTATCAATATGCTAATCATCTAGTTATTATCATCTTTTTTTAAAGCTAGTTACCATAAGGGTAACACAGGCAGGGTTGGCCACAGTGATTTCAAAGGCAGAGGAGAGAACATCCTAGCTCAGGCAGAAGCTAATTGCTTTCAGGCGGCCTTGCTGCAGCCGGCAGGGTCCTAAGTCCTCAGCTCCTCATGCCTTTTCTGGCACAGATCAGTTTCTAGGATCAGCTTTTGCATTCTGTCTATGTCTGTGAAAGCCATTCAGAGGGTGAAAAAGAGAAATGTCTTATTTAGTGAAGACAAGGTCTTTAAAAAATGGAGTTTTGCAGGGAGATTTCCCTCATCTGGGGAAAGGCATCGGTTCAATGTTTGGCATGTGTGAGTGACAGGCGAGTCCCCAGGCTGGGAGTTCAGACTCTGCCAGAACCAAGTGATTCCTCAGCTGGGGTTTAAATGCCCCTGTGTTATCTGAGATCCTTTTCAGACTTGTCAGAGGAGGCATAATTAGCAGCAATCACATGTGACAACTCCTCCGTTCTGGCCTCTTGGGGAACTTGGGCATGTGCCATCACATCATAGAGTTGTTACCTACCAGGACAACTTCAGAGAAGTGTACTGGGAGTGGGAGTGTGGGTTTAGAGACCCTCAGTGGCCCCCACCCCCAGGTCTTTGCTTTGAATGCTTCCATACAGCAGCACCAGGGAAATGCTGTTGCAACACCAGCCTGCTGCCAGTGCAGAAGTGACCTGGACTTTCTCAGAGGAGGAACAAAATTGGGTTATAAAAGACTTGGCTGTTCTCATGGGTGGTGAAGTCCATGGAGTTTTCTATCTTCATATTGTTTCCTGTGTCGCTTCATCATGGTGTGGCAGCCCAACCTTCAGGCTTGCAGGACCAGCAATACCCTGAGAGGTGCTTGAATCCGAGGATGGGTGAATTAGCCCTTCACCTACCTTCATTTTTATTCTGCAAGCTGATAAGTCAGTATAAGAAGATTTTAGTTTGTGTTCAGGACCTGGAGGCAGATTTTGAAATGAGTTGCATACAAGGCTTTCTCCATAGTAACTTACCCATTGTCCAGTGCAGAGCAGCATTTAGCCTTAGGTTGTCTGTGTTCCCGTTTTATGGCAATGAAAGAGGCAGCAATGTGAAAAGCTACTAAGAGCTCTTTAGAGCAAATGTTTCATAGTTGTAGGCCCTGAAAAAATAAAAGTCACTAAAAAAATCAGACTGCACAATCCATAGCTCAGAATTCAGCAGCTAGCAAACACCAAGAATTAGCATCTCCTGCACAGGCAGCAGGCTGGTGTGACTGAACAATGACATAAACACAAAATAGTAAACATATTACTTTATTTTAGCTGCAGACACTGCTCAGTAAAGTTTTTCCTACTCTTTTGTCACTATGTTAATTGTCATAATAGTCAATTATCTGATTATTTGACTACATTTTTCTTACAAACGTACTAGTGTTCAAGGCATGGTATATTTCTGATATTAATTTTGGGGTCTATGATTATTGTTTATCAGTTTTTCACCTAGAAGACAACCCTTCTTTGGTTCAGTCCTGGAGCGGATCTGTGCACCTCAAGGGTATGTTACATCCTCTGGAAGTATAACTCTTGACAAACGTTTAATCTATGGAAACTTTGTAGAAGAAATAGGTCCGTCATGCTTATGTGCTGGACATGCAAGGGGGAAAAGTATGGCAGGAATATCACTACTGTCTAGGTGAAACTCATGTATGTAGCTATAACAAGCCACATGAATATTGATACTTCAGGTATCTCTACAGTGAGTGCATAATTTCTTCTAAAGAGTGTAAGAAAGCAAAGCACGAGAAAATTTCCAATGAAAATGTACAGAGAATGAAATGCAACTCTGCGAGGAAACACAAACCGAGCTCCAGTAGTGGAACAAATACATTGCTTGAGAGGCAATATGTGATAATGCAGGTAAAGACCAGACCATCTCATTTACTGACATTGGATAGAGTTAAGAATGTGCAGATAAGCTTAATTTTTGTTGTAGTCCTAAGGTAGTTATTTTTAATTATTTATCTTATTAGCTCATTATTTAAAAATCAGTTAAGTATTTTTAGCTACTCCTGATTTTACACCACCTACTCACAGAACTTTCTCGCTCTTACATATCTGTACGGAGTTTTTTTGTAACAAAAAAAGTAAAGATGCTGTTACAACTCAGGAGAGAGGTCTTGGAGCCATCATTGACAGCTCTCTGAAATCATTGACTTAAGTGGAAACTAAGAAAGTCAATAAAATTCTGGAGCTCATCAGGAAGGATATTGCAGTCATGACAAAGAGTCATTTTGCTGCTACATTTTTGGTGCTCCCATGCTCCGAGTCTTGTGTTTGATCCTGGTTTCTTCATCTCAAGGACATTAAAGAGTTAAGGAAAGTGGAGATGAAGGTGACCAAATAAGCTAGGGATCAGACAAGCTGCCTTATGAGGAGGCACTAGAAAGGATGGGACTTTTCTGGCTGAAGAGAAAGCTGAGGGGGGACATGATTGGGATTGACAACCTCAGAGAGGCGGTGGGCAGTGTGACTGCAAGAAAGGTTACTGATCACATCGCACAATACTGGAACTGCCCGACACTCACTGAAACCAGTAGAAGATCTTTTAAAAACACATAAAAGAAAGAATTTCTTTACATAGACTGTACTGAACTTCTGGCATTGCTGCTACGGGAGACTGTGAAATAGGCCATGAACAGCAACCAGAGGGAACTTGAACATCCCTTTTCCAGTGAGTGTCAATGTTGGGGGGATCGTGAGGGAAATAAACCATGGATAGTATCTGGGCTTCTGTGTTCTCCCTAAATAGCATCCCCTGCTGTCACTGGTGAAATAGATGGATGATGGATCTGACACAGTAGGGTATTTCTAACGAGCTTATGCTCATATGCAGAGACAGCTGATTCATTTTGACATCTGAAGAAAACCAGGGATATTTTGAGCTAAATAGAGAAAATTTCAGGGAGAATTTTGGGGAGATATTGATGACTTTAAATAGAAGCTTAGTACTGAAAAAAAATCAGGCGTCTTTAAAAATCATATTACCTCTTAACAGACATTCTACATAGCATACATTTCATTTTTATGTATCGTAGAACCGTAGAGCAACTGGGGTTGGCAGAGACGTCTGGAGGTCTCTCAAAGCAGGGCCAGCTTCAAAGTTAGATCAAGTTGCCCATTGTCCCTTTGCAGTTCACCTCTGAGAAGTCTGGCTCCGTCTTCTCTGTAATGGTCCTTTTAGGAATATAATAATTCAGTGAGCAGTATAAAAGTGATGCAAAATTTTTTCCATGCGTATTTTAGCAACAGGCTGTGACCTTGCATTAATACAAGTTTCCTGTGGATGGATATATTTTCTGTGAGTGTTCCCTTCCCAGTTCCTTTCCCATCTCTCTTCCCCGCAAGACTTTCTCAGCACAAGTATTGAGTGAATAACTCATTTCCTTGGAAAATGCACGCCCCATTTTATAGGAAATTCCTATAGAAACATAAAGAGGAACCTCAGGTCTCAGAACTGCTTCCTCTTTTCTCCCAGACTTCTGCTATAAAGATGGTGAGAAAACAAAGACTGATTCTGATCTGATCCATACTCTCCTCCTCCGTGTCCTGGAAACTATGATGAATGTGCACGGGCTGGTTCACAGCATATGTAGGAGGGAAAACTGCCAAGGCTATTCTTTTAAATAATGCCCTGACAAGGGAGAGGTGGAGCTGCGCCTTCCCAGGGTTTTTCCAGGATATCAGTGCAAACAGGAGTTCAAGGTAGCTGGAGAAAGGGGAACATGCAAGCTGACCATGGATCACGTGTCTTGAGTGTAGGACGTGATGACAGCTGGCTTTTGAGTAAAACAGGCAAGGAGAGAAAAAAGGCTTTTTATGACTTTCTCCTGCAAAAGCACACATATGGACTTCTGCAGACAAGACAGTGTTGTCCCAAAGACTGTGGGAAAATACATAAGTTGCTGTGTTGTGGCTTTCATTAGCCACTGCTGGGAGGAGTACAGAAGCAGGTATTCTTGACCCTAAAAACCTGCTTTCTATGATCAGGCGCTAAAGATACTCTGCAGCGAGTCACCGTCATGGCAGAATCCATACATATATCACTGAATACAGGACAGCCATCACCTTAACATATTAGGGTCTCTAGACCCCTTGGCTGTATAAATTCCATGGGGATCATTACATAGGGTCCAATTACACAGCAAATTGAAGGTGCAAGAACAAAAGCGTATCGGGCAGCTAAGCTAAGTAGCAAGGGTAGTGAGACAGGATTCAGTGTACGTTAGCGATCAGGATTTGTCCCTTGAGGGCTCTGATTTGGTCTGTTAGCATGCTCAAAATGCTGTACCACCATGCGGCATTTGCTGCCCGTGCTCCTGCTCACTGGAGCGGGCCACTGTCTCTAGCTCTATGGAGAAATGCCGCTTGCTGGAGCAGAGGGCAGGATGTTGCTTTGAGAAATGTGGAGGTATTGCAGAAGCAATGATGGGCCTCTCAAAGTAACTGCTCGCGTTAGCTGTGGAGTGGTGCTGCTGGAAGTAATTACACTTAGCACTGACACAGCACTTCATCCAAACATTGAGTAATTAATCTGCAAAGAGGCAGGAGATGCTCTTTATGACTGGTTTGCACGACTAACGGACTAGAGTGAGGAGAGCTATTAAAAACCGTGCTCACATTCAAATTGTCCCTTGGCAACTAATGAAAAACCTCCTAAACTTACCATGTCCTCTTTGTTTTATTAGCCTTCTTAATATTCAAATGAAGAGAAAGTTTTCCAGAGCAGGTCCTCAGCCTGCCCAGCTTGCAGAAGCTTGGCCAACTTCAAAGGAGCTGCAACAATTTATTGTGGTTCTTACTCCAGACATTTTGTGAGGATGAATATATATTCTAGCTGGAAAACAGTTCACTTATAAAGATTATAGTATATCCCAGTTAGCAGAACACTGTAGATTATCTGTTTTTATAGGCTTACCCCCTCCCTTGACTCTTTGTAGTTTAAAAGTTCGGAAACAAAATTGTTTTTGCTACTGAGTTCATTTTCCAGTTATCGAGCACTGACTGCTTTTTTCCCTCCCCCAGTGAAGCTGCCCAAGAGAAGCTGTGGGAGGAAGGAAGGAGAGTTTTGTGGTTACAGCTCAGATTTGGAAGCTGGGATGCCAGGGCTCTGCTGCTGGTCCTGTCCCCTGTTTCCATGAGACTCAGAACAAATCATGTAACTTGCTTTCCAAGTGCTCTGTTGTATGTACCCAGTGCACCATGCCACTGAATCCTTTGACTGCATCCTCTGACTGGTATAAAACAAATGATTTTCACTGTTTTTATATAAATGTCTCCAAATGACCACATCCATGTTTTGAAGGCAAAACATGCAGGGAGGGTAATTATTTGACCTCCTGTGGAAATGTTGGGTTCTCATTCTGATAAGGGTGCTTCCTCCAGAGTCTGAGGTTGCATTCCCAGGGGTAAAATCCAGACTTCTTTAGGTCCAAATCCTCAGCATCCATGGGACATGAGTGACTGTTGTTGTGCATTCTGGGCTGTGTTCACAAGGGAGTGTAGCTGTGGCAGCCCCTGGTTTAGGTGCTCCAGCTCTTTGTGCCATGTGGGAAAGTATGGAGAGCCAAGTCCTTGGGCGGAGCATTTTCAGAAACTGACGATATTAAGCCTCATCTCTCACTGGTGAGGACAAATTACTTCAGGCAAGTCAATAATTTTAGACAGTCTCATTTCTGAGCCTCACAAGGGGGTAAGCACTGACTTGCAGCACAGCAAAGCCTCACAGGAAAGAGAAATACTAGGATCTTTGCTCCAGCAGCATAATGGTATAGGTGTGGATCTGGGGCAGATATCTGCATTCAACGTGTGTCATTGGTTTGTATAGCAGAGGTGCTTTGGACAGGAGAGGTTCAAGTCATGCCATCCTAGAAGGCTTTACAACTGCCTGCTGTGGTTCTCTTCTGGACGGTGGGAGACGGCAACTCAAAATCACGCAGTTAAACTGGCAATAAGGAAAAGTGTCAACGGAGAGATTACTCAACTCCACAAGCCACTAGAGATTACCAGAAGGAAGGTTTCTCTTAGGGTTGTGTTTCTTAATACCATCATCTGAAGTTTAGCTGCTTTCCAAGCTGCACCCTGAACATGTAGTCCCTTTTAGTCCCTTTGTGTTGCTGTCATTTACTGAATTTCCCTCTAATTTGTCAACACTTGTTTTCTCTATTACAGCTTAAATGATATCTAGCACATACAATACCTAGCAGAATAATTCGGGAGTGATTTCTCCTTCCTTTTATAGCCAATCTCAAAAGTTGACACACACCTACCCAAAGGATCTCCCAGTAAAACTGTGGAGTAGCAAAGCACAAAGTGCTACACAGACCATTATAAATGGCCCAGCTGTTGCAATGACAACTATTGATGTGGCTGAGAGAAGGTCAGTGAGCTTCATAGGAAAAGTGAGCTCTGAAGGAGATACAGAGAAATGGAGGTCATTGACCATGGAGGGAGAAGGGCAACGGAGACCAGCTGGGGTTGTGGTCAAGATGCCAGTCTGGACGAGTGTTTGGGCAGGCATAGCGAAGCACAGGCAAACCACATTTTTTTTTGGTGGAAATAAGTGTGAATGCACTTTAAAAGCAGACCCCAGGGCATTGGTGAGGGAACTGGGACAGGCTCAGCTGAGTGAGGTGAGGAGGTGCAGAGACAGGTGAGGCACAAGCAGGATGGGTTTTTGCTTGGCTCCACTTGCTCCCGATTTCCCTTTTTCCATAATGCATCTGGGACTGTGACTAATGTCTGTCACACGCTGTTCCTCTACTCCTGCTCCCTGGGGACAGAGCTGCATTCCTGGGAGCAGGGTTTGTTTTGATGGGTTTCCTGATGTGCTTAAAAGCTGGTTGATTTTATCCATGTAAACTTCTCGTTTTCTGTTACTCACTGTTTCTTTAAGAAGAACACTCTCTCTGTGGTTGCCATGGAAAGCCCTGCATATCTCATGAGACTGAACTACAGAATATATAGTGCAGCCACAGAAAATATCTGGAAATGTGTTTGCCCAAGAGCTGCAGTCCTCAGGAGCTTGGCAGACTTGTAAATGGAGATACTCCAGCTGGGAAAGGGAATTTCTTTTCCCCAGGCAGCTAATGTGGGCATGGGGATGGGATGGTGCCTGGAAATCCTTCGCCTCCATTAGGGTGTCAGGGGAGAGATGGGGAGCAGCTCGGGGATGTTGGGATGGCACAGTGCCATCGCCGCTGCAGAGCGAGCTGGTAGCAGGGCGAGGACCAGGGCTGGAGTGTGAGCACATCAGTGCCTTTGCATCACTCTCACCTCTGCCAGGCGACAGCTTCTAAAGACTGACAACGAAAACGCACACAAACAACGTGCACAAGCCCTGCTGCTCCAACCGCTAGCTAAAGAGCTGATTCCCACACCTTCCTCTAATCTAAAAACCACAGTTTCCCTTCACTCCAGCTGCCAAAACCTACAAGTTCCCCCACAACTTCCTTAACACAATGCCGTGTTTCATGCTGAAGTGAAACGTGGAAGTGAAAATCAATTGAGATGAATATTGAATTAAAGATAGATCATTGACTGAACTGACCGTTTTCATCTATTTATTTTTTTTTAAAAGCCCATTAAGAATGCCTCAATCAATGATAAGATTAAGGGGTCTGGAACAGAACCGAGGCCAAGCTCCCCTTTAAGACTCCCAAACTGTCCACTATCTCTGCCAATTTTTAGTTTTTTATTTAAAGTGAACATTACTGGCTTATTTTTCCAACTCAGGAGTTAAAGAAAATGTTCAAGGGTTTAAGAAAAAGAGAAGAAAAAAAGGCCAAACATTTACATCTCAGCAATCTCTTTGAGGATGGATTCATTAATGTTCTGGTGCCTCTATTCTGGATGGTAAACAAAACGTCATTTTAATGCACAAATTTGCCCAAAAGCAGTTTGGGGACACCGAATCCCCTCCCTGGTTTTTCAAGCAGTCACAGGACTCAGGGATGGAGCAGTTTTACAGCCTTTTCCCACCCTTACGATACAACTGCCTCTGACCATGCTGTAGCTCAGGTTACCAAACATTTCCACTAAAGGTCCTTGCTTTTAAAATACAGCTGGTTTTGCCGAGGGTCTATCAAACCTGACATTTTCTAAAAGTGACAACTAAGGTAGTTCTGCTGTTCTCAGGAGTGAGGCTGGGGAGACATGGCACAACCTGGGTCCACTTGGCACAGGTCTCCAGTCCCTGGAAGTTGCTTGAGATGCCTCATGTGCCCAAAGATGGTGAAGCATGAACCAGGGCCTCATGAGGGGCAGCTTTGTGGGTCCGAAAGGGACCAGTTTGCTCAGAAATAATACAACTTCCTATTTCTGCAGTGCTCAATGCTTTGCACACACTGAAAAACTCCATGTGCAAAAGAGCCACACACAAACCACTGCTTTAGGGTTGTTGGGAAGTCACTGGAATTAATTGTAAAATCTGGCAAAGTCCCCATTACTGTTCTTATTCCTTATCTTAAGCCAGCTGCTGGGCCCTTCATACACACAGGAAGGTCGTGTTTTGGCTTAGCATCTCCTCAGCCCACATCAGCTCCAGCCCCAGTTCTCCTCCTCAAGGGCTGCAGCAAATGCTTTGGTGAAAAGCAAACTCTTCTCGCTCTTCAGGCAAGATGACCAGGCTTTTCTGCTGGTGCTTCTGCCACGGTCCTACATCCACATCTAACCCATACATGCTTTTGTTGTCCCTAAACTCCCTGCAGGTCCTCAAACCCCCCAATGTGCCTTGCAGCTCCCCACCCCGGCTCACAACATCTCATTGGGAACAGTTGGCCCAGCTTCTGAACTTGAAAGAGCTGTTTTAATTTGCAATTTTAATTACCCAGTTTATCCTCCAGACTGAATACTTCACAGTTTCCAGAGGCTTAATTTCATCAGGGCTTTCTCTCACCCTGGGCTGCAGGTGGTTCCAGCTAGACCTCAGCAGGTACAGCCTTCCTCCCAGCTCCGTCCAGGTCGAAGGCACAAGTCTCTCCGCAAATCCCTCCCCTGTATTTCCAGGCTGTTATTTGAGGACCATGCTGGTCTGCACCAGGCTCTCTCCCACAGGTGCATTTCTATTACAGTAGCCAGAAAGCAGAGTTTTTGTGCGCATAGGAGAAAGGAAAACAAAGCTTCTTTTGTAATATTCAGTCCATTTTAATCAGGTCCCACTGTTATGCGATGCCTCAACTCTGTCCCAAGCCCAAACTCACCATCTGGAAGATAGGCGAGTGGGCACAGAGGGGGCTGGACGCTGCTCCTCCTCCAAGGATCAGTTTGTGCAGTGACACACTCATTTACTACCCTCAGTTTTTGGAAAGTTGAGGAAAAAATGAGTTCTCTGAGGTTGGCTTGTGGCAATTTACTTTCAGTTTCTAGAGAGTTTCACTAAGAAAATACCTCTTACTGAACCTGGTAATAAGATGACATCATGAATGAGGCCTGAGAACCATTTTCAGAAAGGCTTTAATATCAGTTTAAGAGGAAACTGAAACAATGCAAATATTTTGCAAATAATATCATCAAGTTCTTTGCAAGTGCTCTGCATGGAAAATCTGTTTTGTGTTTGAGGCCAAAGATGTGTCACATAAAACAATACTTGGTAGCTAGAGATACAGCTACACCCAGCGTGATGCACAGGTTCACCATTTGCAGGTACAGGCTCAGGCTGGAAAATTTTGAAAATTAGAGTATTTTCCTTGTTTTACATTTCAGTAAATCCCTTTCCTGTCTCCACCTTCTGGGTTTGAGGGTGCTCATGGCCATCATATGTGGATCAGAAATTCCGCCTGCTAGAAGGCTTTTGCTGCTGCTTAAGCTTTGACTACGTTAAAAACCATTTCACCAACTTGCAAGCCACTCTCTCCTTTTAGAATCATAGAATGGTTTGGGTTGGAAGGGACCTTGAAGATCATCTAGTTCCACCCCCCCTGCCACAGGCAGGGACACCTTTCCACTAGATCAGGTTGCTCAAAGCCCCGTCCAGCCTGGCTTAGTAGCACTGGTAACATCTTGGTACTTCCAGCAGTAACTAGTGGTGCTGGGCTGTCCTGCTCCAAGGTTGGACAACAGCGTTACCAGAAGCACGCTGCATGGTGGAATTCAGCAAAAAAGCTCCATATGTTGCATGCAAAAGAAAACATTACTTTTGGCACAACTTTTTGCACCAGAAGCCAGCTGCCACCAGAATACAGATGCAGAACTTGCCAGAACAAACCTAATTGCAATACTTGGGAGGTGTTTTATATTTTTCTTCCTAACTGTGTCCAGGTGTGTTGAATTGTTTGAGGGAAATTCATGGTATTGAGAAACAAAAAAAGGCTAACTGTTTAACTAATGATGGAAGCAATAAATTCTGCTGATCCTGAACCTCTGAATTGGTGTTTTGCTTTGTTGTTTCTACTTTAAGTAGCATGAATCTAAATAAACAACGTTACATGTAAGAGCTGCTTCTGAGATGCTTGCTATTGGAGTTCATGGATACATTAATGTATGAATTAATGGATTATTTCTGAGTAAGGCACTAATAGGTAAAAAGAAAAATAAGGGAAAATAAGGTAAGATTAAATGAAAAATTTCCAAGTACTTAAAATAAGGCTTTCAATCAAACCCAAATATTTTTAGGATTTTTGATCCACAAAGTATTTCATTATTTTGACTTCTCATCTTGGTTCAGTATATTTTTCTGAGTTCCTGAAAATATTTGAGTGAAAGGAAAGTTTTCTCGTATCAGTTATAACAGTTATTACAAATGGGATAACTAAGCAATGAAATATACTGCAAATAAGATATATTCCTCCAAAGTCCTCCTCCTATAGCAGTTTCTTCATTGGTAACATGGAGACAACCACAGTCTTTTTCCATTGCCAAATATTTTTCAATTTGCCAGCACACACAGAGCTCTACTTAAGAACTGAGAAGTGATGTTGTCGCCAGCAATGCCTGGAGAATAAAGAAAAGAAAATGCTGTAGGATGGGCAAAAAGGAATAGCCAAGAGAAATGTGGAAGGCAGCTGTTTTCTTTATTTACGTGTGGATACACAGAAGCTGTGCACACACAGGCACTTTTCACAAAGTCCATTCAATCACATGAAAAACTCACTGAGTTCAAAGGCCCATTTCGGTTTCATTTGCTACCAAAGATGCATGCGTGCATCTTCCTAGGATGGCCTCTTCAGGTATCAAGAAGCCATTAAAAGACAGTTCCTAACTCTATTAAATAGGTATTGTGATTTTTAAACTGATAATTCTCTTCATTTACCTGTGAAATGCTCTATTTGCAGGTGGTGCTGAAATGGGATATGTCCCTACACACGCACATCGGTTTTATCTCAGAAATAACCCTGCTCCCTGACAAGCAAAAGAAGAAGTCAACAGCCTCCCATATTAAGACACTGAATGTAGAGGCCTGGACAGAGAAAAGTATTTTTAAAGGCAGTGAGGACCTCTTGTTTCCTCGCACATCAGGGGTGGGTTTTCTTGTATGCTGTAGGCAGAGAGGTTGGTCGCATATAAAGCCATGGTCTTCAGCAGAGAAGTGGGTAATTGCCTGTGGAGTCTCAGATTATCTTGTTTTACAAAATGGGTTACGTTGCCATCGGGAGGCAAAAGGGAGGCAAATTGCAGGAGAAAACAGTTAAAGAGGTGGTTTGAGCCAAGAGAGATCTTCTGAGCCTGCTCTGTCCATTAAGCTGCTGGCTGCATTGCTCCAGTCGCCTGGCTGCGGGGTCACAGTAAACAGGATGCTGGGGAGGGGGATTTCACTCCATGCAGGGCCAGGGAGGTGGCACGCTGCCAGCTGACACAGCCCCGGTTTTCATACCTGAATTTTCAGGGTGGGGAATCCGAGTCACTGAGGGGCTGTGGCAACCTGTCACGCTGCTGCGATAGAGACCCCAGTCAAAGTGAGATAATATTGCAGCAACAACGATTGCTTGTTATTTTGGCATTGGTTTGCTTTGTCTTTCTAAAGAATTCCCTGCAAAAAAAAATAAATTCGCCTCCTTCAAATCACAGATAGAGGCAGGAAAACATAGAGACTGCAGTCGCACTACGGGGACTGTGCATTAACGTATCACCCAGGAGCACTAATTTTGATTGAGAGTGAGCATAGGAAAAACAAGTATGAGAACCACTTTTCCATTGAATTAGTTGAGCACTTGCCATGAAGTTCAGGCTGGCTTCGTGTTTTCATGCTGGGTTTAAGCTTGGCTTTGGGATGACAGAGGTCTGTCATCAAGTTAAGCAGTGGAAGCACGTGATAACTTTTTCCAGTCTGAAGCCCGTCAGGGTGAAGTCAACCTGCCCACAGTTTTTGTACAAATCTGAGATGGCAGAGCGAGTTTTTATCAGATAAATGTTTTGTATTATGAAGCTGTAGTGGTCTTTATTTGACACCAGGGGTCCTAAAGCTGGATTTATTGTATGGTCAAGCCTTACTTTCAGTGATTTTTGTGTCATTTGTAGTTTTTCCTTGTAATTCACAGAGGTTTTGATTTTCTCTGAAAGCTGTATCAAAACCTCTGGTCCAAGAAAATGACAATCCATTTCAGCTTGTTAGCTCTTATGGTAGCGGCTCTACCTGGATTGGAAAATGGCATAGAAAACTGAGGTAGTTCAAGAGTAGGTTTGGTAGTAGCTGTGTTAGGAGGATCAATGCCTGCTATAATCGTTCCTGTGGAGAGATGGAAAGCTTTCAATTGCAGGGCTGCCTCTGCTATGTTTCTCTATCATTAAGTCACTTAAAAAGACAAGCAAAATATTGCTTCTAATTTTTCTTAAATACAGTTGGTGCATTTATCACAACATTTTGCCTTTTCCTCTTGTTTGGTTTCGTTCCATGTCTCTCTTGGTTGCGTGGGTTTCTGCATTTCTACGGGCTGTCCTTTGACTAGTGCTGTCACAAAAAACTCCTGCTCATTCCTCCTTCAAGAATAGCTTCAGATATTTATACCACAAAACAAAGTCTATGTTGTACGCTCCAGTCACTGGTGCCATTTCTAGCTAACGAGCATGGAGTTAAATCACAGGATGAAGATATTCATATTTTTATTGGACATTCTGTGCAACTCTATAAATCAGATGCAAAGATCTTTTTTCCTTTTTTTTCTTTTAACTTTTCTTCCTCAACCCAGCATTTTCTTTCCATTTTCATTTTCACAGGAAAACTCTCTAGGAGAAGGTGAACAGGAACCCAGCTGCCTCCTCTGTTTCCCTGAAGGGCCTAAAATACCATGATATTTCAGCAGATGATACCATGGTAACATCAAGGATCTAGGCAGGCTGAGACAGACCACGTCGTTCTCAATCTGGATCAGACTTTGGGGCTCCTTGCTTCCAAGGAGCATCACGAGGGATGGCCATTGAGTTATGAAGGCCAGGGGTGGGCCACCACTGGTGTACAAGCACAGACAACGATTCAGACCACGGTGTTTCCCTAAAGTGGTGTGCAAGCCAACTTGTAGATCCACACTGTACCTCCAGAAGCCCACTGTGATGTCTCCTTACTGGCTGTACAGGCAACAGCAGCACAGAAAGAAGGATAACACAAAAAAAGTTTGAAGTACCCATGGAAACACACTGAGAACTTATTGAAAGTGTCAGAAAACTACTATGATGAGATGTGCACACATTTTTGAGACTGGCAGATGTTCCTCAGGACATATCTTCATGTTTTATTCCTTATCTGACAAATCTTTGAAGCTACCAAGCTTCCTCTGTCACTCACTCGGGGTAGTGCAGACTGAGTCAGTGCTTAGCATTTTTTTTTCCTCTCATGCTGTTTGCCCAAATATTTGAGAATATTTTGAGAAGAGCTAATGTTCACAGCTCTGCTCAGGCTTAGTGTCCAGGATGTGAAGACAAGCAGGCTGGATAGTAACTGAATTTTCAAAACCAGCCTGCAATAATTTTGTGGGTGTGCAATTTGGATGCCCAGATCCAGAGCCTTTCTTTTACCAATTTAGCAACACCTGTGTAAAACTAGGGGACACTATCTTAAAAGGGAGGGCCAGGCTTGGGGTGATGAAGTCACTGGAGGTGAGAGAACAAGAAATACTGGTCTCTGGAGTGACCGTCTGCAACCTTCCTCCCCACTTCTTTCCACTTACCCCAGTGACTCCAGAAAATGGGGTGCAAATGGTCAAGGGAAGTTATGAGACTTAGAGGACTGTAATCTGGAACAGCTCTGGGAATTTCAGCAATGTTAAATAAGAATAAAACCAAAATGTTAACTGAACAGAAATATCCATTTGTCACCCTCCCTAGAAATGTTTTTGAAGAGCAGACTTCCTCTGCACAGAAGATCAGGAAGCCAAATGCTGTCCCACTGGAGAAAACGAAATGTCCTTTGGGTAAGCCCAGATAACTCCAGAGCCAAAGGTCACCTTTGTCCCTCAGGTGCAGGTGGAGATCACTGAGACCTACAGGCTGCTGAAGTGGCTGCAGGGTTGAGCCTTGTGCGACATACCGTGGCCCTAAAAAGCTGATGTGTGACTGTGTGGGGCATGTGAGGAAGGAGTGCTGGGGAAAACCAAGTCAGCTCTTGCAGTCACAGGCACAGTCAGTCGTAATAGGTGGGCCCTGGCAGCTCTGACTTCAAGTGACTTTTTGAAAGCAAGTATTTACCTCATGATCAGAAATGATGCACCTAAATTCCTCTTCTGCCTTGAGGCTTATTAACGTTTATTTCTTGATGTTGGTTCAAGTATTAATGAGATCTCTTTCCTGTATCCAGCAAGGGCTGATCTTGCTTTGCAGCCTTCTCTTCAGCTGAATCTCTGTCTTCTAATATGGCTAATGATGCAGTCACTTTGGGATGTCTTTCCCCCTCCCAGATTTGGTTGAGATTGTCCTATGGGCTCAGAGGATGCACACAGAGACACACACAGAGCAAAACTGTGCCTTCAGAAAATCCAGTGATAGTTGTTAAACAGAGCTGGTTGTTACAGCAATGCCAAGGCCCACTGGCTCAACCAGGTTCCTTAGGAAAATGCAACAGAGCAGGGTGTTAACAAGGAAAGTAATGGATAAAACCCTCTTGAATGTATGTATGGAGGCAGGGATGATGCAGGAGCAGGGCAGGGCAGGTCAAGGAGGGAGTCTGTGGTCTTGGGCTGTGGCCCCTTTTCTCACTAATGCTATGCTCACCCTTGTCATCAGGTTGCCATCTCCATGGCACATCGTGCTCCCTCCTTTGGGTCCAGCAGGCCCCAAAAGCTGAAAAACGAGGAGATGAGAAACTGGTAGCATATCAATGTGCACGAAGTGTGTGAGTGCACATGGGGGAGTGAGAAGGAGGATGTGGAGGAGGGAGAGCAGGGTTTTGGACCTTGAGTTTAATGCAGGGAGGCAGGAAAAAAGAGCTGTGTGACCTGACGAGGGCTCCTGCATCAAACTGCCTTGTTATTTTCTCCACTGTTGGTGTGAGAAAAATGTGGTTGACACAAAAATGACACCACCTGGGGTAGTGTCCTTATCTGTACTTTGCACTCTGAAAAACACTTCTGTTTGGAGTTGGGAGAAGGATGGGGAAGCCTGGGAGATATTAATTTCTCTGCAGCTGATATCATAGTTGCTACTTACTGGAAAAGTGATGACCAAGTACTCCTTCGGCGCAGTGGTTTGAAGAGCACAGGATGACCTTGCAATGTGGGAAATAACCTGCCAGAAAAATGACAAAGCCATGGACAACACAGTGTCTGGCGTAACCTTTAATTTGTTGCACTAAGAGAAAGCATGCAAGACAACCAAAACAACATCCTTTGGCATTGTGTGACCCAGAAAGATTGAAAATAAAGAGAGAGAGAAATGGAATGCAGATAAAATATAGCAATGTTTTTGAAGATACTCATTAGTGGTGACTTTCGATAGTTTGAGCTGCAGAGAAGCCTATGCTTACACATCTGAGAGCAGAGGCTGCTTTGGGAAGCGCACGCAGCTGCTCTCAGACCCATTTTCCAGTTCACCGTTCTCCTGTTTCCCTACAGTGCTCAGAGACCCAGATCATCACTTTGGGGAGCAGGTCTGCTGCCTGGAGGACATGAGTCTGGAAAGGGATTTGTTTGCATGGGACAACTGACATCTGACTAATCTGTTCCAGTTCACAGACTGGTGCTCCTTGCTAGGTGTGTCCATGAGCATCCCGGTCGTGGAGTCTGCAAACAGCATCTGAGTGAGCCTCTGGCTGTGGGCTGCATTTCTTCCCTTGCTCAAGGTTACTCCTCGGCCCCAACTTGCTTCACCACCAGCCGGTCAAATCAGCTGCCGACTCTTTAATGCTTCAGTGTTTTCAAAGGACCAGACGTGAGAATGGCAGGATCTGGCCCTGTGGGTACAATAGGAGCTGCTCCATTTTCTTTCCCTTAAGTCAGCTGTGCTCTTGGCATCTCTGAACCCATCTCTCATGGCCATCATTATAGTGATTTAACACATTACGGGGTGCTTTCCGTTGTGCCTTGGGAGACACCGATTTCATAATTGATCATCACGACAATAAAGCAAAGCAGAGTGGCCCCCTTGCTCCCCGCTCCAAGGCTTTCTGTGCTGCTGGGAGTGCAGCAGGGAGCAAGAGTATTTGTGGGAGACCTGCAGTGTGTGCAGAGAGGCTGAGGAAAGCCCTCTGCCTGACAGACAGACACGGAGGATTGCTTCCGTGCAACTACTGACCACACATAATCCTGACCAAGAGCAGCCAGGCATTTCAGACAAGCAGAAATTTCTCAGCTTGCATGTGCTGGGGCAAGAATTTTGTCAAGGGAAGGGTCAAGTTCCTGCCACACTCCAAACAAATCATGGTATTGAGGATAAGAGCTCATAGATGTAACCATGAGGACTAGAAAGAGCATTTCAAGACTTTTTATCCCAGGGCAGAAGCGGCTTGCGGGACAGACTTTCATAAAATATGTGCCAATTTCTTCTTGAGGCAACATCTTATTTTTGACAGAAGCCACTCAGACTCCACAGCACAACCATACCAGAGCCATAGCTCTGCTCTGTCTGCTGGACTTGAGCACTATCGTGCTCCAAAGCCAAATGCATCTGTCTGCCTCCTCTCCCTCTCTGCTGCCTCTGAAATGACAATGGTGGTCTTTCTTGCACATAATGGTCTCGTCCCAGAAATGCACATAGAAAGTGACAGCAGTGGTATAGATTGTGACAAATGGAGTTGTTTTCCCTACCACCTTATTGGAAATCTTTAATAAGAGGCATCTGTTTCACTGGTAACATTGATGACCTTTAGTGTGAGCATGAGGTGGCTGGTGGACGTGTGGTTGGAGACCCTGGCCACCGGCCCTGCTGGCGAGGACTGCAAGCAAACTGCTGGGCATGTTGACACTGTCAAAACCAGAAAAATCCTGAGTTAGTCAAAGCAGGAAGACAGACAGCAACAACATCAGAGCACGCTGTTGCATCCAGGCGGTTGGTGACTATTACAGGCTTGAGAGTCTTCCAGAGAAAAAAGCTGTATGCAGCAACAGTGCAAGCCCAAGACAAGGAAAGCAGATGTTCCCGGCCCTCCTCCATCCTTGTTCCCATATGTTGACTAAGTAGGTTTTGTAAAGCAGAACACGCTGTAAATCAGAGCTGGGCAGAGTTCACCAGTTGGGTAAAACATGGCTTTTAGTGTGCACGAGTGAATGACTGTCATTTATAAACAAGGAGACTACTTCTTTAAGCTTTCCCTGAATGGCTGTGTCTGGGCTCCAAGTGGAATATCATATGCTTCACTGAAGTAGTCCTTACTCTTTCAGGACTATATTTTTACGTAATCCACATTTTCTTGGATTACCTGCTTATAGGGATCCCACTTTGGGGTCATCCAAGCAAGAAGTTTCTCAGCTAAAACTACTTGAACCTGCCCGTTTTGTCCTTTGTGCTCAGCACTTCCATGGCTCACAGTGGTATCTTTTGCAGGATCAAATGGTCTCATTTTGACCGTTTAGCACCAAGTAGTGCATGATGCTGTGATTTTTGGGAAAGCCAAATTAAACCCAGTATTTGAACATGGATGCACTCTTAGGATGTGTGTCTTTGTCTCTCTCAAAGATGAACATTTTACACTGCACAATATGGTTTGCAGGAGACGGAGCTCTGATTGCCTACGGATTTTGGAACAGCAGGAAATATTCCCAAGCAACCTGAAGTGTCTGTTAAAAAAGCTTTTTTTGTCATTGGTTCAGTGTTCAGGAAGCTGCTTCCTCTTACACATGTCACTTGAAATCTTTAGGTTCCTGGTGAGCTGTTGTAGCACTCTGCAGCTTGGCCCTTCTTCAAATAGTCCCAGCTCCATATCTGCAGAGAAGGGTGGAGGAGGAAAAATCCCACCCATGAAGAGCAGGCAGGGAGAAGCCCCATCAGGCTGCTCCTGGCTTCACACAAAGATCTTCCACAGCCTGAAGACCTGTTCTTACTGAAGACCTGCCTGGGTGTGATGCTGGAAACCCACAATCCGGTCTTGTAAATCATGTACTTGAAGGGGCTTATTCCTTCTAATACACTGACTCAATCACTTTATTATGATTTATAATCCTGTAATGAATCTATAATTATCACTTGAAAGATAATGTCATAAAATCTATATACTCTAATGTAGTTCACGTAATAGACAGCCTTTTAGCTGTATATGGATTTTCTTTCTTATGAATTTTTTATCCCTTGTATTTCCCTTTTGCACAGTTTAATTAAAAAATCAGAAACTTTAAAAATTAAGTTTTTCTATGGGAGGAAAATCTTCTATTGCAGATAAAAGTGGGCTTGTAATCTTCTAGTATACCTTTCTTTTCTGGTAGCCCAGCTGGAAAAAAACCCTTGTCTAGTAAAAAAGGGAAATAGTCCATTTACAGGTGTTACATTCAAGAAAATACCGGACTCAAAAAAAAATGAAGGAAAACATGCTGATTTTAGGCAAAACAACTTATTTTTTAAATAATACATTTTCATAAACAGCTAAGCAATATTAAAGTTTAAATGAAATATTTCAAAGTGACTGAGATCAGGGAACACATCAGATCAAAATAATTTTTTCCTGTATTTTAGTGAAAATCGTTGAAGTCTTGCTTTTTTCTTGCAATTCAAAATGAGAACACGCTGCTGATTCTCATGAAAGGGGGGATCCACTTCTATGGCCAAATTAGATTAAAAATTCTTTCTTTTACTTACAAGAGGCCAATAGAAATTTTTATTTACAATAGATATTTTATTACACTTAATACAAATTAACATACATTTTCATTACAGAAACACATCAGTGATCTTTTACATGGCAAATAAGCATTCGTTTACAATCTTAACATCTCCCAAATCAGTACATTAGGTCAATGGCTGAGCAACTCAGAAACCTCTCTTAAACTGGCTGCGAGCAATATCAGCAACATTGTCCATGTTTACCTCACAGTTACTGAGATACAAAAAAAAGGTCCATTATGCTTTGAATAAATCATATTTTAAGGGTTTTTTCTAGTTTTTAAAGCCAGTTCACACCAAAGCCTGTCCACACACTGATGTCTAATTTGTTCACCACCAACATCAGTATGAGAATCAAATATTTTGGTCTGCCTGATCAGAGGACATTGGTGTCCTGATGATTTGTGCCACAAAACCTGAAGTTTGAGTGTGAATTCACAGGCTGAGCAGGGCTCATATGGAGGTTAGAGACACGCCTTCAACAGGATACAGGGCAGCTGGAGTGCTGAGGGATGGGTGCCCAAACCAGATGTAGGAATTGCTCAATCCTGGGTGGTGTCTGAAGCTGTTACACACATAAAGGGTGGGTAAATTGAGGCTGGGTTGGGCTCAGCAACCTTCTCTGTTTGTGGGCTTGTGTATCTGTACTGCAGTTTTTCCTCTGGAAAACAAGGGAGTTGGTGAGCATCAGCTCTGGAGAGGTAGAAGAGTTGCCGAAGAGCAGGACAGCACATGGACTGGAGACTGCCTGTGGCCTCCAAAGTGAGATTTTTACCTTAATCAGTGGTATTTAATGCATCATTGTCTGTGAAATAGTAAAATATGCTTTTTCCTCCATCCTGGGCATATGGGGAGGAATCCAGGTCTCCTCATGATGACATCGTTCCCTCACTCCCCACAGCATCGATGAAACATCATCCTGGTCTCCTTCAGGAGGCTGTCTAAATCCTGCCCCAAGTCCCAGGATCTGGGGGCTGCTATTTTAAACCTGATTGTGTGCCTCGCGACATGCCAAAGGAAAAAAAAAAAATCCATTTCTGATAATGAATCTTGTTATTTTCCTAAACTCAGAGGAAATCTGCAGCACAGCTGGTGGTCCTGGAGGAGACTGAAGGAATACTGCTTAATGAGAACCTGGTGGGTTAATTAGTCCATTGTATGATGTGGTTAGTCAATAGGAAAGAAACACTTGGAAATTTTGCATGGCATAATCATGATTGACCTTAAGGTAGCTGTGGCCTAATAAGCAGTTAAATGCACCTGAGCAATAGGGGATGTTTGAGCAAGAGAAGATTAGGAAGAACTGTGCTGATGTGTCTCTGCACAGTTTGAAGCAGAACTGCAAAAATGAATGTGTTACCAAGGCTTTTAACAGCAGAAGAGAGACTGCAGTGTTTCCAGCTCAATACGTGGTATCTCCTTGGTGTACTGACCCATAGAATTTGTAGGTGCACACAGAGAGGCAGCACATATTGAAGAGCTAGGAGGGAATATGTAAAGGAAAAAAAAGGATAGGGATCTAAACTCCAGGTTTAGGTTTCATTTTGGCCTACTCAAAGGTCCCAAAAGGGTTTTGTCTTCTTCTCTCTGGCTCAGCACCCTGGTCACATGCACCCAGGCTGCCTCTTCTAGAGACTCTTTCAAAATGTATGCTTTTGCAACCTGTACTTCTCCCTTTCGCCTTTACAACAGTTGTTGCATGAACTATTCTGGTTTCTGAAATTTTTTTTTTTTTAAAAGCGTTTGCTGACTTGAAGTTCCAGGTATATGGTTATTCCTTTCACAGTAATTTTGCTGCAGCCTACTAAGTTGCATAGTCCTTCTCGGGCGCAGGTCTTTGAAGAAAACTGCCACTGCCAGCATGTGCTTGCTGTGAGCACAGGATTTACCTCCCTGCTGCCCCAGGCAGCTTAGTTCAGTCCTCCATGGGGTCTGCTCCTCTCAAATTTCTCATTTGCTCTGACTCAGCTGATTGCTGAGCACCTTGCAGCACTTTCCTGGCCTTGGCCTCAGTTCTACAAGGGCTCCAGCTCCCTGCCATTACTCTCGTATTGCTACTGGTTTCATTTCATCTGCTGTCCTGAGTCTGTTGCTATTTCATATAAGCCTGCCAGATTTGCCTGCACGATTGTTCTTTTGTCCAAATGGATGTTTAGCTCAGGCTATTTAGTGCTGATCTGGTTTTGCTATTGCTTTGTGTGTACCCAGGGGAAGAGGGTTTGTATTAAAATTCTCCTGGAGTGCTGAGTCACTTGAACTCTGCTACTGTGTCATGTGCTCGATTGTCTGAGTACAGGACCTGGTTATGTCATATCTTGCAAAATGTGTTTTCTGTTTCCCCGTCGGAGTTTTGCCTGAATGGCTTCCAGATTATCCACCTACGAGAAGCCGGGAAAGTTCTCTCTCATGATGTAATTCCCCTCTTAAAATTCTGTTTTGATCTTTTCCAAGAACCGGGTTGGGATTTGGTAGCTAGGATATTTTTTGCATGCTTTACTCTTTCTGTAAATTTTTGGGCATTCAGGAGGATTTACTCCTTGTGATTTGGCCAACAATGTAATTCCAAAATGCCAAGTGTTTGTGCTATTGTCCCATCACATTATAGCCACGTTACAGTGTGCTCAGAGAGGTTCCCCTAATCCAACAAACTCTTGGTTATACTCTGAAAGACGTGTAAATGTTGCTGTTTGGGTTTCCAGTAGTGATTCAGCGTTCACCAGACCCTCCCTGTGGCTCGCTGAGGTTAAGCTCAAGCCCAGAGAAATTCATTATCCACAGCACTTCCCCAAAAATCTATTCTTGATACAATGGTCAGCAGACAGTTTTGCCTTGAACAAACCAAGTGCTCTGGCTTCGCTCACCGATAATCAGCAGCGATGCTTTTTGATGATTCTGTTCAGTGGTTTTGGGTCGATATAAATGCCCAAGTATCTACAAGGCTTTCAGTGCTGTTAGACTAGTGATTCCATCTGTGCTAGTTTCCAAAGATGTAATCATCCATTTTCTTTGCAGCCTTGTAACTTCCTTCCTAGTGACTACACTGCACATTTCTCATGTCTCATTGGCTGCGTATCAGCTTATTTATAGCTTCACTTCCTTGTCTTGTGCCCTTGTCCTTTACAGTGCTTGACCTACAGTGGCTGCTGTCTCACCCTGAGGACAGTTTCTGGCTCCGCTTTACCAGATCAGGGTTTACATTGTCCTGCCTTCTGCTGGGTCCTATGAAGACCAGGCAATGCATTTTGTGAGAGTTTCTTAATGACAGTTTGTATTTATCTGATCATTTTAGCATGGCTTTTTTTATATCACCAACATGCAGTCACATTTTTACAGCCCTGTACTGAAGTTTGTTTTGCTGAGATGAGCACTGCAGCTGACTCCACTGTTTGTATGGAAATGAATCAGCTGTTGATCCTGAAGCCTTGCAGTGTGTGTACTGGTTGCGTGGCTGGCAGTCTTCTTTTCCAGGCAACATGAGACCACATCAGGCAATTTAATGACCCAGGTCTGTACTGTGTTTCTGAACTAGCTCTACCCTTAACCTACCATTGCTGACCTCATGACTGCTACTGTCTGATCCTCCCCCTTCAACAGATCAGCAGCCCTCACAATTTTTCAAGAATTGCCCCAGATTTAGATTTATTTCTCCAAGCTTTTGTTTCCTTAGGGTGAGTTCATCTCAACAGTAAAACACTTAAATATTTTTCTACTTAAATATAGACCTGTAGGGGTCTACATATGCATGAGGTGTCTAAACTTACACTATAGTCAATGAAGGTCTAGTCCAGAGAGCTGAAAGAACTCAACTGGCCAACTTTAAGCAGATTGGCTGAATATCTCTCCATTGCAACCTCTATTGCCTGTAGTGACAAAGGAGGGAACGCTGTTGTTTAAAACAAGTCTAGCGCTGTTTGAGGTCCCTTAGGATATCTGAGACATCTGCAGTGGACTGGCCAATATGACAGAGAGCAGCAGATGGAGACCAGAGCAGATACTCCACAGAACCTAAAATTGCACTGGACACGTCAGCCTCCGCAAACAGGACTTTAGACATATACTACACAGGTAGACACCTAAGTTTGGCTGTCTCACTATCAGGAAAGTGTCTGGGGCTACTCGAAATGCCCTGTTTGGCCTCCAGTTGGTGTTCCCGGGCATCTCACAGGGCACCCAGTTTGGGCAGCTGCATCTATCTCATCGTGTTTACAAAGTGCCAGAGCATTATCTCAGCTGATTAATCTGCCATGTATCTCCACAAACACTGTTGTTTGTTTCTGTGATGTGTTGTTTCTTCCCTTTTCCCCAGTGAGATAATGAAGGAGTTTTCCACGATTTTCTCACCAGTATTCAGCAGTCAGCTCTGAACACAGACTCATTACCAGCTTTCACTCTTTTCATGCTTGTGTTTCTTCATTGTGCTTTCATATTTTCTTTCTAGACGTCACAGCTGTTCATGTATTTTCCTGTTATTTCTCATTTTCTCCCCATTCAAAATGAAATGGCCAATGAAATCTCACCTTTTTGTGCTGTGTTGAAACTAATAACATTTAGGCTTCCATAGCTCTGCTACTAAGAGCTGTTTGCAAGCTCTTAGTAACAGGGCTATTTGAGTGCAATTCATATTCTACCATACGTACTTAGAGAGGATTAGGGATACCTCCTCTGGACTTTTTCTTCTTCCAGTCTGCACTTCATCTTCCAAGATTCAAGTACATTTATGAAGGGGTAAAGTAGAAACATTTTTGTTATGCTAAAGAGAGAATGCTGGCAAATATCCTGATAGCCATATTCATGAGGATTATTTCTCAGTGTTGATACTGTGGCTCCAGATTGCATGAAAATAAATATTTTCTAATTACAACACATATAAAACATAAGAATAAATGTGTATATATAATGGTTGAACACTCAAGTATTTTATTCAATTTTCAGTTGTGTCAAATGGAGCACTTAATTGCTCCAGCCACTAGCTTCAGTCTCTGACCTACAATTATGTCAAGAACTGCAGTAAACCATACAAAAGTAAAAGACAGGAATGGTTTTAGATAGCTTGTTTCAGTTTTTATCTAATGAATAAGAGACTGTCTCTGAATTAGAGACAAGTGTCACCCAAGCCCAGATCTCCAGTAGGTGTGACTCACAAAAAAGGAGGCTGAAAGACTTCAGGTAAAGGCAACAGCCCCCACCCACAAACCACTCATGTATGTTAATTTAAGGAAAGCAAACATTTGTAAAAGAAAGCCATCCAGCTAGAAATGTTGAGAACATGTGTTTTCCTTGTTGCAGTACAGCCAAAAGAGACAAACTTCCATTTACACAGTATCATGTTTTGCCAAATTAACAGTAAAAGTACTATTAATATTTAATATTTATATGAAACTGTCATCAGGAGGCCAGTCGGGTCTGATCCCTACTGTGTGAGATGTGCAGACATCACAAATGATTTAGATTATTTTTATTCATGTGGAGGAACTACTGTAATATGCTGCAACCCCATTGTGCCTGCCAAGATGCGAGCCCCAGCTCCAAAAGGCTTAGGTGTATTTTTAGGACAATTTGTTTTTAGAACTGTGAGAGTTTCAAGTAAAGTTCATTCTTTGTAGTTGTTGTGGTTTAACCCCAGATAGTAACTAAGCACTCCACAGCCACTCGCTCACTCCCACCAGGTAGGATGGGGGAGAGAATCGAAAGAGTAAAAGTGAGAAAACTCATGGGTGGAGATAAAGACAGTTTAATAGGTAAAGCAAAAGTCACACATGCAAGCAAAGCAAAACAAGGAATTCATTCACTACTTCCCATGGGCAGGCAGGTGTTCAGCCATCTTCAGGGAAGCAGGGATCCACCACATGTAACGGTTACTTGGGAAGACAAACGCCATCTCTCTGAACATCCCCTCCTTCCTTCTTCTTCCCCCAGCTTTATATGCTGAGCATCATGTCATATGGTGTGGAATATCCCTTTGGTCAGTTGGGGTCAGCTGTCCCAGCTGTGTCCCCTCCCAACTTGTTGTGCAACCCCAACCTACTCGTTGATTTGGCAGCTTGAGAAGCTGAAACAGCCTTGACTCTGTGTAAGCACTGCTCAGCAACAATGAAAACATCCCTGTATTATCAACACTGTTTTCAGCACAAATCCAAAACATAGCCCCATACCAGCTACTATGAAGAAAATTATCTCTGTTCCAGCCAAAACCAGCACAGTAGTTTTTTAACACAGCATTAAAAGCTGGGTTTATATGCTGAATCAGAAAATTATGGGATCTGGTTCTGTAACACCTTTCAGGATGTTGCTGAGTAATGGAAGAGGGCATTTCCCATGGCTGGGATAGAGCTACAAAAGGAAAGGTGTATGTATTTTTGGTTTAACATGGAAAACTTGACCATCATGGAGTTTTATCTTTGTGTATGGTAACAAAACAGATTGCTTTGAACTTCCAGTGACGCTAGTGGGATGTTTTGGTTTGCCAAAGCCATGTGAGTTTTTCAAAGGATTGGATGATCACATAAAACGAGGCTCCCTGGGTCTTGTCTTCACAGAATCACAGAATCACAGAATTTTAGGGATTGGAAGGGACCTCAAAAGATCATCTAGTCCAATCCCCCTGCCGCAGCAGGATTGCCTAGACCATATCACACAGGAACGCGTCCAGGTGGGTTTTGAATGTCTCCAGAGAAGGAGACTCCACAACCTCTCTGGGCAGCCTGTTCCAGTGTTCGGTCACCCTCACCGTAAAGAAGTTTTTCCTCATATTTATGTGGAACCTCCTGTGTTCCAGCTTGCACCCATTGCCCCTTGTCCTGTCAAGGGATGTCACTGAGAAGAGCCTGGCTCCATCCTCATGACACTTGCCCTTTACATATTTGTAAACATTAATGAGGTCACCCCTCAGTCTCCTCTTCTCTAAGCTAAAGAGACCCAGCTCCCTCAGCCTCTCCTCATAAGGGAGATGTTCCACTCCCTTAATCATCTTCGTGGCTCTGCGCTGGACTCTCTTTAGCAGTTCCCTGTCCTTCTTGAACTGAGGGGCCCAGAACTGGACACAATATTCCAGATGCGGCCTCACCAGGGCAGAGTAGAGGGGGAGGAGAACCTCTCTTGACCTGCTCACCACACCCCTTCTAATCCACCCCAGGATGCCATTGGCCTTCTTGGCCACAAGGGCACACTGCTGGCTCATGGTCATCCTGCTGTCCACTAGGACCTCCAGGTCCCTTTCCCCTATGCTGCTCTCCAACAGGTCTGCCCCCAACTTGTACTGGTACATGGCATTGTTCTTGCCCAGATGCAGGACTCTACACTTGCCCTTGTTATATTTCATTAAATTTCTCCCTGCCCAACTCTCCAGCCTGTCCAGGTCTCTCTGAATGGCTGCGCAGCCTTCCGGCATCTCAGCCACTCCTCCCAGTTTTGTGTCATCAGCGAACTTGCTGACAGCGCACTCTAATCCCTCATCCAAGTCATTAATGAATATATTGAATAGAACTGGTCCCAGTACCGACCCTTGAGGGACTCCGCTAGACACAGGCCTCCAGCTGGACTCTGTCCCATTGATCACCACTCTCTGGCTTCTTTCCTTCAGCCAGTTCACAATCCACCTCACTACCCGATCATCCAGACCACACTTCCTCAGTTTAGCTGCGAGGATGCTGTGGGAGACCATGTCAAACGCTTTACTGAAATCAAGATAGACCACATCCACAGCTTTACCATCATCTATCCACCGGGTAACATCCTCATAAAAGGCTATCAAATTGGTTAAGCATGACTTCCCCTTGGTGAAGCCATGCTGAGTGCCCCTAATGATCCCCCTATCCTTGATGTGCCTAGAGACAGCACCAAGGACAAGTTGCTCCATCACCTTTCTGGGGATGGAAGTGAGGCTGACCGGTCTATAGTTACCTGGGTCCTCCTTCTTGCCTTTTTTGAAGACTGGAGTGACATTCGCTTTTCTCCAGTCCTCAGGCACCTCTCCCGTTGCCCACGACTTAGCAAAGATGATGGAGAGTGGCCTAGCAATGACTTCCGCCAGCTCCCTCAGCACCCGCGGGTGCATCCCATCAGGGCCCATGGATTTATGGACGTCCAGATTGCTTCATTGGTCCCTGACCCAGCCCTCATCTACCAAGACAGATTCCTCCTCTATCCTGACTTCTTCTGGGGCCGCAGGGGTCCGGGGTTCCTCAGGACAGCCTCCAGCAGTATAGACAGAGGCAAAGAAGGCATTCAGTAACTCCGCCTTCTTTTTATCCTCTGTCTCCAGGGCCCCCACCTCATTCATCAGTGGGCCTACATTGTCTCTAATGTTGGCTTTACCTGCAATGTCTTTGAAGAAGCCCTTTCTGTTGTCCTTGACCTCTCTTGCAAGGTTTAATTCCAAGGAGGCCTTAGCTTTCCTAGTTGCCTCCCTACATCCTCTGACAACAGACTTATATTCCTCCCAAGTGGCCAGCCCCTCCTTCCACGATCTGTACACCCTCTTCTTCCACTTGAGTTTGCCCAGCAGTTCCCTGTTTAACCATGCAGGTCTCCTGGTACCCTTGCTTGACTTCCTACCTGCTGGGATGCTCTGATCTTGAGCTCGGAAGAAGCAGTCCTTGAATGCTAACCAACTATCTTGGGCCCCCTTACCTTCTAGTACCCTGTCCCATGGGATTTCCCCTAGCAATTGCTTGAAAAGGCCAAAGTTGGCCCTCCTGAAGTGCAGGGTAGTGATTCTGCTAGCTATTCTGTTCCTGCCACATGAGATCCTGAACTCTACCATCTCATGGTCACTACAACCAAGGCTGCCCTCAACCTTCACCTCTTCAACCAGACCCTCCTTGTTAGTGAGGATAAGATCCAGCAGCGCTCCTCTCCTACTTGGCTCATCCACCATTTGCATCAGAAAGTTATCATCAATGCACTGGAGGAACCTCCTGGACTGGGGATGGCTGGCTGAGTAGGCCTCCCAGCAAATATCAGGGTAGTTGAAATCCCCCATGACAAGCAGGCCCTGTAATTGCGAGACTGCTCTCAGCTGCCTGTAGAAGGCCTCATCACCCTCCTCATCCTGATCCGGTGGCCTGTAATAGACACCCACAACAGTATCACCCCTGCCAGCCTGCCCCTTAATTCGCACCCACAAACTCTCAACTCGCTCCTTATCCGCCCCTGGACAGAACTCACATTCTAGCTGCTCACTCACATAAAGAGCAACTCCACCACCTCTCCTTAGTGGCCTGTCTTTCCTGAACAGGACATAGCCATCCATGACCACATTCCAGTCATGCGAGGCGTCCCACCAAGTCTCTGTGATTGCCACTAGATCATAGCCCCCCGACAGAACACGGATTTTCAACTCCTCCTGTTTATTCCCCATGCTGCGCGCATTGGTGTACAGGCATTTCAGGGAGCGAGCTGAGCACACCGATTTCAGCCCAGTGGGATGGGAGGCCTCCTGGTCTACCTCAACACTAGAGCGTTGCCCCAGTGGTGCAAGCCCAGCTACTACCCCATTCCCCTTCGAATCTAGTTTAAAGCTCTCCGAATGAACCCTGCTAATTCCTGTCCCAGAACCCTTTTGCCCCTACGACATAAGCCTTTCCCATGTATTACAGTCACGCCTGGTGTCTTATAAAACCAGCCACTATCAAAGAACCCAAAGCCCTGCCTGTAGCACCAGTCTCGTAGCCAGGCATTAATAGAGAGAATCCTACCATTCCATCCCAAGTCATCACCTGAAAATGGAAGGAGGGAGGAGAAAACAACTTGTGCCCCAGACTCTTTCACCAACTGTCCTAGGGCCTTGTAGTCTTTCTTCATCCCCCTCAGACTACGGGATGCAGCTTCTTCCCCACCTGTCTGGAAGATCAGCAGGGGGTAGTAGTCTGTGGCCTTCACCAGGTTGGGGAGTTGCCTGGTGATATCCCTGATTCGGGCTCCAGGCAGGCTGCAGACCTCCCTGTGATGGGGGTCAGCTCTGCATATTGGGCCCTCAGATCCCTTTAGGAAGGAGTCTCCAACCACTAAAACTCTTCTCTTCTTCCTTGTGGAGGAGGTAGCTATACGCCTGTCAGGTTTTTCTGACTGTGGTGGGACCTCTGATATAGGTTGCCTCTCCACCACATCCCCATTGGACCGGCTGTATTCCACTAGGGCTTCATATCTATTGCTCAGAGGCACCTGTGGAGGCAAAGTAGGCAAGGCGGGCACTCGCCTTTTGCCACGGCCATAGACTTGCCTCCACTCACTCCTCTCCTCTAGGTTATTGTTTTCCACCTGAGAGGGGCAGAGTACAGGTGTCCCTCGATCCTGGGAGCTCTCCGGCAGGTGCTCCCATTTTTGTTGCAGGGAGGGCAGAGCCTGGCTCCACCAGTCTATCTCCATTTCAGCCTCCCGAATGCTCCTAAGCCTTTCTAAGTCTTAATCCTGTGAATGCTCCATCTCCCTCAATTTAGGTGTTATAGGGCATGAGATTTTTGCCAGTGTATGAACTGGGTCCTTCTGCACAACCACCAAATAGGTAAAGATCATAGTATTACTTCTACTACTACCACCACTACCAATTTGCCATCAAGCATCTCTCAAGTCATTGCAATATCCTTAGCTTAAATTTTCATATCTTCTCTTTCAACATACACAGGTTTGATCTGAGGTTCATCCTGATATTAACTCATCAGGAAAGTTAGTCTCTGGCCAGTAGGGATTGTTGAGCCCTCAGCTCCATGTAGCTGTATAATCCTAGCAGAATATCTAAATTGCTTCTTCAGTGTGACGAAGTTACTCAAGTATTAGCACCATTTTAGTAGAGAGCTTTGCATGAATGAGTTCACCTGCTCCTCCCCAAGGAGGGACCTTGGGCAGACACCCCATGGCTATCCCTCCCAGCCTGGAGCCCATAACACTCCAGCTGCCATCACAAAGGCATCCAGCATGGCTCACAGCTACCATGGGAGCTGCACCTGGGGCTGTAATGCACTCTGTGATCCAGGCTTTGGTGGCTTGGAACAGCCTTTAGTTTTATCCAGCATTGTGATAAAGGAGCTTGGAGGTTTCTATGAAGCACATGGTTTTCCAAGTTAGCAGTGTAGAAATGATGGGTTTGAAGTCAGGAATAAGCAAGCAATCTTCAAGCTTTGTGCTTTTGACTCTCCTGATTGTCCCCACTCTCCATATTTTGGTTTGCGTTGTTTGTTTCAGAGTGCATAAGCCAGATCCCTTCAGATGAACGTAAGCCAAATGATGTGCTCCAGGCAACTGAGCACCTAATGTGCTCCAGCAATTAACAGGAGTTCTGTCCTGAGGACCAGATTAGAGCTGTCCTGAAGTAAAACCACATGAGGCGCGCAGTGTAGCTGCTAGGTCCTTAGCACAAATGGTTTTGCTGTTGCAGTTTACAATAGGATAATCTGGTGCTCCTGTTGTACCACTTCACTTGTAAATGCAGACATAGCCTGAATCTGTGTGTGTCTGTAAGGAGCATATACATACATGCAAGCTCACTGCCTGTACGCGACAGCCTGTCTCCCAGAACCTCAATGATTCCCTCGGTACTTAGGAGCCTGGGGATTCTTCTTCAGTGAATAAATTGCAGTAGGAAGATGAGTGTGAAATTTCCATCATCTAGGTTTCTTAGCGAACTCTCCTGTGACAACTGCACTGAAGAAAACTAGGTGAATATATATGGAAAGTGTTTCTTGGAGCTATATGCAACGACGGTTCGCTGCATTTATATCATTCCTTACAGAGTTATTTTATTTGCATTACTTCCAGAATGCTTGCTACAGAACAAATTCAGGCAAAATAAATAATACAAATAATATAAATAATATAACATCACACAGAGATTTTCCAAACATTGTTTTTCTTAGCCAGCTAAAAAGATACTCTCAGCTCTGAAGACAACAGAATAAATTTTGTCCTGATCTAAGTACGCCTATCATTCAGACCCAGGGAAGCTAAATCTTTGAACATCCAAAGGCTCTGCTAAGTCGTCAGCTGTTCCAGTTCTTACCTGACTTTATTCACGCCCCCAAGTTATACTGTATAGGCATAAAAGCAAACTACACAATCAAATTAAATGGTTGGCCTAAATTCCACTCTCTCATTCTAGCTACTTTTAGGTAGGAAAGGAACACTGTATTCCATATAGCTTGTGAAGACTTACCATGCTCTGCCTTTAATGTGGACACAAACATAATTCAGGAAGCCTTGCTCACCAGAGCATGTTGATTTTTTTTCTCTTTTTTTTTTTTTTTTTTTTTAAGACAGAAATGTAATAGCAGTTAGGACTTTTTTGAAGCACTTCACAAGAATTTTATCACTTCAGTTACCAGTCCTGTAGCTTTAACACATCATGGACCAGTTCCACTCTCTGGCACAGTTAGTAGTAACTTTCAACTTTAAGACTATAATCCTGTAACATAGAAATCAGATGAATATTTTTCATGTCAATTCTAATATAACTGTTTACTTACAGTAAGACATTTTTGGGTTCCTATGCACTGCTTTCCTTCCCTCCAACCCATCCATCTACTCCACCAAATTAGAGATTTCCACCTCCAAATGGAAATGGTCACCTACCAGAGGTCCTGTCTGGATCATTTTTTCCACCAGTTTGCTAACTCAATCTGCAGTGTGCAGCCAGATATGGGGTAAGAAATTGTCCAAGTAGAAAGAAGCCGAAACATGATTTGCGTAATGCTAGAGTTGAACCTAAAGCTGTGAAAAACATAAATAACATAAAATATGCTCAGGTTTGGGTAAGCTTTGGTTGTTAAGTCTTCTGCCCAAAAGTGGCATTTCAGTGGGCTTAGAACAGTTCCAAATGTCAAGATAAATTTGTTATTTTTGAGGGTGAGAGGGAGAAAAGAGATACATAATGATAAATTACCAGATTTAAAAGCCACCTGTCTCCTTTCTTTCAATAGTTCATTTGGCAACAGACTCATTCAAAATGCAGAAAATAAGGCTTTGGTTTCCTCATCTGCCTGAGGAGATCTAAGACCACCTTAATTTCCCAGGAACGGTCCCTAATCATCAGACCATTCAGTATCTCCCAGTGCCAGAGGAAGAGAGAAGAAAGGTTATTTTTTCAATACCTCCGATAGAGTATGTTCTACTTTGTTGACAATATTGAAATATTCATGAGAGTGGTGTCCTGCCTCTCTGCTGCAGTGCCTAAACACCATGATATAGAGTTGTTCTCTCTGGTTTAATGAATATTTCAATATTCTATATACAGTGGAGCAACATCAATAGGGGAGAAAAAAAACAGAATAGAAAGTATTTCCCAGCAGAATATTCCCCTGTGCAATATCTGTAACTTCCTTCTCTAGGTTCAAATCTCTGTGTGAAAGGTGGGAACTAAACCCCAATATTCTACCTACTGGCTGGACTCTGCAACCACTGAGTAAAGAGGTGACAGTATCTGTTTGGGGTATTTTTAAAAAATATTATTTCCATTCTTTTTTTTTTCCTATGAAAGAGGCCAAATTAGAATTATATTGCTTTATTTTTTCATTTATTCAAGAAAATCCATAAGTGCTTCATATTGGTTCATTGGGCCTTGCCAGGTTTTGTTCCCAAACTCAAGAATTTGTTAATTTGCATGCTTCCTGACTTGTAATTGGTGGGAAAATATCAGGGAAAGGTAAGATAAATTTGCAGCTGTCTAATGTGAAGATCAAAAAACACTGTTTGGAAATATGGTGTTAGCAATTTTGGAGTTGCTTTCTGATTGTCTCCTGATGATATAAGATCAAATATAGTCCATTTACAAATTAAAAGTGTTTTTTTTTTCCCTGCCTTTACTGGTTGATACAGAAATTCCACATGAAAATTGTTTGGTCCATGAACATTGGGAGCAGACCTTTCAAATAGGGACTATTTCTGAACACATGCTTTTCAGGGTATTGCTGCTGTTTTAGAAATGGCTTGTTGGATTTACTTCAAACCTTAGCAGAAAAATCTCTCTCCTGGCTGTACACTAAAGTACCTGAAATTTCAGGCTGTTGTGGGTTGTCCTTCCTCTGTTTTTTGTCAAAGTAGGGGTAACAGGTTCACAATCTGGTTTATTAAGAACGATGTCTTACTGCTTTAGATGTAACCCTCTTAGTTTTTTACCATTTTACCTTTTTGTGTAGGATGAGTTGCAATTCATGCCAAAAACGCCCTGTCAGCACTGAGGCTCCTGTTTCATTGCTTTATTAGGTCTTGAGCTACATGATTAGCCTGAGGGATAGATTCACAAATAACAGCTGCTCAGCTGGGGTGTTTCCTTAATCCATGCCTCTCCCTTTCAGAATCAAAGCCATAGCGAAGTACAAGAATATTATCTCTACCCTACAGAGCTCTAGAGAGTGAGCAGGGAAGTGAGTAAACAGGCATGTCTCTATTGGAAATCTTCTAGAGGCTAAGATGAGACAAGTGCACTTCAGTGATGGAACTAGTCTCTGTCGACACATTTAATCTAAATTAATTTTTTTGTCTTTATGCAGCAAACTAAGATCTAAACTGTCTGGGGCATTGGAAAAAGCAAGCCCGAAAATATAGCTGTAACCAAGCTGCTGCGTGAGCAGTACCATGGAAGTGCTGACAATGTTTTTAGTGCTAATTATTGTACATAATAAAACATATTTATCTTTCTACTTAGGAAATCCTGTGGATGTGCTGCATTTGTTCATTCCTACCTCTCTGATACTTCCCTTCATATATATTTAGTAATACTTTTCATAAAGAAAATTATAATAAAATATAAAATGTGGAACTCAATTGTTTACTTATTTACTTTGGCATAAGTAGCAATAGTTTCACTGAGCTCAATTGACCTAAACCTCAATTGATTAAATCACTCTGGAGTTATTGGTTGCAACAGAAACGTACTCGTTTATATTAATTGAAAAACTGGTTAACTGAAGCTGAAGTGGTATGAAATTAAAGTAAACGAGAAGGGAATCAGTGACATTTGATTATTACTTTCATATCTACTGTGGTTTTCTGATAGTTATGTGGAATAAGTCAATGAGTATCTTACAGCCAACTAAGACGAATCTGATGGCAAAAAAATTGGATATTTTCGGCTGTAATGAACCATATTCCTTTAATATTATGACCACTCTTCTCTGTTTGAAAGCTTTTGGATGTGTTTGGGTTATGTTTTGAGACAATGGGAAATATTGTGCTAGTTGCAGTTAGATTTTCTGTCACTTTATCAGCCTGATTTTTTGAAGTCAGGCCCATAGGCTAAGTAGGGTTGCATTAAGAGGTGAAATACGAAATCGAAGTGAAGAAAAACAATGACTCTTCATTCTTGGGCTATTGGACTCATGTGGATATGTACCTTCCATGCACACAAGTGTGTTTATAGATAATTGGAGCTCGAGCGAAGGTTGAGGGAGCAGATACAAGATAAATGGTTCCTATAAGAGCAACATGTCCAGTACTTTTTTGTAATTTTAAAGCATCTCGCTCCTCCAAAGAAATTATTATAGTTATTGTCCTTTCATTACTCTAGAGGTCTGTTTCCTGCAAGGATTCAGAATAAAATATGCCACTGCTAGTGACATAAACAGTGTTTTATTTCTGCTAGCCGTGCAGAACAGCACTTCAGGGAGAGGGAAGCGAGATTCTGCCCTTCCTTTTGCCTCGTGGAGGGAATATTTGACTAGTTTCCCATCAAGACTTCACTTCGTATAGCTATAAAAGTGGTGGAATTAGAGAGCTGTATTTCAGACAATGATTTGAAGCTTTGTGCAGGTCAAAGTCAGGCCATACCCTCTGTCAGCTCAAAGGGAGATGCACAGGAACTGACACGTATCTGAAAATCTGAGGTAAACTTGTAGAGCCCATGAAAAGCAACTGTGGAAGTTCACAGACCTGAAGGAAAACTGTGTGCCCACCAGTCTGCCTCATTTTGCCCATTATTCTAATCGGCTTGATAAAGGATATAACTTCTGCCTGTGACACTCAGTATCACTTGTCTTTGTGTTAGACACACAGGTGAAAGTTTTCTTGCTCAAGATGTACTACAATTTTAACAGCTGGCTGTTATTTTTAATCTTTTCTTGGTATTTTCTGCTGTTCCTCATTGATAGTCAGGTTTGGGTATGTTTTTGCTTGAGTTTTTTTTATTTTGTTATGTCCCTGTCTCAGGAGCAAATACAGTGCTTGCTTATTTGTCTTCTGGTGCCCCATTATTTTGGTTGTCACAGCTTGATGTTCAGGGATATATATGTGCCTGACTGTGTGTGCTATTCTTTGCGCTAATTGCTTCTCCTCTGCGTGAAAGGAGAGCTTTAGGTAACTAAGTGCTATCTCAGAGATGCAAACATTAAGAAGAGCTGAGGTTATTCTTTTTTTAAAATTTCATGGCTCTGAATTTGTGCATTGAAATGGAGGAGTCTGAAGGTGATGCTCTGGGCTCACTGATGACTGTGGGAATTTCGACATTGGTGTTAATAAGGTGCAAGACTCCTTCATTGTGAGCTCGGGATAGTCCTTGCTAGATTGCAGGTATTTACCCAATAAGGCCTTGTTTAAAGGTAGATCTGTTTCTCTAAATACCATTTGTTATAGCCAGGCATTAACAACAGAGAGACACAGAGCTGGCATGTACCTTACAGCATGCACTTCCCTTCTGCCCTGCAGCACCTCCAAGGGGGGCCGTGGGTCTGTATGGGCATATGGCAAGAGATTACCTTCTTCAGTGAGGCTGATTCACCTAATCCTTAAGTGAAATAACACCACGCAGAGCAGGCTTCTTTAAGCTGCATATTTATTTTTTACTTTACAGCTTACAATTATAGCAGAGCATATGGCAATGCAGATGAGCAGTCAAGGTCCGGACCCCTGGGATGACTGTAGCTGCAGTCCTACCTCAGCGAAACCCAATGACTAATGCCAGGGATGACTCCGGTCCCAGGAGCCATCTGCTTCCTTGCTGGGGGAAAAGCTGTGTTGACTGCGCGGAGCTGGCTGATCAGGGAGGTAGAGCTCAACGCCCAGCTCAGACACGTAGCAAATAACATGCTTGGAAATGCAGGGAGTAGCACCACCAGCTCTGCTTTTGAGTGTCTGCGGTAGCGCCTAGAAGTAGTTGAACCCAGGCTATATATCAGTAGTCCTGGGGCAAGGGAATGAAGGAAAACGAGCTTGTTGTCAGAATTGTCACATTTCCTTGTACTTCTACTAAGTGATCTTTCCCTGTTACTCAATGTGCTGCCATCACATTCAGTCCAGGAGTAATGTGACAATAAAAAAATATAATCTCAGATCTATGCTGCTGGTTGGGGACATTTGCGTAGACAATTTGCATTTCAAAAAGACATTTGCTCTAATGCTTACCTTTCAAACATCTGCCTTTATATAAATTTCCTATCAGGCGAAAAAACCTGGCACAGGCTGTCTGCCTGCCTTTGCTGCCTGTAAGAACCGTCTGTTAGCTTAGTTTCTAAGGACATCTTCTAACTCTGCTGTGGTTTTGATCCCCCAGTGCTGTTTCTTTGTTATCTGTTCACTCCTACTACAGACATCACTCTCCTACCAGTATTTAATTCCCGTGCAGTCTGTGGACCTTGTTCTTGTGCCACTTGCCCCAGCATGTGTCAAGGGTGACACCGGTTGTGCCAACATGGTAGATCTGTTGTCCAGGGTAACTCTACACTTCGGGTCTGATTTTCCCCCACCACATGTAGGGGAGGAAGGAAGGACCCACAGGTGTTTCTCCTCTGCTGTGTATGGTTTTACTACTGCTTTACTCAGTGCAAGTGGCTGGTGAGATGCACATCAGTGTGGCTGAGTGCAGCTATTCTGAGAACAGCCATTGCAATGTGGAATTTATCCTGTGTTTATGTAACGGCAGCAACTGCTCAATGTAGCTAAAGGACACAGTGCGGCATTTTCAAAGGAGAAGGTTGATATGACTATAAATCCTAAGGAATAATGTGATTTGTATGGGGGAAGTGTTTAATCTCTTTCATAATAAACAGATTTATGAATGACAGATGTGGATAAATAATGAATGCTTCCAATTCAAGGACTGAGTGAGCACAAGAAAATGCAGTTGCAGCTCTGGCTGAATTTTAAACACCACTTAAAATTTCAGAGTTCAGCTGTGAAGAAGACCTATTTGATCATTTGGTTCTGCCTGTGCTTTTTACTTCATTAGTATTAAATACTTATAATTCTGCAAATGCAACTAAAAGCTGAGGTGGGCTGAGACCAAAGAAATGCAAATAAACGAACAGGGTTTCATGCTTTATCTGAAGTGTTCTTTAAAGCTGTTTCACTACAAACACTCGAGCACAAACACTAAGTGTTAATTGAATTGAATTGAGTGTGAATGCACACATCAGGCTTGTCAGCAGTAATAAAGCCAAAGAGACAACAGTGAGGAATATTATATCTAAAGAAAGACTTAGTTCGAGAAGAACTCAGGGCTGGATAAGTTCTCCAAAGCACGTAATGTGCTTGGGATTTGAGCACGTATGGTAGAGTCTTAAAACAGAAATTAGAAAAGGGACTAGCTTTTTCTTATTAGGTCATCTACTCAATCTCCTTGTCAATGTAGGATCCTCCTCTGAGGTATTCCCTTCAGGGTTAACTTTCTAGTGCTTTATTAATTCTAATTTGGAGATTTTGTCTGCACTGACACAGTGAATAATTAACTCAAGGAACTCCTTGCTGCAGGTTAGCCTTGGAGCAAATGGCTTAGTAGTTTTTTAAAAAGGCTTTGATGCATTTGTTAATAGCATCTGCACCTGCGCTATTGGCAAATGAAACAGAGACTATCAGTCTGGCAGGATCTGGTCTCAAGACAATTTCCCTAATGGTATGTTATAGCTGGATTATAAGATATTTATATCAGTGTCTAAAGCATCTCTCCATTCACTCAGAGACAGGAAATCAGATTTTCTAACTGAGCTAATGTATGAGGTTTTCTAGGGTATCCATCAGCAATGTATCTAAACTACCTATGTCAGTGCAGCAATAAATACAAATGCAATCATGTTAAAGGGTGAATGGTGTGATTAAACCGGCTGCAAGCTCAGCACAAAAGATGTCCTCAGACCTGCCTTGCAGTAGATGGGTCACATCTGCCATACATTATGGCAGGGAATTATAGAGAGGAACTCTGGCCGTGGGGGAACTCCTCCCAGGCGCGTGTCTGAGAGCCTTGCTGTAGCTAGAGCAAGGTGAAGGGCTATATTCATGCCAGTAATTTAAAATGGTGTCGGCGAACATTTCTAGGAACTGGAACTTGATCATTTGTGCTGTGAAAATACCAGCCCAGCCCCCAGCACTGTTACAGCTTGGCTCAAATTTGCTCTGTTAAACCTCCCCTGGGCACGGTCTCGGGGACAGCATGGGACAGGGGTCCTTCCTCATGGGTGGTTTTAATGCGGCCACCCTACTCCGCAGGGCAGACACGAGTTGTTTCCCAAAAGCTGAGAAAGGACCCTGGGTACATGTGACATGCTGATACAGGTATGGTTTAGTGTGCCCCATCCCCATTCCTGCAAGCAGGGACCTCTGGGCTTGGGTCCAGCCCTTGCACTGCTCACAGCAGGCTTGGAGCATCCAGAGGCAGAGTGTGTAAGAAGTGAAGCTTATGAGAGTTCGTAGGAGGATTTTGGATGTGCTTGCTGTCAGGATGATGTTGCCACCCTCGCACGCAATGTCCCCCGTGGTCGGTTCCTTCCTCATCGTCTTTTCACACTTGCTTGCCTGCCACAACAATCCCCATCTCCCTTTGTAGTCTCCAGACTTGTACCCATACAGCTGTGATTCTGTGATTCTGTGATTCTGTGTGATTCTGTGATTCTGTGAGCTCCCTGTGCCAAAAAAAACCCTGTCACTGCTCTTCCTTTGCACTTTTCCATGGCCACCCCTGAAATGCACCCTTTCCAAAAAGGCCTATGCAGCCCAGTTCCCATATAGAAGAGTGTAACTTAATAGTCAATCATGTAAAAATAATTCATTATAAAATAAATGGTCTGTGTATTTATCTGTGGATATGAATATATGTGTGTATGGACCTCCACTTCTTTCTATCTATCTATCTATCTATCTATCTATCTATCTATCTATCTATCTATCTCCACATGTATAGATAGGGACGTAAAAGTAAGCCAACAGGGCAAAACTAACAAAATATTTGAGGTGCTTCCATGACCCTACACTCCCATAACAACTGAAGTCCTCACAAATTTTGTGTCATTATCCCAACCATGCTTCTGTGACAAAAGGAGAGGAAACAGGCAGGAAGAAAGACAAATTAGTGGAGAAACAGGGAGCAGATCCAGCTTGACCAAAGCCTGTTCACCAGACCACTGCAAGTAGTGTGAGCTTGACCCACATAGTGCTGGGTGTTGTTACTGAATGAGCAATAATACCAAAAAAAGCGAGTCACACATCCAGAAGATAATCTTTTGTAATTCATTTCAGGGGATTGTATCTGAGGTTTCTGTTTAATAAAATACCCTCAAACCTAATGTCGTGTAGACTGATGTGTAGGACTAGGAAAAATAGTTACTACTGAAGTGATTTAGGGTTAGTAACCCAGACCACCTACACATTATTGGACTGAAAAATGTCCAAGTTCAGTTTTCAAAATGCTTCTCTAAGAGTAGCCTGCATGCCATATGTCTGCAAATGTTGCCTTCTACAGTACATACAAGGAAATCCAACAGCCTTGGAAAGCTCATATTTCATTTGATGCTGCTGCTGTGTTTATAAGAAACAGAAGAAAAATAATGATCTGATGGCAGAATATGATTTATAGCTTTAGGCGTAGGAGTGGGTTGAAAACCCTGCCTCCTGGCAGACAGCCTCTTGTCCTGCATCTTTCCAGTCGTTTTCAACTCGGCGACAAACATCTAAAAGGAGTGGAGTTAGAGCTGACTGAGTTTTCCATTTAGGAAAGGCTGGGAAGTGGCTAGATAACTAAAAACGATTTTTGACTGAATAATCTAGGAGCAGACAGAAGCATTTCCGTTAGCCTTCTGCATTGCATTTTACTTTTAACTGCATTTTAGTTTTGGTTTAGGATGTCATTGTTGACTTTCTGCAGAGCTGACAGAGATGCAAAGTCAAACCAGCATCCTGGATTGGACATTTTAATTGTGAAACTGGCACCAAACTTCAAAAAGAAGTGAACACAGGGAATTTGAGTGGCAAATGGTGACAATACAAGTCCCTAGAACTCACTGAGAGGTCCAGCCTTGAACCTCTATCCAGGACTGAGGTCAGCTTGCACCAGCTGTGATATAAGAACACGAAACTGCATAGACGATAGGCTAAGCATCTTCACTATGAATGATCAAAATCAAAGGGGCTTTATTATCAGTTTTCCAATGGAAAAACATGAGGAACATCATTTTAGCTCAAACCTCATCTTGCTGACAGCAGGATGATGCTAGTTAAATGGTTTCAGTCAGGACAAGTCATTTGCAAGCCCAGTTTTTTGACTTTGAATAAGATGTAAGATTTAGCACCTTTGAAGTCCAGAGTTTTTAAGTATCTAAGACATCCAGAACCCAAATGCCTTCAAATGATTTCAGTGGGAGTTAGACACTCACCTGTTTTTGAAGATCTGACTGAAGTGATATATGAAAATGGGACTGCAGTTCTGAAAGATCTTCAAAATTTTTAAATCTATTTTTTTTCCAAATTGCATAGCATGTAAATGTGGTTTGGCAAAACTTTGTCATAAAACGAAATCCAAGGATAACTTTGGATTATATTTTTTTCATACTTTCCAGCATCAATGATAACTTTGGTAATTGGATATGGCCTGGCCCCATTCCTAATTATGACACAGAGCAGAGGGTACTTGATACAAAACTGTGAACTATTTTTAGAGAATATAAAAGAAATCAGCTACACAAATGGCTGCTGCGCAGCAGAGTGCACTGAAGGGTCTTTTACAAAAATATGCCAAGTATGGAGGAGGGAGACATGTTTTCATGACTTGTAATCTCAGTTACTGCAAGGTGAGCATTTCCTTCACATTTCTTATTCAGGCCCTAAGTCAGTCACTCTCACATGACCATGCATATGAACAACCACCAGCTGATGAATAGGATGATTCCTGAGCATCAGCTGAACTGGTCTGTCTCTGTAGGCTACGACACGCATGGTCACTGCTTCCTTAAAGTCCAACAATGAGTAGTTTCCTTTCGCAACCAGTTCCCCAAACTGGCCCAAGGACACATGAAGCTCTTCATAGCATTGTCAAAACAGAAAAGAAATGAACTGTTCAACCAACCCAGACATCATTTATCTTTAATATTGGTGCTCGTGGTGCCTCGAGCCCAAATGCAGCTGTGTACAATACGCAAAGTACGAGGCCCTGTCCTATGCTCACACAATGCAACTAATAAACATTTCAAGACCAGCAATGACTACTAGAAATCTCCATTCTCAACTAAATCAGATCCTGCCTCATAGATGATATCGTTGATGACTGTTCAACAACCTCTGGTAGCTGATGTCTGGTAAGCCTCTACCTAAATCACAGATGCTGCCATGTTCAGTGGTAGGTATAACCCACAAGACCAAAGACGTAAATAACTTGAAGACAGAATTGCTATTTTCCTTCACTGTGATGTTTTCTGTAGGTCAGAGCGAGGGTGTATCAGCATGGACAGCATGAATCAACCTCAAGCTCACTAAGAAGCAGTTTATGCTAGAGCAAAACCCTTGTACAAAGCTGACTGGTGCAGAGTATCAGGAGGCATTTCTATTAATGTTGTAAACCCTATTCCCACCCATCCAAAATCCTCCTACTTAGAAAACCTCAAACATGCAAGTGAGCAAAACAGAGGCAAAATAAAAGTAACAAATGAATGTTTAACATTTAATCTATTTTTTATTCAGCTGGAAATAAAAACCATCGCTACAACATTGCAGCAAACTTTCTGTGACTATTTTTCTTTGTATATTTTGTATTTTGTTTCCAAATGAACAGTGCACCCTTTAATTAACAAGGGTGGGAAACACTGTCCTGAGGTCAGAGCAGTGATAAAAAGTATGCAGCGATAAAAATTACACAGCTCTGGGCTCTGCAATGAGACACAGGTCCTCCATCTGCCAAAAGCCAACATGTGGAATTAGCCAAGTCGCTTCACAACTCCCCTATGTCTATGGCACATTTTTCTTCTTCCGTGTTTATACATACACTTAGGGCATCAGAGGAGTCCTGAATTACAAGCACAGCCTTGTATTTAAATAGTCACTAAAAGATTAATGGCTGGCATTTGAGCCACTGGTCTGAAGTTAGACAGTTCCAGCTTTTTAGCATTTAATAGAGAACCTTAGTAAACATGGAAAACGATTTTTAAGAAGCAATTTTTATGCAGATAAACTATAATTGATACCTACTGGCCTTGGGCTTGCTGAACTTTTGGGAGGGTCTTCAATAATTGCCAAAGGTAAAACACGGCCAAAAACACAGTTCAGGGAACACTGCCCCCAGTAAAATGTCAATATCTGATTACATGACATAGTGGTTCAACTGACAGGTACTTTAAAACAACTCAGATAAATGACCAACAATGGTCTGAAAATGAAATGTAAAAAAAAAAAAAGAAATAAAGAAAGAAAAGATCTCAAGAAATTTTCTTGCTGCTGTCAAAAGGTGTCTCATCTTTTTGGTTTAATGCAAGACCTTTCTGCCCCTGGAAGACTCCAGCATCACCCACTAGCGTTGCTGAAGCGAAGGTCATGCCTGCCTTTCCATTATAAATCCCTCCATCTCCCTCCCTTCTCTCTCTCCCAGCCTCTTTTTCTTCCCAGAGTTGTATAACTCAGCTGTAAGAAATTGCTTCTGGCTGCAACTTGGCAGCAAAAGTCTGATTTCAGGCCACCCTCCCCTCCTGATTTTCAAAATGCTTTTCTTTCGGTCAAATTTAAGCCGCAGAAGAGCAGAGCGGAGGGGGAGGTGGGTTCGGCACAGGAGCTGGCTGGCTCTGCCTGCTTTCATAATGCTTCAGCGGCTCTTTATTTTTCCAGCTGAAATAAGGGTGATTTCTGCATAATGTGGCAGGGATATTTTTGTGTACGTGTTTGTGTTTAAGCAGAAAATGGCTGAGTCATTTCTGCTCAAAAGCAATTTTGCTGTGTGAGCCCCTGCTCTCTTTCTGGTTCTCCTTCATTTTTCTTTGTGTTAACGTTTAAAAGGAAGGTCCAAAATAACGCGCTCCTCTTCGGGTCAGCAAAAAACGCGTTCACAAATGCGTGTGTGTGCATGCAGGGTGCTCCTGTAGGGTGGGAGCTGAACAGAAAAATTGAAATGACAGTACTGATACCATTGTAACAGCGGTGACATAGTAAAAACCTGGGAGTACTTTAGTTGATTTTCCTTGGATTATGAGAGGGCTTAAAAACCCAGAGTAAAATCACATCTCATTGTGTGAAAAGGCAGTGAGGATAAGTCCTGATTTAAAAGCTACCAGTCTGATAAAAACAGAGACAAAATATGAGGAGAGGCGGTGCAGGGGCTCAGGGTAATGACCTCCATAAGGTCACCCAGTGGCTGTTGGCACATTTGAGCCCAGCAGCAGCAGCAAAGGGAGCACAGAATGTAGCCGGGGCCCCGCTGCTGCTACGTGTTTTGTGCTGATGTTATATCCATGCCTGCAGTGTTAAAGGAATGTGGCTGCTGCTGGGTGGTGCTCACAAAAGGAGAGGTAATGCCGATGTTAAAGATGGCTGTGTGGCCTCTTCTCAAACACCTGTATGTATGTGGATGAGGGTCTTGCGCCAATTCTCTGCCAAGCCCCAGTAGCTGGTTTATCTGCTTGGGGCAGTTTGTGACCCCAGAACTGATGATCCAGCCTTCAAGTGACTTGAAAATACTACTTCTCTCTGGTTCTTCTATGAGGGTTTACTGGAATCACAGAATCACAGAATTGTCTTGGTTGGAAAGGACCCTTAAGATCATCAAGTCCAACCGTTAACCTAACGCTGCCAAGCCCACCACTAAACCATGTCTGTAAGCACCACATGTACTCGTCTTTTAAATACCTCCAGGGATGGTGACTCAACCACTTCCCTGGGCAGCCTGTTCCAATGCTTGATAACCCTTTCCGTGAAGAAATTTGTCCTGATATCCAATCTAAACCTCCCCTGGTGCAACGTGAGGCCGTTTCCTCTCGTTCTATCACTTGTTACCTGGGAGAAGAGACTAACACCCTCCTCGCTACAACCTCCTTTCAGGTACTTGTATACAGCAATAAGGTCTTCCCTGAACCTCCTTTTCTCCAGGCTAAACAACCCCAGTTCCCTCAGCTTCTCCTCATAAGACTTGTTCTCTAGACCCTTCACCAACTTCGTTGTCCTTCTTTGGACTCTCTCCAGCACCTCAATGTCTTTCTTGTAGTGAGGGGTCCAAAACTGAACACAGTATTCAAGGTGCGGCCTCACCAGTGCCAAGTACAGGGGGATGATCACTGTCCTAGTCCTGCTGGCCACACTATTTCTGAAACAAACCAGGATGCTGTTGGCCTTCTTGGCCACATGGGCACACTGCTGGCTCATATTCAGCTGGCGATTGGTCAACACCCTCAGGTTCTTTTCCACCAGGCAGGTTTCAAGCCACTCTTCCCCAAGCCTGTAGCGCTGCATGGGGTTGTTGTGCCCCAGGTTCAGGACCCAACGCTTAGCCCTGTTGAATCTCATACAGTTGGCCTTGGCCCATCGATCCAACCTGTCAAGATCCCTCTGCAGAACCTTCCTACCCTCAAGCAGATCAACACTCCCACTCAACTTAGTGTCATCTGAGAACTTACTGAAGGTGCACTCAATCCCCTCGTCCAGATTATTGATAAGGAAGGACATAATTGTCCAAAGCCCGCTGTAACATGGAGCAGGGTACTTGAGCAGGGTCAGCCCTGTGCATCAGGTTTCCCCATAGCACAGCACCTGCTGGCTTCAAGTCCTTATGTTCCTCTCTAGACCTGGGAGTATTAAGCCACATATCCAATGAAAAACATCGATTAGTGACCAGCTGTGAACATAGAGGAATCAGTAATTTCCCCATATGGTGTGAAAGAGCAGGGGAAGAACCCTGCCTTGCTGGATCGGAGACTTTTCTTTCCTCAACTGTGGGAACATCTTTGCTGCTGCTTGCCCAGCTCTGCCCTGTTGTCCCCGCAGCTGTCCCCTGACGTATGAGTGGGGCTGCTGGGGACAACCGCCTTTGCGCCCAGCACCGCACCCAATCCCTGCACTGAAAGTTATCTTTAGGCCCCATGGATAAAATAGTATGTGGTCATCTAATTAAAGACTGTATCATAAAGCTTATACACGGTGGGGCCAATTATGGTTGCCCTGGCAACTTTAATTCTGGTATTTCCAAACTTCAGGCTTTGGAAAATCTTTTGCTTCTGTTCAGTCTCTTAGGTTTTGTTTGTTTGCATCTATGTATTGCCCTCTGTCTCTGATCACACCACCCTTCTCCTCCTAAACATCCCTGCGTTTCTGCAACCTCTTCTGCTATCCTTTTAACTCCCACCTACCCACATCCCACAGGGCTACTGCTACTTTCTCCTCCCCAACACTTGGGCATAGAGAGACGTGTGGTTCTTCTTTCCAGTATTTGGAACCACAAATATTTGGGGTGGAACTGGAGAGAATACTTTGGTCAACCCCTGCATCTGCTGCTCAGAGCATGGCCTGTGTGGAAGGAACTGCTGCTGAATTTAGCTGACTCAGCAAGTCTGAGAGGAGTGTGTGCAAAAGGAGATATTTTAGATATTTTCATGGAAAGTAACCGAAACCATATTCTTGCTATCTTAGTGACCCCTGAGTCAAAGTCCCTGCTTCTTGCTGTGAGAGATACTGTGTAGCCCTCAAACCACCACAACAGTTTGTGGTTTGAAATACCCAATTAAAAGGACTTTTTAAAAGGCACCTCTGTATGAAGCCCACGTGTTTGTTAATGCACATCTGAAGGAAGCTATTACTGTGGTGTTTTTTTTTTTTTTATCCCACCATTATATCCTGCAGGCACAAGGCATGAACCTGGTGGATATTTTAATGCATATGACACACTTTGAAAAATCAGATATGTATCACAGAATCACAGAACATCACAGAATCACAGAATCACAGAACATTAGGGATTGGAAGGGATCTCGAAAAATCATCTAGTCCAATCCCCCTGCCGCAGCAGGATTGCCTAGACCATATCACACAGGAACGCGTCCAGGGGGGTTTTGAATGTCTCCAGAGAAGGAGACTCCACAACCTCTCTGGGCAGCCTGTTCCAGTGTTCGGTCACCCTCACCGTAAAGAAGTTTTTCCTCATATTTATGTGGAACCTCCTGTGTTCCAGCTTGCACCCATTGCCCCTTGTCCTGTCAAGGGATGTCACTGAGAAGAGCCTGGCTCCATCCTCATGACACTTGCCCTTTACATATTTATAAACATTAATGAGGTCACCCCTCAGTCTCCTCTTCTCTAAGCTAAAGAGACCCAGCTCCCTCAGCCTCTCCTCATAAGGGACATGTTCCACCCCCTTAATCATCTTCGTGGCTCTGCGCTGGACTCTCTCTAGCAGTTCCCTGTCCTTCTTGAACTGAGGGGCCCAGAACTGGACACAATATTCCAGATGCGGCCTCACCAGGGCAGAGCAGAGGGGGAGGAGAACCTCTCTTGACCTGCTCACCACACCCCTTCTAATCCACCCCAGGATGCCATTGGCCTTCTTGGCCACAAGGGCACACTGCTGGCTCATGGTCATCCTGCTGTCCACTAGGACCCCCAGGTCCCTTTCCCCTACGCTGCTCTCCAACAGGTCTCTCCCCAACTTGTACTGGTACATGGGGTTGTTCTTGCCCAGATGCAGGACTCTACACTTGCCCTTGTTATATTTCATTAAGTTTCTCCCTGCCCAACTCTCCAGCCTGTCCAGGTCCCTCTGAATGGCTGCGCAGCCTTCTGGTGCGTCAGCCACTCCTCCCAGTTTTGTGTCATCAGCGAACTTGCTCACAGTGCACTCTATTCCCTCATCCAAGTCATTAATGAATATATTGAATAGTACTGGTCCCAGTACCGACCCTTGAGGGACTCTGCTAGACACAGGCCTCCAACTGGACTCTGTCCCATTGACCACCACTCTCTGGCTTCTTTCCTTCAGCCAGTTCACAATCCACCTCACTACCCGATCATCCAGACCACACTTCCTCAGTTTAGCTGCGAGGATGCTGTGGGAGACCATGACAAACGCTTTACTGAAATCTAGATAGACCACATCCACAGCTTTACCATCATCTATCCACCGGGTTACATCCTCATAAAAGGCTATCAAGTTGGTTAAGCATGACTTCCCGTTGGTGAAGCCATGCTGAGTGCCCCTAATGATCCCCCTATCCTTGATGTGCCTAGAGACAGCACCAAGGACAAGTTGTTCCATCACCTTTCCGGGGATGGAGGTGAGGCTGACCGGTCTATAGTTACCCGGGTCTTCCTTCTTGCCCTTTTTGAAGACTGGAGTGACATTCGCTTTCCTCCAGTCCTCAGGCACCTCTCCCGTTGCCCACGACTTAGCAAAGATGATGGAGAGTGGCCTATCAATGACTTCCGCCAGCTCCCTCAGCACCCGCGGGTGCATCCCATCAGGGCCCATGGATTTATGGACGTCCAGATTGCTTCATTGGTCCCTGACCCAGCCCTCATCTACCAAGACAGATTCCTCCTCTATCCTGACTTCTTCTGGGGCCGCAGGGGTCCGGGGTTCCTCAGGACAGCCTCCAGCAGTATAGACAGAGGCAAAGAAGGCATTCAGTAACTCCGCCTTCTTTTTATCCTCTGTCTCCAGGGCCCCCACCTCATTCATTAGTGGGCCTACATTGCCTCTAGTGTTGGCTTTACCTGCAATGTCTTTGAAGAAGCCCTTTCTGTTGTCCTTGACCTCTCTTGCAAGGTTTAATTCCAAGGAGGCCTTAGCTTTCCTAGTTGCCTCCCTACATCCTCTGACAACAGACTTATATTCCTCCCAAGTGGCCAGCCCCTCCTTCCACGATCTGTACACCCTCTTCTTCCACTTGAGTTTGCCCAGCAGTTCCCTGTTTAACCATGCAGGTCTCCTGGTACCCTTCCTTGACTTCCTACCTGCTGGGATGCTCTGATCTTGAGCTCGGAAGAAGCAGTCCTTGAATGCTAACCAACTATCTTGGGCCCCCTTACCTTCTAGTACCCTGTCCCATGGGATTTCCCCTAGCAATTGCTTGAAAAGGCCAAAGTTGGCCCTCCTGAAGTTCAGGGTTGTGATTCTGCTAGCTATTTTGTTCCTGCCACATGAGATCCTGAACTCTACCATCTCATGGTCGCTACAACCAAGGCTGCCCTCAACCTTCACCTCTTCAACCAGACCCTCCTTGTTAGTGAGGATAAGATCCAGCAGCGCTCCTCTCCTATGGGTATGTGGGTAGTGGATCATCTACAGTCTTCTGTGATGTAGTCTCAAGTAGCCACTTCTTAAGAGCTGTCTCTTAGTTGCAGAATCACTCCATTATTGCAGTAAAGATCTCTGCAGCCCTCACTTTTCCAAGAGGCAGCTGTTGAAGACATGAGGATTCAGCTTGTGTTCATTCAGCCTCAGTTTAGGCACTTAATTAACATGCCTAGATTAGGATCATTGTCCTCAGAGGGCTTCCTCTACGGACAATGGAAGCATCTCCAGGAAGTGATTGGATTTACATCCTGGAGAGGCCTTTGCCTCCCTCTGTAATGGTTACGTAGACGAGGTTCCTGACTCATGTGCATTTGCTAAATATTTACAGAGCCTTCCTCCCCAGCTCATGCAATTGGTCATGAAAGGGGAAGGCAGCCTGGAGTGAAGCCATAAGCAGACATTTGGTTTCAAAGCATGTAAGGAGTCGTCCCTGTGGACTGAAGTTTTGCATAGGTCGGGGGAGTTGTTGCATTCATTTTGCCTCTCACTCAGAACTGTTAGGGTCCTCACTGGTAAATCTCCTCATCTTGGGAATCAGGACTGTTGGCCTTGGGCACTCAGAAATTATGAGTCAGGTATCAGAACAATTATGTGACAAGCTTAAAAGTAAGGAGGTGTTAAAAAAGAACAGAGAAGAAAAAAAAAAGAACAAAAGAAAAGAACAAAAGAAAAAAGAAAAGAACAAAAGAAAAAAGAAAAGAACAAAAGAAAAGAGAAAAGAATAGAAAATAAAAAAAATAAAAAAGAAAAGAGAAAAGAGAAAAGAGAAAAGAGAAAAGAGAAAAGAGAAGAGAAAAGAGAAAAGAGAAAAGAGAAAAGAGAAGAAAAGAGAAGAAAAGAGAAGAAAAGAGAAGAAAAGAGAAGAAAAGAGAAGAAAAGAGAAGAAAAGAAAAGAGAAGAAAAGAAAAGAGAAGAAAAGAAAAGAAAAGAGAAGAGAAGAAAAGAAAAGAAAAGAAAAGAAAAGAAAAGAAAAGAAAAGAAAAGAAAAGAAAAGAAAAGAAAAGAAAAAAAAGAGAAAAGGGAAGAGGAGAGAGAGAGAGAGATGGTTGGATTCTTCTGAGTTTCGTTCTGGTTTCTGAGGCTTTTAGGTTTGACAAAAAAAGATTCATGTTTTCCAAGCCTTGTCCTGCAACAGTGAAGTCTGGAAAATTAATTTTCTTCAAGAGAAAGCTGAGATTCTTGTGCAATGCATGTTTCCAGGAGCAGGGTCTTTAAGAAAAAATGAAATAACATGAGATGTAATAAAAAACTTTGAGGTTGGCAGTACTGCAGAAGAGATGGTAGGCTATGGCTTTGTGAGAGCAGCAATGATGAGCAAAGCATAGAGTGTCAGTCTGAACTTGAACTCTTGTGCTTATACTGAGCTGAGTTATGTGTGCTATGCCAGACTAGGTCCATAAGAATGTTGAATTTCCTCTTCTTCTATGTATTTTAAACCCCGAATTTTCCTTTACATCCCATCCAGAGATTTCAGCACTTTGTTTTTGATTATTTAAAGAAGAAAAAATTGTCCCTAAACCACTACTGCTCTGTGTGGACAACTCAAAACTATTCCTTCTCTCTAATTAATTGACATTGGCATCATAGTTATTGGATGTGTTTTAAATATTCCTTCCCCTTTCTTTTTTTCCAATAGGAGTGGCCAAATCAGCTATCCTTACTCAGCTCTTGTGTCATTTGTGGGTGGAAATTTACAGCTCCTGAAGCCAAGCACAGATGAGACAATGAGAGGAGTCAGGATGTAGCTGGGAGATCATGTCTTTGTAGTGACTGCTCTGAGCCCCAGTGCAAAACCAGATATGTCCCCAAATGTGATCTGCTTTGCCTTGATCCCTAGCCTGCTGCAGGACAAATTCCCTGGGGGAGGGAGAATAAAAGGAAGAAAAGGCAGTAGTTTAATGGGATTTAATCTTTCTGTCAGCAGTGCTCTGTCTGAGGAGAGAGGCAGTAATGCTGCACAGCCCCCATGAAGTTTGCAGCTGCATCCACCCCTACAGGGCAGTATATCTCTATAAACATCTCTTCCCTGGCCTCTCTCAAACAGTAATCGGTAAAGAGCACTTTAAACCTGCTCCAACTGGCAGTAAAATCCTATTTTTATAATATTGGATGGGGCAGCTTATATGTATGTTTTGCACAATGCCGCATGAGCAATTGTAGGTGCTTTTGAGAAAAATTACATTGTGAAAAAGCCCCAGAGAATCTCTTCGTGACCATTAGGATTTAATTGTGGAAGGCAGAAGAGGAAAAAAGCAAAGGACAGCAAGTAATGGATTGTTATGACTCATGTTGCCTCAGAGGCTTTTTTTTCAGCTGGTGCTGTATGTATGGTTATTAAGTTATTTTATTATTAAATTTGGACTGGCTTCATATGGTAAATTTGGGCTTAAAAATTACCAGCCTGGTACCCATGTGATGTGTGTGAAAGGTGTAAAGTATTGATAAAAGGATCCACTAAGGAGAATAGAAAGGTGAAACAAATGTAGAAGTAGTTTTTACACATATTAATCTTAAAGATAGAGAAAACCTTGGGTATTCACTGGAAAAAAAAAAATCTTATTACCTAAAAGGCAAAATATCCTGCCTGAAGAAAAGTAAAAATTACAAAGGAAGAGATCTGGGGCTTCTACACCAAAAACCCAAAACAAAAATCCCCAATAAACCAACCAAACCAGAACAAAAAAACCCAACATATAAGAAAAATGCCCTCTGAAAATTAAGAATACTAAAATGTGGAAGTCCTATTTCAGTCTAGATCTATATGTAATGCTTTTCAATCTTACCACTGTTTACCCCCCTCTGCCTCATTTCTGATTTTAAAGCAAAGTTTTTTTCTTGCTCGATGAATCTCATTTTATGTCCCTGATTATTATTGCCCAGCGTGTATTTCCCATTCTTTGGCCTCCCTTCTGAAGCTTAGACTGCAAATTTTTTGGAGGAGAAGGACTGTCTCTCATTATGTTCTATCCAGACTTGAGTATCACAGATCTCCGAAGGGTCTAATTCCCAGGGAAAGATGCTGCCAAGTTCTTTGCTGGTGGCCCACTTCTGATTTCAGTTTTCAGCTCAGGACTTCATTCCTTGTTGCATATCCAACTTCTGGAACTATCTTCAGGCTTCCCAGGAGTTTTGCTGCCCCAGAGGAGAGGGGTGGAGGTCAGGCTACAGGCAAATGGGGACGAGAGAACGCAAGAAGCTGAAACAGAGCTGTGGGAGAGGCTGGAAAAGCTGTACAAAGGGGATGGGAGGAATGAAAAATGGTAGATCTTCCTCCTGGGACAAGACGTTCCTCTCCATCCCTCTCCCTGCTTAGTAGAAACTACCATCTTAGCACCTCCCAGATCCTTCTTGGATGCAGCAAGTAATAATAGTAATAGCAGTAGCAGTAGCAGCAGTAAAAGCAGCAGCAGCGAGGGTAATAATTAATAATAACAACAACAATTTATCTTCTCCAGAGGCAATCCATCATGAGGTGAACCCAAGTGGACTCTCACTTTGGTGTCTTCTGAAGACCTTCTACATAGTGCCTTCAGAGTAAATCTTTGTGGCCCATCTTATCTGTCACTCTGTCAAGGAAGGCTGCATCAGTGCTAATATCAAGGTTAATGGTAAAGAAGGGAGCAATATTTCAATTATCATTCCAGGCACAAGGTGTAATTGTGCAGCTGGCTGCCAGCCATGTGGCTCTTGTGGTAGCAAACAGTACTTTCCCTCAGCAGTCCCAGCTGCCCTGTTTTCATATGGGCTGGGAAGGTCAGAAAAATCAATTAGCAATATGGGATGTTAAAGAAAGCCAAGTCCAAATGCAACTTCAGAAACACTTTTCTGAAAGATTAATGTATCTTTAAAAAACAAATTGACGTCTGTATCATTCTTCAAAGCTGCTTGTGTTTGCTGCTCCTGATAGAAAAAGCCAATGTTCTCACTCGGTACAGCAACACTGTCACTGAGCTGCCATACAATCATACATCAGATGGGAATTGCTGAACTTGGTGTTGTCCATATAAAATCCACAAAAATGATCTCATCTCCAGCTGAGAGAGTGTTTAGGAAGCAGACAGACACATGAAGTCAGCTAAAAACAGAGACAGCAACAAGGTGTGATTGCAGGAGACATCCACCTTATACACCATGATGTGCAGGTCTGACAAGATGCCAGACCTCAGGGTGAGGGACTGGGCTGACATAGTTCAGGTTTTATAGTTACACCAGGGAATAAACCTCAGACTTCTGAGGTTTATTGTCAATATAGTGCTACCTTGGGCAAGTTGCCTTCCTTTTAGTGGTCTCTAATAGCAATACCTGGCAGGGGCATTGTAAAATTTAATGAAGTGCTTCACTATCCTACTGTTAGAGATGCTGAAGACTGTAAAGTATCTTTAAACTCATTGTCATCTGGCGCATCAGTCTTCAAATGGTTTAATCTAAATTGCATGCCTGCTTTCTAAAATAAATGTTTTATTTCTCTCATGTAGGAATGTACAGAGTAAAATACAGTCTTGCTTCTCACAAGCATTATTTAAAGTCGTATGTAATATATTTGTTAGATATTCATAATCCTTTCCTCACTGTTTCCTTTTCTCATTATAACGGAACTGATTTAGAACAGCAAAAGCTACTCAAATTGTCCCCTGGGCTCATCTCTGAATTTTCCTACCTAGCTGTATCATTCAATTAGAATTTTGCTCCTTAATAGGTGTTTTATATTTTAATGTGATGAGCACTAACAAAACCACACTGGGCAAAATGACAAGTTCTGATGACTCTCCAAGAAAACAGCGCTACATTTCCTAGGCTGGGACCCCACTGGGTATATAAACCACATCCGCTCCAATGACATCTGAGCCACTTGCAGATCATGTTGTGTAAAGAAGACAAAAAAAGTTACCATCCAGATGATGCACTTCTTTTCCCTGCTACCCTGCAAAGACAATAGCAAAAAAACCACTTCAATTGTTTCTGTAATTTATTGAACTAGGTGGGAATATGATCTTTAGTGAAATGAGAAAGGAAAGATCAAGCAGGTCAATCATGGACCTATGAGGACCCAACCACAACCTTTTAGATCCTACCATGCTGAGCAATGGTTGAACATGCCTATGTAAGAAGAAACCTTGTACTCAAATGTGGAGTCACCAACCACAATAGAATGGCCTAGAAGAAACTTGCTTAGGGGAAAGTTTCATAGGAAGATAATTAACAGTTACCATTAGGTGGAGGTTAAAAGGATTGTGTCTCCTTGGAAAGCTTCTTTTTCAGAATTCTTTCCCCTCATTTCTTTATCAGGGAAGTATGCAAAAAAAAAAAAGAAAGAAAAAAGAAAAAACATTTCATATGTCTTTGAACCACTTGATTATCATTATTCAAATAGATCTCTCTCTCTCAAGAAACTCAAAAAGCACAAAGCCTCTTTCTATCTCAAGGGCTGGAAAATGATCATTAGGAACACAGCTCACTTCTGTAATGTAGGACTAACCCTGGTAGTTTGTTATAAATGACATTATCCTGGCTGGAGAATAAGCAAAAACTGTATAGACAGCTAATTATCTTAACACTCTCTGAAGTTAAACTTTTTTCCTTACTAATCATAGATGTACAAGGAGAAACCTTCAGACTGGGGAAAGAAATGCAGCAAAAACTGAAAAGAAATTAAAGAATTATCCCATCTTCACCCAGTAAGATACAGATGGTCAGTCGTCTTTGGCATCCCTGGTGCAATTTGGTTTTGGTCAGTCCAGTAAAACAATCATTCCTTTAACTATAGCAAAGAGCAATTTACCGATTATCTGTTTCCTAAAAGCATTGAATGCTGAGTATCCTGTTCCATTTCCTGTCAGATATTCACATGCAATTAGATACAGGCAGTGGGAATGTAATGTGAAATGGGTATTTTGTTCTGAAACATGGCACTGTGCCTGTGCTCTTCCCCATCTCCTTGAGCAAAGTTCAAGTGCCAAAATGAAAGGCATGTTTAATGCCAAAGGTGATTCAAGTTCAGGCCAAAAATAATTCCAGACAACTCAATTCTGAATTATTTTCCTTCCAAACATTTTTTTTGGGAAATGGAAATACTGCTAGCTGTTTGAGGCTGGGATGCTAACAGCAAAACCTCTTGCAAGCTATTCAAATGTCAGCCACTATTGTGTACAAAGTCCTCCGTATCACTGTGGAATTTGGAAGAGGAAGCCAACAAAGCAGCCAGATTTACAGTGTACTTGTGGAATTTTCCAGAAGCTCTAGTTTTCTTTTTAAAAAATAGAAATGCTGTGAGAATGTCCTCTTCCTATAACATTTTTGCCTGGCTTCCATGAAACAGGTTGCCCACATAAAATGTATTTACTGATACTCGGTTTTGTAAAATTGCACTTCAAGAAGACAGCCTAGATGATAGCTTAAACTTGAAGTTAAAAAATTATAGGTTAAATATTGGGTGTGAAATAAAGTGCATAGAAAAATCCAAATTAGTATATTTGAAAAGTCTTGCTTTTTTGTATACTATTGCAGAACACCCTTAGACCTTTTCTTCTCTGTTTTTTCTTCTTATGTAACATTTAAGCCTTATTTCAAATGGCTTCTGAGGAAAAGCAAGGGGACTTGTTGCTCACAATTATGATATTTTGAACCATGTGTCCAATGGAGAGGAAATATGAAGCCATGGACTGGCTTCTGAGCTTCTTCAATGTGAATTTTTGGATAAGGTCTTCTGTCTGAACAGACTTTAAAGACAGAATGGCTTTGGAGACAGGGATGTGATACAGGCTAACCACAGTCCATGGAGGGCCCTCAAAATTAGGTTTGGGATTTTGAATTAGATTAGAGAGTTTTGCAGTCATGAAAAGGACTAACAAACCAGTGTTTCTGGACCTAGTTGCTAAAGAAAGGTCCTGATGATGGTGATATATTTGAAGTTTTCTTACCAATGTATTTGATCTCTGTGCAATGGAATATTTGAGCGCAAAAGTGGTGGGAAGAGAAGGAAAAAAAAGACTTTTTTATCAGGTTCTTCTCTGGCAGGGAAGGGTGAAGCCTTCTGTCCACCTGAAGAGACTGCTACTTATTTTGTCTGAAATGCAAGAATAGCCAGAATCCAAAGACTTTGCACCTTCTTGATTGCAGTCAAGTATGGAAACAAAAAGACTCAGAATCATAATGGGGAAACAACTCTTTCCAAGGACTTTGAAGACAAATGCCCTTGCAGGCTTCTTGGGAAAGAGCAAACCAAAGAGCCAGCGGTTCAAAACCAAAATACTAAATGAGCACAAATTAGGCTTGAAAGGAAGGTACAGAGGTAGCATGCAAAAAATGTTCTTGGAGTAAGCACACCTAACAGAGGCAGAAAAGCTGACAGAGTGATAATCTATGCAATGCTGCTTGAAAAAAGCATCTAGTGCTGAAAGCAGCTCCAGATGGTATACAGTTGTGGAAGTTGAGAGGACAGTGGGGATTTCCATCTTTGCTGACACCAGAGAGCCTCGCAATGAGGACCAGAGGAGTCTACCCCTGAGACTAGTGCCATGGGGGTGTAGTTGTGCGATGGGTGCAGACACACATGCTCACGCTGACACTCTTCTGACCTGGCTGCACCTGAGCTACCTCTAGCAAGAAGCTGTGAAGCTCTGTTTCATGCTGTGCTGAGCCTCAGTGATGATGCAGTATTGAGCGCTTGGACTCCCAACAACCCCAGTGAAAACAACCAATTTAGGCACTGGAACCAGCTTGCCTCTGGCCGGCTAATGTGCATCTTTCTATTTCTCTGAGACATGCTGTCAAAGAGTCTCAGCAGGAGGACCTGTGAGAAAGCTTTATAAATAAAAACACATGAAAGAAAAATAGAAATCTATTCAGAAAAATGGAATAGTGAGCATGAAACAAAAATTCATTAAAAATGTATGACCAGAGTAATAAGGCTAGCTTTGTTTTGGAATTGGCAGCCTGCAGGAAAAAAAGGAGAGGATCTTATTACACAGATGAAAAGAAAGGGAGACAGAAAAATGGATTAAATAGATAGCTATACACTTTAGCTTTATGGATTATCATTGCAGACCATATAAATGTAAGAACACTAAGAATCAGGAATGCCAAAAGGGACAGTTGGATGATGCAGAATTAATTAAGGAATGAGAAAGACAAAGACAGAAACTGCACTTCACAGGAAACGGAGAAAGGAGTGTGAAATCTGCTGACTTCAGGGAAATCAGGATCTGGATCTCTTTGCCAAGAGGACAGAGAGAAGTGAGCAGCTCTTTGGAGACTCTACACAGACTATATTGCACTGTTACTGTCAAACTACTCTTGCACAGTCCTGAGAAATGTTTCCCATTCTTTTGAGCTGAGGCCCTCTTCAGGAAGATGTAGCCACCCACATCCCCACCTTCTAGCCCTGCCAGGTGTTGTGTCAGATGTTTTCCTATTGGCATCTGCCCTAACCACCCTTTCCTTCCTGCTGCGAGGAGGGCTGGGGAACTGGTGAAGGTATTTCCAGATTGTGACACTTGCTCTGGTATTTTTAGGACAAGTAAACAAATATTTTTTTTTAAGAAATAGCAAAATAATAAGCTGTATTTCCTAGATGGGAAGGTCTTTAAGATCCTCTAGCCTGACTTAGGGCATACTACAGGCCATGAAACACTACCATTTCTGCACTAAGGACATCGCATCTCTCAGTGATAACTGACATCTCCCATTAGCTCCACTCCCAGGCTTTCTGGCTCCTGATTACTTCTGCCTATCAGTACAGTGGAGCAGGCAGACCCATTTTACATGGTAAAAAATCAGCTCTGAAGGAATTGGCCAGGAAGCCTGGATTATAGCTAGTGATGAAAAGTGCCAGCTGGTGGCTTCTGGAGAACTTCTTCAGCCACAGTCACTATGAGTTTGTCATGCTCCCTGGTGCTTTGAATAAAGCAGGGAATTAGCAGGTGGCATCTGTGTATGACTTGAGGCTTCTCAGCAGGTTCACCTCTGAAAGATCGAAGAGCCTAGCAGCCTCCCCTCCCTCCAGGCTGCGTCCCTGCTTCCCAAACTGGGAGCATCCCAGGGCGGGCTAACCACTGTGGCACCAAGGGCTGAAGTAGCCAGTGTTGGTGAGAGATGTTCCACTCATTCAAGTAAGCCTGTGATATATGAACCCATGGTACTAAATGGCCTGGAAAATAGTGTCTATCCTTCTCTTTTTTTGCCTCAGCAGAATATAGCACTGCTGTGCCCTTTGCTGTCCTCTCCTTCACACAGCTCCCTTCGCTTTGGAGTTTTGTCAGGATGGTAGATGAATATTTTCTTAATTAAACCAGAGCCAAAACCCAACTTTCTTCACATGGACAGAGAAGATTAAAACCGAACAATTGAGGTTAATAACACATTACCTCGGCTCGAACTTCAGAAATGAGCTAGCTTGGTTCCAAAATACCTCAGTAATTCTTTGAATGGATTACAGCTTCTTTTTAGGAGAGAAAACAAACCCAAATCCTCCTTGGCTAGGTTTAACATTCTGTGTCACATTCTGCAATTTAGTGTTGAGCCAAAAACCCCAGGTTCACTGTAGTCAGATTATAGAAACTAGCTTAAATTTGGATCTGGGAGCTGAAGTTGCTGTGTGACTTTGAGCTGACACTGCACTCCCTAAAGTAGCTGAAGGCTGGGAACTGGAGAACAGAAGCAAGGCAGGTTTTAAAAGCTGCAGCAGAAGTGAGCTGTGAATCCAAGCATAACAGCACCCGTCCTCACATCCTCTCTAGCTGATGCTTGCCCTGCTGCATGCGAGGCCAAAGTTAGTAATTATCTGCCAAAGTATTCTCAATGAAAGCTTTTCGGCCTGACATGGACTGTGTTTGGAGGTCTACAAAGAAACACTGCATAAGATTTTACTGCAAAGATAAAAGGTCCTAGAGTCTGTGTCTAGAGGAAGAAAATGAGTAACAGTCTGGGTTTTAGGTTTTTAAGTACCTAAGAACCACCATGGCAATCCTAGCATAGCCAGCACCCAGCTTAATGCTACACGCTCAGAGTGTCTGAAGAAGAGCAGATTCACTAAGGTCAACTCCAATACTCATCTCTACGGTTGAAATGGAGAAGTAGCATCCCTAGTCTTTCCTCGCAGTGAGTCCTTGTGATGAAATGACACCTGCAGCCTTGTCTGGTTGGGGGATGTTTCCAGTCTCTACTCCATCAGTTGCCAGTGTGGCTCCCACAGCAGCAGAGATGCTCAGAGTCTCTCCACTCAACACATCATGCACAACACGGTCAGTGTCCGGATAGCTGGTTGGCAACAGTTAGAAATAAATGCACAAGGGCATGATTGTTTGCAAAGTAATACAGGTCAGAAGCCCCAGTCCGAATCTGGCTCCTGGTTTGCTGCATATAAAGGGATAGATAATCTTTTTATTCTAGAATGTTTACTGCCAGAATAAGCAAGGCAGGCAAATAGTGGGGAAACAAGGTCTGATTTTGTTGTCACAGGTTAGGAAAGACTGAACCTACTGTTTTTCACCTTTATTCCATACTGTTGCCCCAGCTATAGGGCCTCAGAGCATCACAGTAATTGCTTTTGTTATGGTTTTGCCCATGTAAAGGCCCCAAAGTCTTTCCAGAAAAAATCAGTAGGCTTCCTTGTTAAATTTACGTTTTCACAGAATCACAGAATCACAGAACTCCTCAGTCATCCCTGGCTAAAGCTCACTCTGCACTACCAGCTTGATTTGGAAATGTTTCCTGAAACCCCTTTGTTTCTGCTCTGTTCTCTGGTACATGCTCTCCTGTGAGAAGCATGTTTGTTCTCCAGGAAGTTTTAGCTAAATCAGAGTAGACATTTTTGAGGCAGGACTATGAAAAATGAGAGGATTTTCATTCTCTTTTTTGACTTTGGGGGAGGAAGGGGAAAAAGGAAAGAATTAAAATTCTGGGTCTCAGAATTAGCATAAACTAGCCTAAATATTATATATACAAAAAATATTTACTAAATTCCTCACTAAAATCTTCGACTATTTACCCAGGAGGCTGATATTGATTTATTTTGATGTAATCTGCAGCAAATACTTGGACCTCTGAGAACTTCTTAAAAACGCAGTAATATTTACAAACTTTTCCATAGCTCAGGATTTGTGGAGTTTGTAATTGCTGCTGGGATCTCTGGTGGAATTTGTACATTCTGCCAGATAAACTGCTTTGAAGCTCTGGTTTCCTCAAAGCTTACTAACATAGAAATTGAATGAACTATGAGGTCTGGTACTGATGCCACCCGTGTAAATTTATAGCCGTGTTTGAACACAATGAAATTAATTGTTATTTGTTTTCATACCTGTGAAATAATAGCCAGGCATTTCATTCTACAATATTTGCAGCAATTAATTATTTCATCAGATCTTGCTATAATCAAGAAGGAAGTCAGGGAAGGAAGGACTGTGTTGCATTTTCTGTTATACTTGCAAACGCAGCAATTAGTAGAGACAGAGGCTCATGAATAAATAAAAATTTCCTGATGGCTTCTCATCTATACATATTTAAGACCCTTTTATGATTTGAAGGAAGCAACTGATTTAGACTCAAGCAAGAGTCTGCATTATGGCCACCTCTGAAATGTCTGCAATGAACTTCCAGCTCTACTCCAATGCGCAAAGTGATTATCCACAGTTTAAGTGCTATATTGCCTTCATCCCAAACACTTGGCTACATCTCAATAACCTCATCTAAACAAACACTTTTTCCTTTGTCTTATGACTTCTCAGAGAAAGAGGAAGACTCAGTGAAGAAAAGCAGAGCGTGGAGTTTAATACGTCCTATGACAATGATCAGTGGCTGTTGCCCTTCCACTGAGCTGTCACATTCCCAGGAGGGGTCCTGGGACTCCAGGTGTGGCCACAGTCTGCTGGGAAGAGATGAAAATGCTTTCACTTGAATTTTGGGTCCAAGCCAGATGGAAGAGGGAAGCATGGTCAGGCATGATGTGGCAGCTAACAGTGTCTTGCAGCCACTTACCTACCTCAGGTCCTTGGCCAGTGACTTGAGGACACATTGAACTCTTTGCTGTTAAAAGTGCAACTTAGGCATGTACTTAGGTGTTTTGTTAATCAGGACTGGACTTCATTGGGTTCTTTGCTAAGCTAATAGCTAGGATCTTTTAGTTGTTGTTGATAAGACGTTGTCTATAAGCTATGCAACAGAGGGCCAGTCCTTTGAGACTCTTGTCATGCTCCCTCCTAAATGACTAAAGGAAGTAACAAATGTCCAGATTTCTCTAGGATGGGGATTTTAATCTTTCTTTTTGTTTATTAGATGTTTGCAAGTCTATGTAAATGTAACAGCGCAAGGGACTATACCATAATGATCAAAACCATAAATATTTAAGATGCCCATACTGTAGAAGACATTTGTCATGGTGATGGAATTGCAGTCAATTTTTATTTCAGTACAGACTGTCTGGAAACTGATGGCATGTTGAGGATAGATGTTGATCTTACGCTCCATAGATTGCCCCAAACCAATGCCTTAAACTGAGCCGTTTGCTAGATAAATCTTCTTTATCATCTGTTTGTTTTGACAATGTTACTCTTTTTGTCTTCAAAGCTCCATCTGTCTGTCCGCTATTAAATTTACCAGTGGGAAAAAAATCAATAATCTGTTACTCTCCTGATAACCCCCTTGTTACATTAGAAGGAAATGCACGTTCACCTGGGTAGGTAAGGGGGTGAAGGGTGTGTGCATTTGAGATTTCAAAACTGCCAAATGCCAACTGAGGGTTGCTTGTACCATGTGTGCAACCTATAGTTCACCCTTTAAGGAAAGACCAACTTACTGGTGGGACTGTGAAAGTGAGAAATGACAGTGGTAGTAACCAGTGTCTTAGTTTGTTGTTACCTGCGGGGCCATGGTGGGCGTCTTTGGCAGGTAACAGAAGTGTAGATGTTTTCCCACAAAGACTTTCCCTTTGGTTGTTTTCTGTCTCTTCCTTCACCCTTATCAGTACCCTTTGCTTCCACAACTTCCACTTTGACTAAGCAAACCCCAAAGCTCTGCCCACATCTGAGCTCTCCAGGAATGGGTGCCCACTGCTGCGGGGCAGAGGCAGCCACTGTGCAGCTTCTTTCTTGCACTGTCATCTCATGACTGGGGGGATGTCAAGTGGTGTAACTGGAAATTGGACTGCAGAAACAACTATTGCAGTCTTTACCCTTCCCCTTCCTCCCTCTCTAAACTTACACTTTCTGACTCAGCAACAGTGAGAACCTGCCCCTCCCCATAACTGAGTATATAAATATACTTTTTCTGCTTCAATTCAACATGCATGTCAGTGGGATACAGAATGAAAAAGTTTCAGATACTGTAAGCTTCCTGTGTACCCTTTCCTACATAATCCAAAGCATTGAGTCTGTAGATAAGAAAAGAGCCTGCTGGGATCACAGTAAAAAAAAATCCTGTTTATGCTGCTGTTCATTACTGTACCTCAGAGAACCCTGATGGATCATGTACTTGCAAATAATGTTTTCTCCATGGAGAAAACTTAAAAAAAATCTCACCAATTATTATCCACAATGAGGTTACTTCACTAGCTCTGGGTATTATGAAATGGTTCTTGGTTACAAAAAAAAAAAGAGATCTGCTGTTTTTGTCTGCTCAGATGACATTAAGGACATAAAAATGTGGAAATTTACCAGCAAAAAAAGTCAGAAGTTCACTCAGCTGGAGACATCAGAGACAAGCCAAAATCAAAAGCTGATATCCAGCACCTCTCACTGAATTCAAATAAATAAGATTTCTCCTAATTTCCACTAATCCGTTTAAGTATGTGAATCCAAACAACCCTAACAGGAGTCTTCCACTGTGCTCCGTGTCCTTAACTCCTGCTGTGGTCAATGTCTGCATTTACTGTCTTTATTGAGAGGGCCCTTAGTCTGCAGCCCTGACTAGACCGACCTACTGGACCTTCACTAAGGTCCTCTGTTGGATTTAGGTGAAGCTGGGATGTGCCCGCCGGAGCACGTGGGACTACGCAGGCAAATTTTTGGTTCACATGTTGCTGCTCAGCACTTTTTCATCAACATGCAAGCTGCAGGCTGTCTACAAAGTTGCTGTGTGGTTGGAAGGCAAACTAGACATGGATATAAACATGGACACCACACTTCAGTGTTGCACAGACACAACTAATGAGAGTTGGAGGCACACACTAAGGCTCAGTGAGGAATAGCTACTCATTCCAATGACTACATTTCTAATGAATAAATAATATTTGGCCAGGAAAGGAGAAAAATCTTGGCTGAGTGTCGAGCCTTGTTTTTTGGACTAAGGTTCAAATTCCTACACCAACAGTTATTCAGAGAATGCAGAATAGCTTTTATAGGAGATGCTGAAACACAGTCAACTGAGAGCACCAAACAGGCTGCTAAGCTAGTCAGCCAGGTAACTGGGCAGCCAGGTCCAAAGCTGTGTTCTGGGTATGGATGTGGAGCTGGATGTCCTGACCTCATCAGGTGCCCTAGCAACAGCATATTGGCTTTCCTAGAGGAGGGAAAAGAGTCACCCTTTCTCTTTGGCATTTTGACCAGAAACCCTATCCTGCCAGGGAAACCTTTCTTATGAAAATTTGATCAAAACTGGCATATTCCCAAGAAAAGTCTCCATTTCAACAAACTGGTATTTTCCGATGATAAACTATGTTTCTGGAAAATACCCAAATAACTCTACCGCTTGGCACCTGTTTAAGTTGCTAAATATTGAATCAAGTGGTTCACATTACCATGGAACACCATAGCATTTTTCATTATATGATACTTGGAAAAAAGGCAGTTATATCAGAGGGGAATTTTTGCTGTGAGTCTCTCTTTTGTAGTACTAAAAAGCACTCTGAGCATTGATGATCAGACCATTGAGCACGTGAGACTCCCACTGCATGAACAAAACCCTCAGGCTATGGTCACCCAAGATGAAGCAATGCCTGCCCAAGGTATATCTGTCCCTTTCTGCTCTCACTCCCACATAATCCTTGACAAGTTTTTTCACCCCCCCTTATAATGAACTGTACCAGGTTTTTAGAAAAAAAGTCCAACATGTTTCTGTGAAAGCTGTCTTGGTCTGCCACAGCTTCACAGACACACACACAGCCCACTGTATTGGGTTTGCGTGGTAAGGTTTTGGTAGCAGGGGGGCTACAGTGGTGGCTTCTGTGAGAAGCTGCTAGAAGCTTCCCCTATGTCCAACAGAGTCATTGCCAGCCATCTTCAAGACAGACCAGTTGCTAGCCAAGGCTAAGCCGATCAGCAACAGTGGTAGTGCTTCTGTGATAACATGTTTAAGAAGGGGAAAAAACCCCAAAAACCTGTGCAACATCAGCAGAAGTCAGAAGAGAGAGGAGTGAGAATATGTAAGAGAAACAACTCTGCAGACACCAAGGTCAGTGAAGAAGGAGGGGGAGGAGGTGCTCCTGGTGCTGGAGCAGAGATTCCCCTGCAGCCTGTGGTAAAGACCATGGTGAGGCAGGCTATCCCTCTGCAGCCCATAGAGGTTAATGGTGGAGCAGATTCCACCTGCAGTCCATGGAGGACCCCACGCCAGAGCAGGAGGATGCCCGAAGAAGGCTGTGATCCCCTGAGAAGCCCACGCTGGAGCAAACTCCTGTTGGGACCTGTGGACCCATGGAGAGAGGAGCCCACGCTGGAGCGGGTTTGCTGGCAGGACCTGTGGACCCATGGGGGACCCACGCTGGAGCAGTCTGTTTCTGAAGGACTGCACCTGTGGAAGGGACCCATGCTGGAGCAGTTGGTGAAGAACTGTAGCCCATGGGAAGGACTAAGGTTGTAGAAGTTTGTGGATTACTGTCTCCCATGGGAGGGACCCCACACTGGAGCAGGGGAAGAGTGTGAGGAGTCCTCCCTCTTAGGAGGAAGGAGTGGCAGAAACAACGCGTAAAGAACTGACGGCAACCCCCATTTCCCGTCCCCCTGTGCTGCTGATAGAGAGGAGTTAGAGAAATCAGGAGTGAAGCTGAGCCTGGGAAGAAGGGAGGGGTGGGAGGAAGATGTTTTAAGATTTGTTTTTTATTGTCTCATTATCCTACTCTTATTTGATTGGTAATAAGTTAAACTTATTTCCCCAGGTTGAGTCTGATTGGCTGTGACAGTAATTGGTGAGTGATTTCTCTCTATACTTACCTTGACCCATGAGCTTTTCATTATATTTTCTCTCCCCTGTCCGGCTGAGGAGGGGAGTCGTAGAGCAGCTTCATGGGCACCTGGCATCCAGCCAGGGTCAACCCACCACACTCACAGAGTTTAGAAAGTCCAGCAACAGGTTGGGAACAAATGCAGGTGTGAAAAGGGGCAAAGCAGCCTCATGGGGGCTTGCTGGCTGGAGGCAATCAGCAAGTCTGTGTGGCAGAAGAACAAAGATAAAAAGTGTGACACTGATTCTACCTCAAGTAGGTATTTGATGTAAAGATCTGTTTCAGCCTTTTTTTGTAGGCTTGATTCAAAATGCACCAATGTCCACAGGAGTCCCTTTTACTGACTTAGGAGTTCTGGTCTCCAAAGTTATTCTGCTTTCTAGCCTATCAGTAGGAGCCAAACCAAATTATATTTGCTTTTGGTAGGACAGAAATAACAAATCCCTGAGGATATTTTCTTGTTTTCTTCAGAGATCATGAAGATTTCTTACTCAGATGTAAACCTCAATGGTGAGATTCATCCTAATTTTATGTAATGTCTTTACATAACTAATGCTTGGCTACCTGAGATGTCTGCTTTGGGATGAGATGAAAGGCACCCCAGGCAACATTGATTCTGTTGATTACCTCCCATCTGACCATTACAGAAGAATCCTTTTCCAAGTGTTGGAAGTAGAAAACAACATCTCTTCACAGTCATGTTAACATTTGTGCTGTGGAGCTCTTAACACGTTTCTTGATGACTCAGATGGCATAGCTTCAAAGGGGTGAGGCATGGCTAGTCTGAAATGTTTATTTTCTATCTGTTTATGCACACATATACACACAGAGATACTTAAAATACCTACATGCAGAAAGTCCATTTTCTTCCATAATTTGTAGACTCTCCACTACAAAGGCTCAACTCCTTCATATCTGTCACCCTGCAGGGTCACTTACATGACTGCAAAGTGGATGCTTACTCCTGTTATGCGTTTTGCATCTGCTTAGCACAGCTGTGAATGGCCACATGTACTACAGGGTGGCAGAGAACCGAGTCTTCAAGAGTTTTATTCTCTTTGACTGCAGATTTTTTCTCCCCTCAGTGCCCAGCTACAGTGAGGAATTTCCAGCAGTCAATCAAAATGTGTATTTAACCCAACGAAAATCTGAGGAGAGAAACGTTCCCATTGACAGCAAAACTTGTGACTAACTCAGGGCAGGTCTGAAAGAATCATCAGGAAATCACGGAATACATAAATACAGGTGAATTTCCTTCCTCCTCTCTCCCATCTCAACAGCTACAAATTAAATGTAAATGGTTATTAGAAAAAAAGTCCTGTGTGACATTTGTTGACTGTAGGGCAGTTGAAGGCTAACGTTTTCTATTTATTCCCACAGCATATGGAAGATAAGCAATGGCGCAGCAGGACACGGTGCTGTGGAAAGACCCCCTGCCATTTCCAGCTGCTACCCTGGATCAATGTAAATTCATTGACCTCTCTGCTATGGCTGTTAATGTGACTTCTTGTGGTGTGGGTTCCTAGTCACTGGAAATGGGACTCTTCTCTTCAGGGTGGTGTATTCTGTAGTGTTAAGCTGCCCAACCAAGTAACAAATGAATGAATGTCTCCTCCTTAGTTTGTTCTGTCTCTCCCTGCTGGTGGGAAAATTATAGTTTTAAATTACTGTTATTACCTTAACGACCTGTTGCTCGGTGAGGAGAATAATGCGAGGAGTTTTATGTTAGTACTGGCGAACAGCAAGTGCCCAGCTCCCCTCAGATGCTGGAGGCTGCAGAGACACGGTGGCTGTTGACAAAGCCCTCATGCTGGTGGACTTTCATGGTGGGCAGGTTTCTCATTCTGTCAGAAGTTTTCAGGGGCATCCCAAAATGCAGAAGTTGAGGTCTTGTAGATAATATAGGCCTTTTCTGCTCAAATAGGATAAACACTGAACAACTCAACTCCTATTTAGGAACTTTACCACAGAAACCAACAGGATTTGGGGGTGTTGTTAGGATAGAGCTTTTAAAAGATTTTTTTCAGAGCTTTGCCAGTATGTTTAAATTTGGGCCAATATTCAGCAGTAAGACAATAAAGTGAGCCCAGAGTAGGATGTCTGCAGAGAGCTGTGAGGGTGAGATCTTTGTGCTCTTCTTTACCAAGGAAACATCATGTGAAGGTAAAAAGCATTGCAAAAGGCTGTTGAAGAGAAGGCAAAGTTGGGGTTCATGTCACCTAAATTTGAATGTGGCACTTACCTGATAACACACAGAGGCCAGCATCTGGGTTAGTCCTTGTGTCTTGTCAGGTTTACTTTCCAGCTTTGACACCTATTCCCAGATGCAATGAACTGCCCCGTGGAAATTCCCATGTTTCCACTGACTATGGAGAGAGGCTAAACAGTTCAGCTGCAGACATCTACACTGAAGCCCTGATACTAGCCAAGGTAGCATTTAACATAACAAGAAAGCTGTCAGAAGCAACAACTTATGGGGATGGGAACAGGATCTAAGTTAACACTATTAGCACCAACCGCTCGACAAGACCATGCTACCCCTTCCAAAGGAAACATCACCTTTCACTACAAGAACTTGACGCAGAAAAATGCACCACTCTTGCAGCTGAAATCTCACAGTAGCTCCCTGCAATGGTGTGTGGATAGTACATCAAATGCAGGAAAGGCTGGAGTCTGTGGGGCTCCTAGAGGCAAGTGCAAAGTTGCGGTCTGCTCATCGTTTTCTGTAAAGACTCCAAACCAGGTTAATGGTTGGCTTATTTCCAGTTAAGAATTTGTAGCAGTTGAGTCATTGTTGCCAGGGCTAAGTCTCAACTTGAGGGAAAGTTTTTTGGGAAGGAAATCCATGTTAGTAAATACTGAAAAGACTTCAGTCTCAGCAAATATAAAATCTAATTTCTGTGGGGAGAGCAAGGGTTAAACACACTTGTGGATATTTTTTTGTCACACTGTTGTCTTTGGGACTTTCCTGCCCTTTCCAAGGCTCCCTCGGGAAGGACTGGATGCATTTTCCTTGGAAGTAAAGGCAGAAATGTGAAAGTATCAGCATAAAATGAAAAGCTCTTCAGTCAAAGGATTAGTTCACAGCGAGAGTGAGTGGAATACGTCCTAAACATATAAATATCAATGAGACCTCTCTAATATGCCTTGATAAGCAGTTGTATGCCATCTATCAAAGGTGTTAAAGAGACAGCTAAAGTAATAACTCTTAAGTTGAATAAAGTAAAAGTCACAGATCAAACCTTATTAATGCCTGTCACTTACAACACCCACGTCAGAGGAAGAAATTAGCACCTCCTGACACAAATCCCATGTGTACAAAAAACAAGTAATACACACGAAAAGGCACAAAAAGGGATGAATATAAGGCGATCACTCAAAGGGAAGATTCATCTCCTGCTACTAACTATGCATGAAGTGAAAAATAAAATGCCTATAGAGAAATTTTATAGGCAGAAAAACAGCTGGGTACACCAGGGACCAGAGTCAAAGCATGGAAACTGTGAAGAGCAAATGAAGAACTCAGTTTGATCAAATATGGAAGAATAAATATCAGCGAACTGAGAAATAATGAATACTTAGATGAGTAATGGGGCTAAACACTGATTTAAAACTAACTGTTTAGAAGGAAAACCAGTCCTTTTAAAAAAACAACAAAAAGTAAGAGGCTGAAGTCAGAGCAGTGACCAACATTGCCATGACAGAAAGCCCCTACAGTACTCTGGTCGGAGAGAGATAACAGAGGTAAATAACTTTAAAGTCATTAATTTAAGGGATGTGTGTGTTTAATTTTCTCTCTCCTTTAGTACAAGTGAAAAGGACTGGAGTTTGCAATCATGTTGATGGAAATGAAAAGATCAGAGGAGAACTAGGGAAAAGGAGAATTGTTCTGTTTCTAATTTGTTGTGAGGTGAGGGAAAACACAGTTATGAGTTACGTGGTCTTGTTTCACTGTTTTTCCGCTCTATACAGCTGCACCAGCAATACAGATGTCTGGTCATCCGTTAACTTTTGGTGTCTATAAATATACCACTGCTCCTTTGCTGGCAGCAGTGATCAAGCCTCTGAAATCATCCTGATCTCTAAAAGGGACATCCCACCTCTGCTGGTCACCCCACTTCGATTGTCTTACAGCCCCCAATGCAAGCACAAATCAATAATCTTCTATTGAGCTTGGGGACCTGACAGCCATTGGGAATCTCCTTTTCTAGCTTGTTGTGACTGTGTTTGCTGGCAGTGTCCCTCATCCAGGGCTCAGTTGCTCCTGGCCATGTGAGGCCAAGGATGAGCTTGTGTGCATGTGTGTGTGTGTCTATAAAGGGAAGGCTGGGACTGTACTTTTTACTGAGGGAGTTACAGATGCTTCAGCCTACTCACTCTCCCTCTCTTTCCCTCTTATACTCCTACCCCCATCAGATCTAGAAATACTCCAGAGACTGCAATAACCTACGCTGGCTGGGAATGGTGCCAAAGTGGCTGTTGGCTGAGAGTTGCTGGAGTCTGCTTCAGCATGGCCTTTCATACCCTCTGCACAACCCTCCTAAACCTTGGGGGATTAGTCCCCCTCTGAGCCCCATTATACCATCCGTCAAAGAGCTCCCCACATGAGGGAGAATCTCAGCTGGCCAAGGAGAGATGGAGGCTGGGCAGCACAAAGACCTTCGTTCACTCGCCAGTGAAGGCTCTTAATTTTTAGGCTCGCTCATTGCATATATACAGTGTGAAACGCTCAAAGTGACTGCTTCCTGGTATTAGGAATTAAAACAAACAAGTAAACAGAGAAGCAATGTTAGCCTCCTTCTGCCCTACTATTAAGAACAGTTTTATGACCTGAAAATTATACACCAACTGATTTTGGCAGCGCTCTCTCAGCTAATCTACTCCGCACATACATGCATCTGTCTTCTTACTTACAGCGTTAGCTGTCACCATGGGACTCTGTCTTTTTTTTTCCAACAGATTTTTAGTGGGTTCTTCAGCCTTAAAAATAAACAAGCTCTCCTGGGGTATATGTTTGTCTCCTCCGCTCCCATGTGCAGGTTGCTGCATGATTCCTGCTGGCTGTGTGGAGAATTATATCCCAGAGCTCTGTACAGACCTGCCATGTGGCAGAACGGGAGTGGAAGCCAACAGAAGAATTATGGAAGTTGCTGGGTATTTGCAGCAAAGGGAACACTGTCTTCCATAGAAACATGGGGACCGATCTTGCTTATCCTTTTGCATTAGATACTGATGTGGTCAGTCTGTTGTGGCGTACAGGGCCTTCCACACTGGGACTCCCCTGACAGCTGGGGCCTCGGGACAAGCTCTGTTGCAAAACATGGTGAAGTATAAACTGACCTGAATCACCGTGTGTGCACCTGTCTTAAATATGGAACCTTTTCCTTTTTGTGTGCACCTTCAGTTCCCTCAGACTGTCAAACCCTTTGGGCCTGCAGAACTCAGAGCATGAGGAAACAGGTTATGAGCCCTACTTCACCATCTGAGCTCAATTAATGGATTTAGGGGATTTATTTTTTTTAATTAGTGCACTTGGGGAGTTGGCCTGCATGAAGAGCTCTGAATCACAGAATCACAAGAAAATCTATGCTGGAAGAGACCTCTGGAGAGCATCTAGTCCAGCCTTCTGTTGAAAGCAGTCTTTAGATTAGGTTACTCAGGGCCTTGCCAAGCCAAGCCTTGAATATTTCCGGTGAGGAAGACTCCACTGCTTCTTTGGGCAACCTGTTCCAATGTTTAATTGTTCTCACAGTGAAGCATATTTTTTATATCCAGGTGGAATTTCTCTTGAAACCAATTGTGCCCATTGCCTCTTGTCCTGTCACTGTGCATTCCTGAGAAGAAAGTGCCTTCATCTTCTCTATAACTGCCTTTAGGTATCGGAAGATTATGATTAGTTTCCCCCTAGAATTTCCTTCTTAAGGCTGAAGAAACCCAGTTCCTTCAGCCTTTCTTAATATGTCAAATTCTACAACCCTCTAAGCACTTTGGTGGCCTGGACTGTCTCAGATTTTTTAGCGGCTCCAAGACAAACTGCATTTGTCTTCATTTCTGTACTCATCTTGGCACTTACTGGCCACGTTGGGTCAGGCACAAAATGCAGCCATGCATGAATATGCCACAGAAAATGACCTGTCTCCTCCTTTATAGAGCCTGAAGCACCTTTGCAATGGTGCCGTAGGAAGCTGCTTTGGCTGTAAAGCGTGCTGTAAGTCTGTAGTGGATCAATCCTGCAGGCAGGTCTTTGAGGCTGCCAGGCTAGTACACAGTTCATCTGTGCTAAGCATACTTACAGACACACGCACACATAAAGTCCCTCTCTCGGAAAGCTGGTTTAACTGATCTGTTTGGAATGCTTAGGCCATATGGTTCTGATTATTTATATAGATAAGCGTGTGCATTTTTCTCTGCCTAAAAATAACCAGACTTTGGGAAGGAAGATGCTTTTGTGTAAATTATTTAAAAATAAGAAAACTGCTAATCCCTTGAGAAAACCCTCACTAGTGTTGCACTCAGTGAGGAAGCCCCTGAGATGACAGGGTGTGGGGCCTGGCTGCTCAACCACGCTTCAGCCACGTCCTTTTACACCCTCAGCATGACCACCCTGCCTGCTCCCTCTTGAGTCAGTGCACATTCCTGCAGAGCAGCTGTTGAAAGGCAGCTGCAGGGCAAATATAAGTCATGGCCTTCGGTGTTGTGGCTTCTTTTCTCCCTCTACACTCTGAGTTTTCAACAACCCCCCCTTAAACTGTCACCAAATGAGGTTGGAAGGCTGAATGCTAACATCTGTGACTGGTCACGGTCTAAGTTGCCATGGTGGAGGTTGCTCTAAACTGTCTAGCAGCCTCGGGCAGGATGAGCAATGTGGATATATGTGGTGAAGAAATTCACGTCTAAGATGGGTGGGTCTATCTATCTAAGGTCTAAACTGGGTTGGAATAGGGGCCCCCAGGAATGGTTGAAGAACATGTACCATCCTTCTCCTCTGCTTCTCCTTCTTTGTATTCTTTGAGGCTGGTGTCTTAAGCAGGACAAAGTATTACCCACGACTTCTTGCAGCCACCATGTTCCCCCTCCATCTATCCCATCCTTTGCTGGCTATGCTGCATCTTGGCATAAGCACAGAAGGCAGCTAGGCCATGGTTACCTTTTAACTGGGTATGTTTGTTGTTCGTGGCAGTTGGCTGTCCTAGAAACTGTGCCCTTCAACTGTACCTACGTCTACTAAAGGATTTCTTGAGGTTAAACACACTAACACTTGACAAGGTTTCAGATACAAGTGTGAAAGTGATGGAAAATGAGCATACTGTTCATTTTAGTACAAATAAACAAACAATTAAACTTTGAATTTCTCCTCAGTTACAGCATCATTCCTTGTCACAGAATCAATCAATCAGTCAGTCAGGTTGGAAGAGACCTCTGGGATCATCGAGTCCAACCATTGCCCTGACACCACCATGTCAACTAGACCACGGCACTAAGTGCCATGTCCAGTCTTTTCTTAAACACATCCAGAGATGGTGACTCCACCACCTCCCTGGGCAGCCCGTTCCAATGTCTAATAACCCTTTCTGAGAAGAAATGCTTCCTAATGTCCAACCTGAACCTCCCCTGGTGAAGCCTGAGGCTATGTCCTCTTGTCCTATCGCTAGTTGCCTGGGAGAAGAGGCCGAATCCCACTCCACTACAACCTCCCTTCAGGTAATTGTAGACTGCAATAAGGTCACCTCTGAGCATCCTCTTCTCCAGGCTAAACAACCCCAGCTCCCTCAGCCGTTCCTTGTAGGACAGACCCTCCAGACCCTTCACCAGCTTGGTCGCCCTCCTCTGGACTCGCTCCAACACCTCAACATCTTTCTTGAAGTGCGGGGCCCAGAACTGGACACAGTATTCAAGGTGCGGCCTCACCAGTGCCGAGTAGAGAGGGAGGATCACTTCCCTAGACCGGCTGGCTACACTATTCCTAACAGAGGCCAGGATGCCATTGGCCTTCTTGGCCACCTGGGCACACTCCTGGCTCATGTTTAGCTGGCTGTCGATCAGCACCCCCAGGTCTCTTTCCACCGCGCCGCTTTCTAACCACTCTTCCCACAGCCTGTAGAGCTGCATGGGGTTGTTGTGGCCGAAGTGTAAGACCTGGCACTTGTTCTTGTTGAACCTCATGCTGTTGCTCTCGGCCCATCTATCTAACCTGTCCAGATCCCTCTGTAGGGCCTTCCTACCCTCCAGCAGATCGACACTGCCACCCAGCTTGGTGTCATCTGCAAATTTGCTGAGGGTGCACTCAATCCCTACATCTAGATCATCTATAAAGATATAGAACAGCACCGGCCCCAGAACTGAGCCCTGGGGAACACTGCTAGTGACCGGCTGCCAGTTGGACTTTGCCCTATTCACCACCACTCTCTGGGCTCGGCCATCCAGACAGTTTTTAACCCATTGAAGAGTCCACCCATCCAAGCCCCGGGCAGCCAGTTTGTCTAGGAACATTCTTGTGACATTCTTCATGGAATAGTGTTGCCTTTTTGCTGATGCTGAGCCAAAAATCCTCTTTGCAAGACTTATATTTGTAGACAGCTCTCTCTAACAACGACTTTCTATGGTACAATTCATAACCTTCCTTCGCCCCCTTCCACCCCCAGACTCATCCTGTAAGAAAGTGTTTCTTGAGGGTGAAATTGTGAGAGGACCAGCTATTTCTGTCTCCCTGACATTTCTCATTACAATCTTCCTCATTTCCCTAAATGGTTTGTTTCTGAATGTCAGCATTGCACAATCTCTCTTTCATGACAGTGGAGGAGATCTGACATGTAGCTGAGCTTTGCATTGGTTATTTGGGTGTAACAGTGCAGTGAATGGTTGTTATTATTAACATTATTAACATTTTCTGAAGTTGCTGTGGGAATTTAAAAAGTTATCATTCTGCATCCCAGTTCCTCTCCTGTGGTAATCGTTGGCCTGGCAGACTGCTGACTCATGCTAGCTCCTCCCAGTTTCACAGAAGATCCAGACTTGCGTCCCATCCAGGGCTTCAGATCCTACATGCTTTTGTGGCTGTCAATGCTGCACTATGGGAGCACCTCCCCATTTCATCCTCCCAACAATTCCCTGAAGAAGGGAAAATAGAATTGCACCAGTGCTGTACATGGGGACTTAAACCATAAGTAGACCATATAATTTGCCTTCAATTCCACACTGGAAGTCTGTGGGAGGTCAAGAACTTAGCTCAAATTCCCCCCTTGGAAGCAAGCAGTCTCACCTCTGGATGACCTCTTCATCTCTACAGCTACCTCCTTCAAGCCTACAGGGACCTCATCTTTTGCTTCTGTTTCTCAATCGGTGTTTTCACAGTGGAACTCAGGCTCGGAGCTTTGCTCTGGGCTGCATTACAGAGCACTGAACTGGCACTCGGTTAAGGACATGACTGCCAAGTAACCAGGGCCCAAAGCCTCTCAGCAGCCTGGTGGATGCCAGCAAACACCAGCCACGTGGCAACTTCTTCCTGCACTTTGGGAGCAGGGAGAGGGGATTAGTCTTCCCACCTTGCCTTCAGGTGGCCAGCAATATGGAAGTGATGCCATGTTTCATGAGAGACCAGATTTCCTTGTGTATCCCATCAGAGCTCCTGGGGTTCAGGTCCAGCAGACGAACTGCCGTACCACACCACTGGGGTATATACATGCATAATAATGATTAATATGCTGCACAGAAGTTTTGAGATAAAAATCTCAGACTGTGACTTGATCTATGGTAGAAGATACCAAGAAGTGTTGAGTCAGGATCCCCTCCTCATCCAAAACAGGGTGGCAGGGGAAACTTCCACTTGCCACTTTCTCTTCCTCTGAAAGGCCCTGTCATTAATTACTGATAAGTAGTCAGAAAAAGAGATTTCTTCTCTGTTGAACAACAACTAGACTGTTTTTATGCTAGTGGCAGAACTGGTGTTATTGTTTCAAATTCTCCAAGGATATATACTAATTAGTAAGAATAGTGAGATGCAGAGGTCCAGCGCTCAGCCCTGACCCATTTCTCCAACACAAGGACTGTCACTGGAAGTTCTCCTGGGAGAGTTTAAAAAACCCCCAAACAAAACCAAACCTTTGAAGCAACATGTTGCAGAGATATGTTCAATGTCATAAGGGCCAAGTATTTTTTCTGTGGGGGTCTAACAGAGAGTCATTCTGGAGCTGAGAGAGCATTACAAAAACAGTTGAAGATATTCCTTTGAGATGACCTCCTAGCTACCTTCTTCCATCACAAGCAATTCCTAATTGTCAGAAATTATCCTTTTTTTATTGTTGCAGTTGATTTCAAGAGCTAAGAAGAGTAAGGAATTTTCCTCCAGGCAAAGAAAGGTAGCTGGAGATTTACACATGTTTTCAGTGGAAGTACACTAAATCCGTATGTCTACATTCGGAAGCATTCTCTGTTGTTTTTGGACACAAAAGTAATGAAGTTAAGCTTTCTGTTTTACTAAAAAATAAAGTTTAATGGAAGGAAATAAGTCCGTAGAGCCAATTTTGGATTTTCTGCTACATTTTTTTTAAATTTAAAGAACTTCGAAAAGTAGGTTAACTCCAGCTGACAGGAGATGAAAAACCTGAAAAATCCTTATTCCACTTCCAACCAACTAGAAAATAGTACTGCCTTGTTTCAGGCTTGTTCCCAATACATTTCGCAAATTCTTGTTTTCTCATATATTTTGGGATATATTTCTTGCTTGAATTTATTTGTTTGTAGAGGTGTTAAAGCCTATCACTAGATTCAAAAGTAGTATGGTGTCCTGTTTTCCCCAGACAAGCCTCAATAAATTTACTTAAAAACTTCTGTGTAAGAGTTAGTTAGTTAGTCAGCTGCAGAGTCTGCAGGCTGGGAAGAAAATATATGCAGAAGGATTTTTCAGAAAGTACACCAACAAGTCAGGTTAGAGCTGAATTTAAGTCCTGTGAAATGAAGATTCAAACCAGTAGAAATGTTTCCATATTTAAGCATTCCAATGAAAACAATTTTGATTGGAATTATTCCCGTGCTGGGTTTGTAAGCCAAACACTGCATCATTTTGTTAGAAAAGAAGAGTCAGATTTGTTAGCTTCCAGTAAGTTTCACAGTCTATTTTCATTCTCTATGTGGAATGAAATATAGAAAGTAAGTACAGAATGACAAAAATTGAAAAGCAAATTAAGTTTTTTAAAGTATTTGCTGTGAGCAACATAGAAATGTAAATGTGCTGAAAAATATGGTCTCAGAGTTGAACATTTCCCCTGGTTAATTTCAAATCAGAGAGGAATTTCTGTACTTTCAAATTGCATTTTACGCTGGTGTTTGCAATGCTCTCCCAGGTGCATAATACAAAGGAGTGTTAATTATTTAAGGATGTGTACAGGCAGTCCATGGGAATGGGGAGAATGGGAAATAAGCAAGACGAGTGGAAGGCAAAAAAGAGAGCAACCTAATGTAAACAAAGAAACTTGTAAAGCTCTGTCCTAAAAAAACTTCAGAATTACCATAGCAACAGAAGACAGGAGCATGGCATGGACAGCATCTCCATCCCCCTAAAACACAGCTGCTGCTGAAGGGAAGTGAACTTCAGAGTTGAGATCTGGAGAGGGTTTTTTGGGATCCTTTGCCTAGAATTTTGGAATCTGTTTCCTTAGATGCAGATGCCTTCCAGGAGATGCATGAATGTCCCTTCTGGCACTCACTCCTTTTCTTTGGCAGAGCTTGGACCCTTCCCAAACAGTGACTACTTCCTGGAAGAGTACTGTCTATGCCAGTCCTGAGGAATGATCTTTCGTACCTACCCCAGGCTTAAAGCCAAAATAGACCTTCACAGCATGTAGTTTCTGTACTTAAACCATAAATATCATACCAATGCCCTCCATCAGACCCCAGACTACAGCTAAGCTAGATTTCGGGGAATCTAATCAGAGAGGACTGGAGAAGATGAGGTTCCAGCAATGATACAAGACCCTGCAGTGGCAGAAATTGATTTTAGGAGTTGCACCGGGATGTTATTTGTATGTCTACATGGGTCTTGAAAGCCAACTCTGTAGATAACATTGTAAGTTACAATGATAATGAAGAAATTTCCATTTAAACAATCCTATAGGTTAATGCAGCTTCTACTGAAATTGCCAGGGGCTGGGTTTTTGTCTTCAGTGGGAGCAAGTCTAGATCTTTATTGCTTCATAGCATTTTTTCATACATGCTGGAGCTTGGGAGAATTAAATAATTCATATAGCAAGTTGAAATAATAAATAATCAGTGAGAGGGACTTAAAATTCGCAGTACATCATAAGAAAAGATGGATCATTATAGCTTATTATAAAGCTCCCCTTATAGCCAAGCCTTGGGGTTCAGTGCCATAACATAATAAAGCCAGTGAAACTGTAATTAAACTCTGCTTCCCCAGCCCCTTGAAATTCAGATGGGAAAAATGCAGGAAGGGGATATGATTCAAGTGGTGATGGGAGGGAATGGTAATATCACAGAGTCAAAGAGAGGTCATTCTGAAACACACCTTGGGGACAGCAGGTGTGGTAATAAATTAACTGTATATACTTCTTCAAGGCAGGGCAAAAGAGACACAGAGGAATTCCAAGGAAGAGTAAATTGCACATGGCAGAGCCTGCCAAGCAATAACCTGCTGATTTAGGGTCCATTCTTGGAGGTGCTCCATGCTCAAAACATCTACAGACAACTGAACAAACAGGGCCAGACTTGTTCTTGCACTGCAGGTCCTTTCCTATGCTGGTGCCTTTCCAGCATGGTGCATTGATCTGTCAGTAGCTGAGGTAGCTCACCCTGACTGATGAAAGGCATTGAAACACAAGGTGCCCTTGGAAGGGTTTCGGATCCATCTCTTCTTCCATACGTACACTGAAATAATTACAGAGCCACCTAACCTATTTAGTGGCCCATGGCTGTGTACCTGACCTCCTATTCTAGAAAATGGCTCTTGAGTAACTGCAGTGGCCTGCCCTCCCCAGATAATCCAGGCAGGAGGGTATGGAGGGTAACTCAAGGGATCAGGGTTTTAAGGTACACACTCTGCCCTCCTGTGTACCCTCATCCTGACAGAGAGGAGCACAGGCACCTGATGGTGCAGACACTTACAAAGACCTAAGACTGTGGTAGCTTGATGTTTTCACCCAAGACTTAGATAGGCTCAATGATGCACACAAATAGGCTCATTACTGATCATTTAATCCTCTTCCAATGCTTTAAAACTAGATATTGAAAATCAATGTATGAATTACACCATTTTGAAAATTGTGTGGAGAATCCCCTGACAATCAGGAGAAACTCAATCCAGCTCCAATAATTGCTGAACAGACAGTTTTATGGCTACAGCCTTAAGGCTTTGGAACAAAAGAAAAGATTTTACTTGTAGCAATTGCTGCAGTCGAATGTTAATCACCCCAGACTATGAATTTTTGTTGACATTTGCAGTCTCTGAAATTACATGACCTAGATTCTGCATCTCCTTTTTCTCATTTCACAAGTCCAGATTTGAGAAGCAGATTCCTGTGACATTTTAATGATCTGCAATTTACACAAAAGAATGGGAGACTCAATAGAAAGCTCTCGACATTATGTTTTTTTGGGAGGAAGTTTTACTGTTCACTCCCTCTTTTGATCCTGTATCTATATGCTGAAAATGTATGAAGTTTTGTCTGTGCAAGGATGGTAGGATTGAATCTTAAATGGAAATCAGAGTGCTTTCCCATCTCTTCTCTCCCAGTGTACATTGTTTATACAGATGCCACGGTATACTCAAATATAAAGACAGTCTTCTACTTGATAACATTTATAAAATACATCTCAGCTGAACTGAGGGAAAGTGGGTTATTTGCCTGTCTGGATTTCTGGAAATAATGAATTTTATAGTGAAACAAATACAGCTAACTTTGTCAAAAAGCTACATTTTGCTTTAGTCTGAAACATCAGTAGTTTGCTTCAGTTCTCTGAGAGAAAGAAACTATCTAACATTTTTTTCCAGTCTCTCCCTGCTGAAGGATATAAGGGGTTATGGAAAGAAATAAGATCTCTTTAGTTAATGGATTTTACAGGGGAATTAATGGGAGAAAGTTTAGTGGTCCTGCTTTCCAGGTACAAGTTTAATTCACTACCAAGGGTTGGCAGAGAAATCAATGGTCATGACATGCCTTGGATATTCCTGCCTGAAGAGGAGGAGTCTTTGCCTATAAGGTATAGAAGAATTATGTCCTTGAGGAATAGCTGATCATCTTTGTATGTGTCAGGAGTACAGATGACTTCCTTGACATCCAGATACAAGCAACAGCACAGCACAGCCTATCACAGAAATGGAGGTTGTATCACAAGGACAGGGAGTAAGAAACAGCTTGGAAAAGGAGAGAAAAGGAAATGATGTCTCCATATGGTTAGACACAGAAGAACAATAAATAAGAAGTAACTGGAGTACAGGTTAAAAAGAATGGGAAAGAAAATAACTTCTGTCCAACTCAACTGGGCAACTCAGAAAGTAGCTATGATTGGCCAAAAGAGGAGAAAAGTCTTAGGAAAACTGAGCAGCTCTCCTGCAAGGAGAAGAGTAGAATAGTGCAGCTACTTTCCAGGAGAAGGAGGGGAAGCTTTTACTAACTACAGATGAGATCCTGAGGTATGGAGGTCCCCTGGCAGTGATCTGCACTGGAACTGGTGAAATCACAGGAAGCTTCATTGAACAGATCCTGGGAGACATTGCAAATAGGAGGAGCCATCTTGCTCAGCAGCAGAGAGGCAAGATGCTGGGGAAGATGGGAGGATGCTTTTCACACAGAATCACAGAATCACAGAATGTTAGGGATTGGAAGGGACCTCGAAAGATCATCTAGTCCAATCCCCCTGCCGGGGCAGGATTGCCTAGACCATATCACACAGGAACGCGTCCAGGCGGGTTTTGAATGTCTCCAGAGAAGGAGACTCCACAACCTCTCTGGGCAGCCTGTTCCAGTGTTCAGTCACCCTTACCGTAAAGAAGTTTTTCCTCAAATTTAAGTGGAACCTCCTGTGCTCCAGCTTGCACCCATTGCCCCTTGTCCTGTCGAGGGATGTCACTGAGAAGAGCCTGGCTCCATCCTCATGACACTTGCCCTTTACATATTTATAAACATTAATGAGGTCACCCCTCAGTCTCCTCTTCTCTAAGCTAAAGAGACCCAGCTCCCTCAGCCTCTCCTCATAAGGGAGATGTTCCACTCCCTTAATCATCTTCGTGGCTCTGCGCTGGACTCTCTCTAGCAGTTCCCTGTCCTTCTTGAACTGAGGGGCCCAGAACTGGACACAATACTCCAGATGCGGCCTCACCAGGGCAGAGTAGAGGGGGAGGAGAACCTCTCTCGATCTGCTGACCACACCCCTTCTAATACACCCCAGGATGCCATTGGCCTTCTTGGCCACAAGGGAACACTGCTGGCTCATGGTCATCCTGTTGTCCACTAGGACCCCCAGGTCCCTTTCTCCTACGCTGGTCTCCAACAGCTCTGTCCCCAACTTGTACTGGTACATGGGGTTGTTCTTGCCCAGATGCAGGACTCTACACTTGCCCTTGTTATATTTCATTAAATTTCTCCCTGCCCAACTCTCCAGCCTGTCCATGTCTCTCTGAATGGCTGCGCAGCCTTCCGGCATCTCAGCCACTCCTCCCAGTTTTGTGTCATCAGCGAACTTGCTGACAGCACACTCTAATCCCTCATCCAAGTCATTAATGAATATATTGAATAGAACTGGTCCCAGAACCGACCCTTGCGGAACTCCGCTAGACACAGACCTCCAACTGGACTCTGCCCCGCTGACCACTACTCTCTGGCTTCTTTCCTTCAGCCAGTTTACAATCCACCTCACTACCCGATCATCCAGACCACACTTCCCCAGTTTAGCTGCGAGGATGCTGTGGGAGACCGTGTCAAACGCTTTACTGAAATCGAGATAGACCACATCCACAGCTTTACCATCATCTATCCACCGGGTAACATCCTCATAAAAGGCTATCAAGTTTTACATTTACAGAACTTTTGGTTCTGTAATGTTGGAAGGGAAAGGAAAAAGAGGAGACATTTTTCATCACAGTGACATGTTATCATTATGGGGCCATAAGTGATTCCAGGTCAGAGAGAATGCTTGAATACTTACAGATTTGAAATATCAAAGCGTAAGATGTTTAGCAGTTACCACTTCTGCCCAGCTTTCATTGGACAACACAACTGTCTTCTCCTTAAACATCTGTTTGCAGTGTGGGAACATAAGTGGAAAATTTTAATGAACGTTGTAAGCTGGTTATACGCATACTCCTGAAGGTCCATAAAATAATGATCCTCTGAACTCAAGAAAGTTGTTCTATCAGAAAAAAAAGACATCCTGTAGGAAAAAGCACCTGTGAAACATAAACATTTCAAAAAAAATAAAGAACAGGAAAGAAAGAGGAGGTAATAACCATGAATGTAAGTTACAAGTTTTAAAATATAAGTGGTTGATAGAAAAGGCTAAAGGATCAATGGAATAGCAACAATTGCCAGGATTACAGACAGTAAGAACAAACATTTTAGGGGAGGGGAAAAAACCTAAGGTCAGGTATAAGTCATTTACTGGATACAGATGTAAAATCATGTAATAAGTAAATGTAAAATCATAAATAGTAATGCAAAAATGTTCAGCAGATATTTCTGTTCTGTATTTGAAGGACAGAAAACAAAGAAGAAAACCCCAGCCCAAGTGATGCTGTGGATGAATAAGAATTTTTACTATCCATATCAAAAACAGCTATGAAGCATTTAATACCAGACTTCTTCAAATAAACAAATCAAGAAAAAGGTTTACATTTAAGTCAAGAAGAACTGAGGTGAGAATTACCTTAACCCTCTGTGGTTAGTTGGTAACTCATCCTGGTAAATAAGGCCATGCCATAACATCAGAGAATCCTCTTGTGGTTCCTATAGTTAGAGAGAAAAGGGATAAACCAGAGATCAGTCAGCCTGATGTTCCTTGAAGGCCAGACAGTGCGGCAATAAATTCAGGACTCTGTCAATGAACAGTTAGAGCTTAAGAAGGTAATTGACACCAGGCAAAATGGTTTTAATGGAAGGTACATCTTGTTAAACAAGTCTGTTATCTCTTTTTGATAAGATTATAGGTTTGGCTGATTAAGACAGCTGTGCTGAGGTGGTACCTTTGGATTTCTCCAAGGCACTTCACTTAATACTGCCTGACACACTGATTAAAATCTTGCATTAAAAGGAATCAACAGGGCACAAAATAGATGGACGAAAAACTGGCTCACTGAGAGACCTTGAAATGGAGTTGTTAATGTAGCTGTTCCTGAGTGAGGCCATTAGTACAGGACTTGTCTGGACACTGGCTCTTGGTCCAATACCATATGATGTTTTCATCACTGATGTAACAGGTGATAATAAATATTTGCTGGTTAGCGCTTGTTGTGAGAAGGATGATTGGAAATGTCTGCTTTTTTAGTTTTCATCCAGAAAATTAAGTCTTATATGGCCTAATCAAGGTACAAGGACAGGAAAGACATAAAACAAATGTCTCCACAGGGGATATATGAAAAAAGAGAGTATGTATGTAGAGGAGTGATACTTTCTTTGGACACAACATTGGGTGGTTCATTAACAAAATGTTGCATCCAATTCTGCTGACCATCCTTACAGACAGATATGGAAATAACAGAAGAAGTCCAGAAGAAGCCAGAACATTAGCTAGGAAATTAGCCTTCCTTTAGAAGACTTAAAGAGCACGATCTATTTAGGTTATTCAAAAGGAAGTGGGAATGAGTGGTTTGGTCCTGTTTGTGTCCCTGGAGATTGTTAAGAACAGACATCAAATACATCAGTTAGGTAAAGCTGATCCCTTCCTGGAACAAGATGAACCTAGAAACCTCTCAGCATCCCTCCCAGCCTTGTCCTCTATTATATTGTGACATGAGGGGTTATAAGTTAGAAAAAAATGGCAATGTCCTAGTTGTGAGATTAATTACTCATTGGAGCAGCTACCAACAAAGGTGCTGGACTCACTCTCACTTGAAGTCTTTACAAGGAGATTAGCTATCTCTACTAAACACATGCTTAGTCCAGTTTTTTTGGGAAGAATGAAATGGCTTGTGCCACCCACAGGATCCTGTGCCCTGTTGTCTCCTGGCCTTGCAACCTGACTGTTGATGGGAATGTTTCTGTCCATGTATCTTTGCTCCTTAAACCTCCATGCATCTTCCCTGATTGACTTTTTAGGCAGTACCTGAGCACCTCACTGTCTTCCATGACTTTTTAGGCAGTACCTGAGCACCTCACTGTCTTCCATTAATTTAATATTCACAATCCTGAAGTTAAGTCTCTTCATGGTGCTTCTTCAATATACAGCATTAGCTTCACAAATTTACTTTTGAAACTATAAATCTGGATTTTTCGGGGGGCTGAGGTATTTTAAAAAGCCTGATGGGGTGGCAAAACGTTCATCTGTATCTTCAGGCTTCTCTGTGTATCCCCAGAGGTCTTCAACACATCTCAGCTACTTCCCTCTGTCATCCTTTGTGTTTGGCTTGGGGCTTCTTATAAGGTGGCATTGCAGTTTTCTTCCAAAAGACTTGTGTCAGGGATATATAGCTACAGCTAGATGGTTTACAGTATTATCGACCTTTTACATGGTAAAATAAAGAACATAATGTTAGAATTGTATCCTCCTTATTTAACTGAAGGGTGAATGGACTGGTGGTTTGGGTGCAGACCTAGGGCTCAGCGCTGAGCAGTGAGATGAGGCTGCAGCAAAACTACCTCTCTATACATTGCAGCCTCTGCCTGTCCCTGCAATGGGCTGCCACAGAGATCCAGTCCAAGCGGTTCTGGTTTCCTATTTCTCATACCCATTTCTGCAACAATGACTTGTCTCTGACCTATGAAGATATGCCAGTCATCTTTGGTAAAATTCCAAGAAATTAAGTGTCTTGGAAGAAAATGAATACGCCTTTGCTTCTGAGCAGTCATGTAACTATTATAATACAATCTTGTTTCATGATTACAGTTTACTACATTATTTAATGTTTATAAAGCAGGTTGGAATTGCACACTTTTATTACTTTGCAGAACCCAATGACCAGAAATTTTCTTACAGTCTAGTTCCAAGAAATAATTGTCTGGTTTTGGTTTATTTGGAAATAACTCAGTCTTAAATTATTGTTATTTTTGCATCAAAGAATTTTCTTTTCTTCTTGTGCTTTATTTTTTTCAAGTGATATCCCAAGCAGTGTCATCCTGTAACAGCTTAGCCATATGGCAAGGCTAGACTGTAGCACTAAGAAAAACGCATGGCAGGTTTGGACAGTGTCACAAATTGTGATGCGGAGAATACAATAAACAAAATTCACCCTCTCTGCAAAGACTGTTTTGCAAGATTTCCTCATAGGAACTCCTGAGACTGAAATATTATTGTGGGTACCAATACTGATTCAGGGGACCAGCAGGCTAGGAGGACCATTTTCTTTTCAATGTGGTTCTACTTGGCCCTTCTGACTCAGTGAGAGAAAAGCCAGAACTGTTATGTTGTCACCACTCTTTTGCCTTTTTTTTTTTTTGTCCTTGTATCAACATTTTTCCCTTAGCAAACAAAAGATACAGCACAGGGCTGCTCAGTTAGTAAAACTTCTTTTAAAAGAATAGATGCTGTCAAATGAGTGTGCATGCTCATTTTGTTTTCTGAATTCATTATTAGGTCTCTAAAGGCAACTTCTGATTTAATACTCCAGGAATAATTATTAGAACTATCAAGGCTCATGGTGTCTCGTCTCCTGCTGATAATGTGTCTATTGTAAACATTTTAAAGAAAAGTTGATAACTTAGTCTATTGTATACTACAAAACCTCATTCCTACTGATTTCAGTAGGAGCAGGGTAGCATCAGTTGATTCCTACTGATTTCAGCAGGATGTTAGGAGCCATCTAAATAAGAATTAGAAACCTAAATACTTTGTTATAGCAGGGGCTTAGGGAGTAATAAGATGGATTTCTGTTATAAGTTGGGAGCTCATCAGCAGGAAATAACTAAGGAGAAGAGAGACTTGTGTGTAACAGTCAGATAAAAGCTGAGCATGAGCCACAGAAATGATGCAAGTGTGAAGAAGGCAAAGGCAATCCTGGAGTGTGTCAAGGAAAGTATTTCCAGCAGGAAAGCATTAAGTTCTGCTGCATATTGCACAGTTCTCCTCGCCCATTCAAAAAGAAAGATGAGTTTATACTGCAGCAGGCACAGAGAGAGGTCACGGTGGTGACCAGGGAAGGGAGAGTTCATCATTTGAAAAGAGTTTAACTGAGCTGGGGGCTTGTCTGTTCTTGCAGAAAGAAGAGTGAGAAGGGATGTGGCTGTCGGCTATAAATACACCAACGGGTGAACACCAGGGAAAGAACAGAATGAATTAATTTGAGGGATACAACTCGAAGAACAATTAGATATCAACTGCTTATAGAAAAATCTGGCTGGAAGTTAGAAGAGTGATTCTAATTGTTGCAGCAGTGAGATTCTGGAAGACCCTCCAGCAGCAGTAATAAGGACAAAAATCCCTCCTCCTATTTTGTTTTTTTTTTTTTAAATTTGAAATATGATCAGTTTATAAACTGAACTCAATGATACGTGGCAGTTGGGGATGAGACTTGGCCCAGGAGATACTTCCAGGTGCCTATTCCTAGGGGTTGTTCAGGATTGTTTAAACAGAGGATTGTCCTCTATGTCTCAAGCAGGCAGCGATTTCCAGTGGGGACTACTTCCTGCCAGTATTTTGTACGTAACAAGAGCCTGGGTCACAACAAAGCCTGCCACCATCTCCAGTGTGCCCAGTCCAGGGAGATTGCCCGTTTTTCTGGGTACAGAGTCATCCCTGAGGATGACCAAGGAAAGCTCAGGAACGTAAATAGAGGTCAGTGCCATATTTTTAAAGTCTCAGCAAAGATGCTGCTGCAAGAAGTAGGACAAATGAACAGAGAATGAGGATGAAGCCAGTTCTTTTGCAAGAGATGGGAAAAAAAGAAGTATCTCCTGCATGTCCCTTTGGGACTACGTATCTTGTAGAAACCTGGTGTTTTCTCTCACTATTTATCACTGCTTGTTCCTGAAATAAGCAAAACTGAATCTGGAGCCCAAGGTGATATAAAACTTCGTGAGCATTGAAACAATCTCATGGCTATCATTCTGACCTGCTGGTTCTGTCATTTTGGGAACATGTCACAGAGTGGTCAAGTCAACCCTGGCTCCCGGGCTAGCTTGCTCAGCTTGAGAGACCTGTGTGCGCCCGGAGGGAGGCTGCTTATATCTTAACAAGCTGAATATAGCTTGTGAAATCTCATCATTTCCACTGAGCCTTACAGTGCTTAGACTTGTGCAACTTAGGTGCCTGTCAAACGAGGCTTTAGGCAGTTTTGCTAATGACCTTGAGAGATGGACAGTACAAGAGCAGCACTGAATGAACAACATTTTCCATTTCAACATGTTTTTCCATAGCTCGGCTATGATCTCTGAGCTAAGGAGAGGGAGACTGAGGCAGAGTGGTAGCTTACAAAAGCCTTCTTTAATTAAAAACAAAGTACCTGTGTGAAGGTATTGTCATGCTTGGTTTGCTGGACACTTCTGCACACTCTCTTCAGTCCTTCTTATCATCCTGAGATGCCACTCAGGCTGTTCAGCTTCCAGAAGCTGAAATTTGCCTTTAGGAATAATGGCCAAGTAAATTCTTTAGTATTTATTGCAGGAAAGATATTTACAGAAGGTGTTCATGGTTGATCATATGATCAGACAAGTATCCATTAGAGGCAATGTGCTTGGCCACGTGAATTATATTTAGAAAAAACAAAAATCCCATTTTATTCTAGTATTATTTCTTAAGTCACAGCCAGGGGGTCCTTAGGCAAACTGGGCTCGTTGTGCTACATTCAGTACATATGCAATGTAGGAGGCAGGAGTCTGGCTCAAAGGCTCTCACAATCAAAGCAATAAAACTGTGGAAGTGGGCCAGAGATGCTGGTAATTAGCCTGTTCTATGAGCCTCGATTAGGTGGTGTAAGATTTCCCCACTGTCTGTGCAGATCCTAGGAAATGAGTCCTGATCCGACTCGTTTATCATCCCTCTCTTTTTCAGATGTCAGAGTAGTTGCTGTAGCTGAAATTAGGCATCTATTGCACCTGTACATGACTCTGAATGGGGCTGTAACTGGAGAGAGAAAATAGGATTCATCTCACAGAATCACAGAATCACAGAATCAACCAGGTTGGAAGAGACCTCTGGGATCATCGAGTCCAACCATTGCCCTGACACCACCATGTCAAATAGACCACGGCACTAAGTGCCATGTCCAGTCTTTTCTTAAACACATCCAGAGATGGTGACTCCACCACATCCCTGGGCAGCCCATTCCAATGTCTAATAACCCTTTCTGTAAAGAAATTCTTCCTAATGTCCAACCTGAACCTCCCCTGGTGAAGCTTGAAGCTGTGTCCTCTTGTCCTATCGCTAGTTGCCTGGGAGAAGAGGCCAATTCCCACTTCACTACAACGTCCCTTCAGGTAGTTGTAGACTGCAATAAGGTCACCTCTGAGCCTCCTCTTCTCCAGGCTAAACAACCCCAGCTCCCTCAGCCGTTCCTTGTAGGACAGACCCTCCAGACCCTTCACCAGCTTGGTTGCCCTCCTCTGGACTCGCTCCAACACCTCAACATCTTTCTTGAAGTGCGGGGCCCAGAACTGGACACAGTACTCAAGATGCAGTCTCACCAGTGCCGAGTAGAGAGGGAGGATCACTTCCCTAGACCGGCTGGCTTCACTATTCCTAACAGAGGCCAGGATGCCATTGGCCTTCTTGGCCACCTGGGCACACTCCTGGCTCATGTTTAGCTGGCTGTCGATCAGCACCCCCAGGTCTCTTTCCACCGCGCCGCTTTCTAACCGCTCTTCCCCCAGCCTGTAGAGCTGCATGGGGTTGTTGTGGCCGAAGTGTAAGACCCGGCACTTGTTCTTGTTGAACCTCATGCTGTTGCTCTCGGCCCATCTATCTAACCTGTCCAGATCCCTCTGTAGGGCCTTCCTACCCTCCAGCAGATCGACACTCCCACCCAGCTTTGGTGTCATCTGCAAATTTGCTGAGGGTGCACTCAATCCCTACGTCTAGATCATCTGTGCTTCTAGATCATCATCTCACCCTGCTTTACACACATGCACTGTAGAGCACTGCCCACCAGAGAGAAAACCTCTGCTCCTTTCAGTGAAAAGATACAGCACCTTTAGGGCATGTCATGCCAAAATAAGATGCCTAAAACAGACCAGACAGAACTGTCCCTGAAAGTGCCCATTTCTTTCTGTTCATTGTAAAGGGAGTCCAGGTGTCCTTCATTTCTTCAGGTGAACTGTGTGCTGTGTCAGGGATGTATCCAGAATTGGTTTGTTCCTTGATGGCAGATGCATTTTGCCTTAATTCCTTATAACTGACAGATTTTTGTAACAAGGTGATCACTCACATAACCTGGAGCAGATGAATACAGCTCCTAAATGGACTAGAGCTTCTGTGAATGGTAATGAAAACAGAAAAATAAGACACAGAGAAACAGGCTAGAAATACAGAACAAAAAGTAACACAGTAAGTGTCAGAAAAATGCTAGTTGCTCTCATATAGCATGTGGAAATTAGTTTGAGCAAAGGCATTTTGGTGATGGGGGACATATAATTTGTCAGTTTGATATTATCCGCAAGTAACGCAAAGCAGAATTGCAGTTAAAGACCAAAGAGGTAATTGAAGCTCTTTGTAGCTCTTAGAGGCTTTGCTGTAACTGCACTGGGCATATTGCATTAAGTTCTAACTACTGCAAATTAGAAAGCATTCAGGAGAGCAATAAAAATGATTAGAGGCCCGAAATTACTGACCTAGTAAGGAAAGATGAGGTAGATTAAAGCTTATCCTTGAAAAGATGAAATGATGAGCTAATTGCTCCACAAAGAGCTCCACGTGTGGTTTTCCACACCACCCAGAGCTTCAAAGGACCACAGTGCAGGTGAATGCCAGTTCTGATATGTTAGTTAGTGATGTAAAAATCCAGTTTAATCCAGAAATACAATCTTAGCTCATTTCTGATACCTTCTGACCCTGAAATGCTTCTATAACCACAAACCCAAGGGCTGGAAAATCCCTTTGAATTTCTTCCTTCAGACTCTTCTTTTCCAAGTACTCAGTGCCTTTCTCTTAGGACAGAAACTCAGATTGTGTTGGTGAAACACAATGCTTTTAAACTCTTTATGCAATACTGACACAAATGGTTCGTGTCTCTTCAAGGGCCCTAGGGCAAATTTTCTGTATATGTCAAGAGAAATTCAGTGAATAGATTGAAGTGAAAATATTGTCCTGAGTGAAGAAACTTTTTTCACAACTCCAAATTTGTCACTGCTCTATTTTGAGGTTTAATTGCCACCTAGAGCATTTGGATGCCAACAGAAGTCAAAGAATTCATCTGTAAATATTTCACCAATGCCAGTGGCGAGAGTCTCTAAAAATACACAGTAGAGGACAAAAGGCTTGGGCTGAACATCAAGCTTATGTCTGAAAATGTCGACAATTCAGTGAATTAATTTCCTGACTGATGGTGTTGTCCTGAGCATCAGCCAACCCACAGTGAATCAAACTGGAGGACTAGGTATTGTCAATGTGCACGCTCCCCCCATGGGTGGTAGAAAAGTGCACTGATAAAGAGGCTGTTTTTCTAGAGGGTGAGTAGCGTAGGACCAAGAACTTGAAGCTGACTATGAACTCTTTGAAGCAGGAATTTTTATTCACAAGAGCTAACTGTATAAATAAACTAAACCACATCAAAGCTGCTGAGGTTATGTAAGGATCCCAACAAACCCTTGGCTTTCCAGAACCCACAGGATCTGGCTGAGCAGACCTGAGCCAAAGCTACAAGTGCAAACTCAGGCTGCTCTTAATGATCACACGGTGTTTAATGTTCATGCAGGAAAAAGAAAGAAATTAGGATCTAGTACACTGGCATGGTGAATCCTGCCTTTAATGTAAATCAAATTCAAATAACTCTTTTGCATGTACTCGTGTCACTGTGGAGTTCATAGGATTTAAGCAGGAGTCATTTTGCAGAGTAAGCATATGGCTAAATGCTCTCTGAAATAGAGATGCTTTCCTGGAACACAAATGAAGTCAGAAAGAGAAAATACTGAGACTGAAAAGGAGCACTGTGATAAAATAATCTAATCTTCTCTCTGCCAGGTGCCATAAGGTGTCACCCATGGGATCCTGTGTCACATATATACTTCTGTTGATAGCTGGATTTAAAGATCTGCTGTGATGGAGCTCTGTCTTTGAGTTAGTTATGTCAGTGATTAGTTATGCTGTCACAGCATTAAAAAGTGCTTTATTTCAGCAGTTGTTCATCACTCTGATTATTAAAAAAAGAAACTGTCACAAAACCCCAATGTCTTTTAGGGACAAATATGTATGTTAAGAGGAATTAATCGAACACAGAGCCCATTAACCTACCCCTCCCTCTCTAACTCCCACTTCCTCTCTGGTCACGCCTTTTAAAATCATTATCTCCTTAGACCTGGGTCTGTCCCTCTTGCTTTGGATCTAAATCAACCAATGTGCTTGGGCTGTTATGTTAGTAATAGCTGATAGCAAAGTCCAAGGCTCAGTGTCATATCTCTAAATCAGGAAGGCACCCTAGGAGATGAGTGATATGAAAGAACATCATTTAATGGAGTAGTGAAAGTCCTCTGAGCTCCCAGTAAGACCTACCCAATATTTGACAGCTTTACCCTAAATGTGGTCCACACTGTACTTGTTCCACATGTCTGCTGTGTGGAAAGTATGGTCTGCCAGGCTTCTCCTGGGTAGTTAAAATTCAATATTGTTCTATAAATTGGAAATGTCAAGTCAGATCAAAGAATCTAAAGCCATGCAAGGAGTGCACTGCAAACACTGCATGCTAAGTGCCCGCAGGTTTTTGCAACCTGCCAGACATATTTTTTGCCTGTGCATGCACTCACAAAAGGCAAGGAGTCATTAAGGAGGCAGATGGAGGGATAATTCTCTACCAGATCATTCATTCATTTTCAAGGGATGACAAATTTGGAGGTAGTATCAGCAGATCAACTTTCTTCTGCAGTATCCAGTGTCAAGCATATTGACAGTGGTCAAAAAAACAGCACGTAGCTGTAGTTCAGCATCTTTAAAATGGCACCTGCCCTGCAGTCCTGTGGCACTGAATAACAATGGATTCCTGTAGAGGAGAAACAGCAAAGAGTCCTTGTATTAATGTTACCCTTGAGCTGGCTGTTCTGCACTGTATGTGCTTGGTGGTCCTACTCCTATTCCTTCTTTGGAGGCATCAGCAGAGAATCTGTCTCCTTTTTCCCTTTGGAAGAGGATGGGGTGGAATCCTGGCACCTGTGAAGCCAGTGGGGATTTTGCCAGGATACTCTGCAAGGCTTTGGGACTGGGTGAAACAATAATCTTGTTCTATTAGCTGTGTCTTTATAGGTGCACTTCTGAAAGAGATTGGCTTAAACATGTGTACCAGGTATCAAAGGGTCATTGCCAACATTAAGTGTGTTTGAAAAGGTGACCTTTAACTCAGCATCAGCTGGGAGAGCTGAAAATGGCCTGAGTGACTCATGTGGTGCTTTGGGAAAGCACAGCAACTAAGTTTTAAGATGACAGAGTGACTCAGATTCACAGATCAGCTCTCCCCCTTCATGTGTCCTCAGCAATAGAAATAATTTTAAAACATCAAGTATGGTTTTCTGAGATTAACATTTTTCGTCTTTACACACAGAAGAAATCTTTAAACTGAATGTGATAAAATGTGATTGTCAGTTGCTAAGATGTTATTTTATTTGACACTCTGTTCCATCTCCTCTGTTCCTTTACTGCCCTGTCCTTTCTTTTTACTTCAATTTCTCTCTGGATTTCTCCTTTCATTCTTTCCCTGTTCCTCTTTAAATTCTTCACAAAGTAAAGATGGAACATGAAAGATGCAAGTTCTAATCCAACATTTAAAATCAACAAGCTAACAAGAAAATGTTCTGCAAATACAATAGAAATACAAAGAAGGAAAAGAGGATGCATAGCGGCCCACCATTTAACGGGAAGAACAAAAAAAAAGGGGGTTATTGCAGAGAAGGATGAAAATAATTGCCATTTTTCCTTCACTTTTCTCCCCAAAATAGGTTTCTTATGCCTAGATACATTACAAAATTAATTTTAACAAGGAGATTGAAATGCAAATGAGATCAGGGAGTGAACCAAAAGTCAATGGTTATTTATATAAAATAGATGTGTTCAGCTCAGCAGGGCCTGGTAAAACTGAACGGATTTAAGGAACTAGCCGAGGCAGCTCTGAATTGTTGGTGATTATCTCCAAGAACTCAGCAAGGGCACTCTGGTCCCAGAGGACTGGAGGAAAGCGTACATCCTGTCAGGGATTTCAAGATCAGCTAGTTTATTTTTGTTACCCAGGTAGCTACCAGAAAAGATTATTAAATAATCAATTTCTGCAGGTTTGTAGAATAAAAAGATGTTTCGAAAGCAATGAGCGTAGGTGTGTCAATAACAAATTGGGCCAAACTAATTTAATTTCCTTTTTTGAAAGAGAATTGGAAAATCGTGTGGACACAGAAGATGAGATCTGTTTAGTAAATTGTAGATCTAGGTTTAGTGATGCTATTGATGATCTCTCAATTGGCAGTAGCATGAAAACTAGGAGAACACAGTTCACATCCCTGACAGCCGATGTTCATTGGCACAGGAGTGGGGTAGGACAAATAATGGATTGTGTTAGTCTGTTCTCCTTAATTTCCACCTCCTCATTTTCCATTAAGAGGATTTAAGGTTAGAGACCAGGGTCTAAATTATATCAGTGGATGTAAATATGGATTGAGGAGCCATGGAGAAAGAGTGGATTTTCATGGTGAAAGAGGGGTTCAGTGGGGCCCAGTCTGGGCTCCTGTGCTGGTTATTATTTTTGTGAGAGATTTTAATGGTGGAAAGGCAACATGTTCAGAACAGCTGAAGAAAATCCTGGGTGGAAGGGGACTGTAAATTCTTGGTAGGAGATGAGCCTTGAAAATAGTCTTGATGAACTGGAGAGAGTGTCTGGAACCAGTCGGGTGAAGTTCAATGGGAGTTAGGAGCCAAGTGCTGTACTTTGGGAAGAAAAATGGGCAAATACAAAGTGGCTAATGCTTGCATTAGTACAACAACTGCCAAAAAGTGTATGATGAGTATAGCGGATCACAAACTGAATCTACATTAAAATGAGATGGTGTTGCAAGGTTGAAAAATTTTCTTTTGAGACGTATTGAGCAAGGTTTTGGATATAAGACTGAAGAGGTATGAGTTCCAGAATAATTTAAAAAAAATATATAGGCAACATCAAAAGAATCCAGATGAAATCCACAGAAACAAATGAAGCTTGAAAAGGCTGGAGAAAGTGTATTTGTTAATCTAGAAGAGAGCAGGTTAAGTCATGGTCAGACAGTGTGCAAAATGGTGTGATGAGGCCAATGAGAAGGTCATCATTTGCACTTGTGGTAGGATAGGAAGAAGTCAGTTCACTTTAATCATTTTAATCAGCTAGGAAAAGGTAAATTACATGTTAGGAATATATTTCAAAATATGAAAGATGCAAAGCACAGTCAGTGTGCAGATTTTGTGGGATCTTCTTCAGTGACAATTTCTAAGAGTAGCAGGACAAAAATTTTTTAGGCACTATCTAAATATAAATATCTGTCCTTAGGGTAAAATAGTCTATTGTCTTTTCTGCTGGTCTTACACTTCCATGCATGCCTGATCAAGGGATGAAATGAATTTACCCATCCATGCTGGCTGCATGCATGTAAAACATTGTCAGGATGTGCTGAAACAGGAAAGGGGACAGAGTGGCTGTGGTGCAACAGCAGGAAGGAACTGACTGTTCTCTGGCTCATAGGGATAAGAACTGCAGAGCCCCATTTCTTGAGACTTTTTAGATATTGCTTGCACAGTGCAACTTGTCCTGTCTCTGTAAACATCTCACTGAAGCTATTGGGTTGGGACTGAAAAATAAAAGGTGCTGGAAGAAGTTAAACTGAAAGTTTAAAAGAGGGAATAGAGTATACAGGCAAATCAAAGTGATAATTTGCAGTAAGCCTTGAAGAATAAAGGAAATGGGATAGTACATTAACGGAGAGAGGATGAAAACAGTGGCCTTGTGGCCATGAGCTGGCAATTAGGAAGGGTACAAAAAGAGCCACATGTGATGTCCATGTTTCTTCCTGATGGTGATTTAGAAGTTACTACACTTTGGATAATGAAATAAAGTGCACCCAATCTTTCCTTAGAGCTACAGTGTTCTCCATGGTACCCAGCTTTGCCCAGCACCCACACCTAACATTTAAGTTCCTGATCCTCCACATGTCTTGACAATCTGGACCTCATTTTAGAGAAAGGTCAAAATAAGCTTGGAAATACTTGTCAAATATGTGCCTATGCTAAAAGCAATACACAACTACTGTAGTCACCTCTTGAGTTCAGTATTCCAGGCAAAAAGGGTGCAGTGCTTAGGCTCTTCTGAGGGACAAAGACCCCTTTAAACACCATCATTCAGCCTCAGTGATAGCATCTAAGGTCTTGGGATGGAGGGGTCATAAGTAGGTATACAGAGATATGAAGGTTTTAAGTAATTTGTCACATAACAGTCTAGAACAGAATTGGGATGTCCTTACTTTGAGTTTTAGCTCTGGTTTTATATTTTAAACTGCTGTGACATATCTAGATTTTTATAATGACTTTCCATTGTAGCACAGCGTTGATGAAAATCCTTCACAACTGAGCTCTATTGACCTAAACATATTAAAATGTTGTTTCTATATCTTTAACTCTGAAAGTATTATTGCACTTCTACTGGCTTTTTCCTTGTAAGACTTATGTTTCAAAGCAATTTTGGAAGCAACTTTTAATCCACTCGCTTCCATTCTTGCATATTCTTTTTTCTCTAATGAATACTAATGCTGGCAAAGAACGCAAGGCTTGACCCAGAAATAAATTTATGCAAAACCAGCTTGTACACTCTTGCTTTAAACCTAAGGGGACAATAGTCAAAGTCACTTCACTGCTATTTGCACTATGCAGATTAATTGATTCATGTTCACAAAGCGCTCTGAAAATTTTGGCTAGTGGTACTTATATAAGTGCTAGTGTTAATATTGTGAAGAATGTTTTTCCTAGTGTATTTCAACAGACATCAGTGTCAGGAGGGAAACCCACTGAAATTAGTGGCTAGCTTGCTGGTATGCTGGGACAGCTGATTATTACTGGAGAGTATTGGGCAGGCAGCTTAGATGAAATTTTGCTGAACTCTTTCTTTGATCCTTATTGACACATGACTGACATAGCCATAGCAAAACTCTGAGGGACAGCAGCATATCTAAGTTCTTCATGTATGTCAATGTCTCACACAGGTAGTGTTTGCTGTAGAGCTGTTAATCTTCACCTGCAATTTTGAGGTGTTGTGGAGTAACTTACTGTTTTCTTATAATATTCACCTTTTCCTATCCACAAACACTGTGTAAAGGGCCAAACAACTTTGTCATTAGTCCCAGAGGACTGGAATTTAAGTGAATTGCTAGGTTATGTTTGTCGGGTCAAAAGAGAAGGGACACTCCACCATGATGCCTTCATTAAGGACCCTTAGTGGGAGACAATGGTGGAGGAGCTGGGATGTTTCTAGTGCCTGTCTTTACTAAGAGTGATTCTTGTTCCTTTCTCCAAGCCATAGCCAATTTTCATGGGTAATATATTCTAAGTCTACTTGGAGCTGTAATGTCCAGCTCTTGCAATGGTCAGTTTCAAAGACCACCCAGGCTGTGGAGCAGTGTCAGAAAACAGCATCTCCTTGGCCTCTCAGTAATGCAGGGCTGATTCAAGCAGCTCTGATAAAAAAAAAAAAAACAAACCACACAAACAAAAAGCTTCAATGCACAATATAGCTGAAAGAAACCATCAATGTTTTATATACAGACATAGCTGATTTATCAGACCTCACAAGTATCTTGTCTCTAAATGCACCAGACTTTATGCACTGGGTCATGGGACTTGGACAATATGCTGGGTTATGTGATGCTTGGCCTGGGCTGCCTTCTAGTGGTATATGTTCAGCCAGTCCCCATGGTCTTCTTCAGCCAGGGCCTTTGACCCTTCTCACTAGGATGTCTGTGTTGATATGTTGTTTGTTTTTTATTTATATTGTCTGACAAGCAATACAGTACTTGCATACAGCTGGTCAGAAACCACCCATGAAGCAGCCACAAGCTGAAAGACTCTATAAGCTCTGACTTTTCTTACTCATTGACCATTTCATTTTGCTGTGTTTCAAATTAGCTAATTGGCATTATAGTTTGTTCCCTCACTTAAAAATGCAAATCACAATTCTGGTATATATCCACCCATACAATGATTCTAACTGTTATTTCAAAAAGCACATAACAAGGTCAGTTAAATTCCAGATATTCTGTTTCTGCTAAACCCTAAATTGTGGGTTAAGTCCTGTCCGTGTTGGACTTCTCAAACTTTAGTATCACACACAAGATCTGTGTAACCAACTTCCCTGTTTGAGGAGTTCCCCTTACGAATAGCTTTGCTCATTGCCAGGACTCATGCTCATTGCCAGCTTCACAGCCAAGGCTTCTTTTAACCCAGCTTTCCATTTTCATGGCACACCAGCAGCTGCAACACAGGCCTGTGTCCCTCTTCCACACTGTGGTGAAGCAGCACAATCTGTATGGTGCCCTTCACAGGAAGAGATGAACCTGGGAGGTCTGATGAAGGCAGTGGCTAGGAAGTCCTGGCTGTGATGTTATATATGTCCTACCTGTAGGGTAACATGAGACAGAAGACAATTGTGAGCCTCATGTTTAGTATGTGAGGCTCTGCAGGCCTGTTGTAAATGTGTGTGCCTAGGTAGTAGCAGTGTTATTGCATCTGCAATAATTGCCACCTGGTCTAAGCGAGCTGATGAAGCTCATCTCCTTTTCTGACCTTATCAGCTGGTCTGACAGAAGACATGTCCTCTTCCCCAAACTTTGCTTCCCCCTATGTACTTATATAAACAACTGCTTTCCCATTTATAAACCTAAAAGTGCTGCACTGCTCAAAAGCCTCATAGACAATTCTGGCTTATATTTTCCTCGGATATAAGTGTGGTCTCCCTCATGTAGCATCTCCAGGAAGCCTTTTCATGTGCAATACGGAATGTAAAGAAAGGTCATTCTGCTGTTACTATTCATCATCAAGATATAGACATTAAAAAGGTTTTAAAATATCAGCTTTAAACTGGCCTAGTGACTATTCTATTGCTGTGAACCAGCAATGGGGAACAAGTGACTGAAAGGAAGGAAACCGTCAGAAAAAATAATAGAATAAATCAGTATTTCTTTATATAAAGAAAAATGGACTCAGGCTTGTCAGTATGCCATTTATTAAACACTATTTTACTTTTGTTTTGGTATTTACTTCAAATGCCAAAGAACCTCTGAATTGGCGGCGATGAATGGAAGTTTTCTGGCATGCAGCACCACTGAGTTCAAAAGGAACAAATGTGATCAGGCCCAGTAAAACACGTTTCCCACTCCATTGTATGCAGCCTCTCTTGTGTGTTTATTTAACTTCCCTCTAGTCATACAAGACAGAAATGATGAGATGTGAAGCTACCTGGCAGCCTTCTTGCAAAAACATTGATATTTTGACCCATCTTAGCAACAACATCTTCAAAACTGATCTTTGGCTTAATACAATCCTTGCTTTCAAGGTAGGCCAAGGTTACAATAACAATGCTTAAATCTTGTATGGTGAATTATCTCCAAGCTTCAAAGCACTTTCAAAAAGAAAGGTTCTTAATATTAGGAAATCTGTTTTCAGATGAGGACAATGAAACAAAAATGAAATAAGTTTCTTTTGTAAGCAACTCAGTGGCATAGCCAGGAATAAAACTTATTAGCATTATAATTTGAGGGTTCTTAACAAACATTAGACTATAAAACTCCTGAAAGGGGAATTAAAATTTAATTTCAGTAGAGCTATGAGGCTTTACAATAGCTGAAGAGAGAGGCACTTCTGCAGAAGCATTACCTTGCACTTTGCACTAGGGAACATCTGGTTAAATGAGATCTTTGGTGCCTGTTTATGTTGAGTCATAGCAGACTCGTTAAAGCTTACCTGTTCCTGAATCTCAGTGAACTAATAGATGTTCTGGAGTAGCTTGGCCATGATCTGCTGGGCATGGGCTGCCCTCAGGCAGAACAGGCAGTCAGAAAGCTCTTCTCTGCAGCTATAAATAACAAATGTTATTGCAAGATGTTCTCTGGGTTTATGCGTAAAGGCAGTGCTGTTAGGATAGCAGCTCTAGTCCAAGAAAGTCTTCTGTAAACGAATGGGTGTTATGCAGTAACACCCAAATGCATGTGAATGTTCTGCATTGTTGAGAAAGGAGCTGAAGTATTAGCTTTCACCTGCAAAAGTAAGGTGTTTTTTTATAGGATCAGCCTTTTTTATAGGATCAGTGCCTGGGCAGTGCAGTCTAGTGAGAAATGAGAACTTTTGGTGTGAAATTAAACATTTCCTAGGTGAGGAGTTAGTGCTGAGAGCTGTCAGCTCTGAAAACAGCTTCATCTTTCCTCCTGAACTGTCTGAAATGTCTGGTCCTTTAGGGACAGTGTTATGTCCCCAACAGTTTAAAGCTACAATTAATTGTCAATTGATGGGCAATTCCCTCCTTGCCCCCCACTCCCAGCCAAAAAATTGGTAGAAAAACTGAGTGGCCATCTTAAGACTACTCCCTGTAAGCCCATGGCAAAGGGATGGAGTGACAGCAGGTCATGGTTAAGATGTCCTCATGCAAAGCCACTAAGTGTTGGGCTCCAGGCTAAACAAATATTTGCTAAAGGAAGCAGTAATAGTTGTGCCTGGAGCAGGCAGGGAGGTGTGAGAGGAGGTCTGGCTATGTGATGGGGATTGACTGCCATGGAAAAAGAGCCCTGGGGGGACGGACTATCCTGGTGCACCCTTTCCAACTCCATTTTTGTCCTTCTCCCCATTGGTGTGGCAAGCATATAGGCCACAATATCCTGATGGCTGTTGGAGATGAAAAAGGACTGGTATTTCCAAATTTGGGCCCTGGTAAAGCAATGTGGTGACTCCTGTCAGCTCAGTGCAGGGATCAAACCCCACTAACTGTTGTTTAAACTACCACTGCTATGCCATCTTGTCGATATCCCTGGGGGAAGGTGGCAACTCAGCAACCCACAGGCTTGCACAATATTCAAGGCTGAAACTATGTCATTCAGCCACTGTCTCAGCCCACATTACATCCCACGGGGCTGGTAGGATACCACAGATACATGGCACATGGCCACATGAAGTTTAATTCCAGCCTTAAGCAGTGTTTGACAAACCCTACAAGAATTTAGTAAATATGTTTCGGTCCTTCTAGTCCATCTGTCATAAAACAGGTTGCATAAAATGCAAGCTATTTCTAAAAAAGGGCCATTTTGGATACCTTGGAGGAAGATTTATAGAATCATAGTCTCATAGAATGGCTTGGGTTGGAAGCGACCTTAAAGATCATCTAGTTCCAACCCCCCTGCCACAGGCAGGGACACCTTTCCTCTAGACCAGGTTGCTCAAAACCTCATCCAACCTGGCCTTAAACACTGCCAGGGAGGGGGCATCCACGACTTCTCTGGGAAACCTGTTCCAGTGTCTCACCACCCTCACAGGAAAGAATTTCTTCCTAATATCTAATCTAAATCTATCCTCTTGCAGTTTAAAACCATTTCCCCTCATCCTGTCACTACTTGCCCTTTTAAAAAGCTCCTCTCCCGCTTTCCTGGAGGTCTCTTTCAGGTACTGGAAGGCTGCTATGAGGTTTCTCCGGAGCCTTCTCTTCCCCAACTCTCTCAGCCTCTCTTCATAGGAGGGGTGCTCCAGCCCTCTCATCATCTTCGTGGCCCTCCTCTGGACTCGCTCCAACAGCTCCATGTCCTTCTTATGTTGGGGGCCCCAGAACTGGATGCAGTACTCCAGGTGGGGTCTCACAAGAGCGGAGTAAAGGGGCAGAATCCCCTCCCTTGACCTGCTGGCCACGCTGCTTTTGATGCAGCCCAGGATACGACTGGCAAGTGCACATTGCCGGCTCATGTTGAGCTTCTCATCGACCATCATCCCCAAGTCCTTCTCCTCAGGGCTGCTCTCAATCCATTCTCTGCCCAGCCTGTATTTAGCTCTGCAGTGGTCACCTGAAAGTCCCTGGTCTCTGATAGCCAAATTGTTTCAAATCCTTAAACATAGGTTAATCGGCTCTTCCAAAGCCCATGTGTTTAGTCAGTTCAGGGCAACTTGTATAAGACGACTGTGCCAGGCAATTGCTTGTGCACTTTACCATCTTTCTTAGTCCCAGGCCTCAACAACTTGCTATATTACAGGGAAAACAGCTTAATTGCATGTGATGTATGAAAACCTTGCTGGTTTTAAAATTTCAGTTTTCAGTTTTGGAGAATGCCTCCTTGATTTTGAGTAAGGACTGGCAGAACAAGCACCTGCTGGCTGCTTTGGATGGGACATTATTGCTACTTCTCACTAGGAATGACTTTAGCAGGGACAGAGAGGGGCTGACGGGCACTTAGCTCTCTTTCGGCAGCGGCAGCTGCTGCGCCTTGGACAGAGTCTGCTGATAAGTCTTTCAGTGCAGCCATACAAATACCACCCTGTCCAGCCTGAGGGCCCTTCAGGATAACAGTCTCTGTCTCTTCAGTGTCTCTTCAGATTAGGTTTTGACATATACACAAAAGGAGAGACCGCGAAGAGATGCCCATTTTCCCAAATCCTGCTTTGACGCAAGACAGCAAGAATGATTGCAGGGAAGTAATGGCCTGATTTGAGCAAACTGATGGAGAGGAATATCTGCCTCTGGTGAAAGCCCACACCTTGCCATTGCCCCTGGTTCATCTGCATGGGCTCTGTGTGTGATGGCCCTGCAGCAGCCCTGGGGGACCAGCTGGGGGCTGAAATAACCCTCGCTACCAACAAGAGGAGAAACAGGAGAACTCGTGGTTGTCTTTCATCACAAGGGGAGGGGAAAAGCATTTTTTTTCTGAGAAGCCTCAGTTAGCCCCAGCCTGTTCTAACAACAAAGACGGTCTGTTTGCCTTTTTTTTTTTCAGTCCTTAGGAAAACTGAATGACTGTCACCAGAGATGCTCTAAAAATATCCAAGCAGACCTATGGGCTGCTCTGGGGAGGCAGTGAACTCCCTGCAGGAGATGACAAACCAGGCTCAGATCACAGCAGATCCCAGGTCAGGGCTACAAAGCGCTGCCTCCTTCATTGCTTGCAGTGTGTTAGCGATTCAGATGTGTTAATCAAAACCATGGGGCAGTACCCTGTCCTTCAGCTGGGTGGGAGAAGATGAAAGGAATAAACAAATTTCTCAGCCTATTGCTTTCATTTAGGCAAACTTTGAACTTGTGTCTATCTTCGGTAAAGATTGCTTAAATGAACAGTGACTTGTGGTCATTGTGGCTTTGTCCTGCACTTTTTTTTTTCCCTTGCCCTGCCCTTGTCACTCTTATTTTCCCTGCATAAACAGAAAGAGTAGGTTTGTCCTTAAAGGAGCTCAAATGTCAGCTACATGAAACCAGTTTGTAAAGACAACGTTTTCCTGTATTTTAATCTCTACTGGGAGAAAAATTTTTGATTTTACCTCCCATATGGTCAGTTATACCTTTTAACAAAGACAGATTTATGCATACGGAAAAACACTTGAAAATGATCATAAAACTTGAGGGAGGGAGGGATGAAGGACACAGGAGAACAATTCAAAAGCAGGGATGGCCATTAGTTCCTGTATGTGTGCCTAGCGACTGTTTTCTGCTTTGTGTGTTTTTTTTTGGTGGTTTTTTTTTTTTTTTTTTTTGCAATGAGTGATGCAGAACGTCCCCATTTAAATGTTTTGGCTGATGTACCAAGTCATAGAGAGTTTGACAGAAGTGGCAAGTGGAGCTGTTTCTCCAAGCATGCCCCATGTGAGCAAACTGCCACAGCAGAATCAGGAGGAAGATGTTGCACTTCCATGTGGTCTCTCAGTGAAGTTCCATGTACAGTTTTGCTGCACTGGTAAGCAACAAGGTTTGTATTTGAGACCTTCAGCCCTGCTAAAGGAATGCCCTTGGAGTTCTGAGGTGGTGAGTTATTTGCATCTGCTAACCAGGCTGGGAAGGTGAGAACTGTTGGATTCAGCTGATAGCCCTCAGTGAGATGACAAACAAGGCTCCCTCTGGAGTCAGTGGAGAAGAGCATGTCTGGGAAGGAATCATGGAAGAAAGTTTTCAATCTGGTGCCTGGTACTACTTTTCTACTGATTGGAGAGAACCTGGAATTTGAAATGGATGAAGTCATGGGAGCTCAATCTCAGCCTTGGCACTAAGGTTGAAAGAACCTTTGTCTCTGTCCTCTGCCCCAGCCTTCTGCTTGGGAAAGCAAGTCCCCGGTGTCCCAGGGTTAACACATACTTTATCAATGTGCTGAACCTTGCCTCTTCCACAAGAAGCTGCACCTGCTCTCAACTGTTTGCATAAGTAAAGTTCAGAGATCATATATTACTCAAAAAAAAGCAGCACACTCTGTATCATATACTCAGGCTTGCTATGCTTTATGGAGATTATTTTCTCATGGCTATCTTGTCAGTGTGCATCAGCTTGGCAAACAGGAAGTTTGTTCAAGGGAATAACAGTGCATATATATTTAAAAGGAGGGCACCTAGATAGATGGTTCTGACCCAAAGTGACTAATTGCTTCTGATAAAGGACTGGGAGACATTTGCACCAGTGGTTTCTGAAATTCTGCTGTTCCTAGTGTTGTGCTGGTGAATAATGAATGAGGATGCTGCTGAACAGGGATGTAAGCAAAAAAGATGGCAAGTTAAACTCCATCATCGTTAAAAACCAAGAGAGAAAATAAACAGAGACCAGTGCTTCAGAAATGTAAAAGGACAAAAATGTGCAGAGAAGAGATATGTTGCTGTCCAGTTTCCAGGATTGCAATAAAACAAGTGATAAAATGTACAGATACTGTGTCATTAATATGAGGTTCCAAGTGCTCTACAAGCATTTTAATTAATAGCTCGCAGAATCATTGTGAGCCAGAAAAGTAGCATCAGCCTTTAATAGCCCACATGGACAGGAGAATTCAAACTGCTGTTTGTTTCTTTAAAGAAGAGAGAGAGATGATAGACATAAACCTTTGTTGGAGTTTTTTTTTAATGCACAAAATTCTGTTTTCCTGAACAATGGAGAAATCAATGATCTCTATTCTCTGTCTAAGAACCACCCCAGCTTTTAACACAAAAGTTCTGGAGTTTCTCTCCAGGATGAGCTCTTGGACCCATTCAGCATGATCTTTCACTTTTTTATGTCCCCAGATTTCTTCCCTTGCTCTACTCTGCCTCTTGCTCAAACAGTGCTGGTATGAGAGTCAACCAAACCATGTCAGTGCACCTATCTTTCTTCATACAGTGATATTTTTGGGCTGAAACTGTTACTGTTTTATCTTTTTATTTTCATAAGGAATCTCAGTGTTCCTACCAGTAGCCTACAAATGCAAAAGACGATGAAGGTCCTATATTTGTTATCTTGGTTAATTGGTTTCCTAAATGCACAGATCACCTGCAAGCTTCTTAGTTTCTGAGTGGCTTGGAGAGATACTCCAGAAATCAGGATGTGATGTCAGCCCTTGGAAGACCCTTCTTATCTTTCCAGCTTTCTGTGACTCACATTGCAGCCACACAGCTGCAGTGACTCCTGGATGCTGCTGGATGTTTTCTGCTTTTCCACATCCCTCCCAGACCATTCTTTTTTACAGGAGCCATCAGATACAACTCTGCCAGCCTCTTCTTGTGCTCTCTGCCTCCCCTGGAAAATGAGGTCACGAGACATTACAGATGCTACCCAACAGGTTCAGAAAAGCCGAAGTGCTCTTACACCTTCCTTTAATCATTAACGCAGAAGACCAGTCTAAAACAACTAAAATGGAGACCAAGACGATCCTGGCCCTGAGAAACCTTGGTGTAAAGGCCTTTGACCTCAGCAAGAGTCTTGTTTTCGACAGGACTGCAGGGCTGTTGCTTTGCCCCTTCTTTAAGACAGTCTTGAGCTCAGACTGACTTTCTACTAATGAATCATCTGTGTGCCCCCAAAGGGCAATTTCAGCTAAACCAAATGTGATGAACAATTTTTAGGAATGACGAAAACTGTGTATTTCCTAAGGGTAATGTCCTCATCTGAATGACAGAGTCACAAGGGGATGGAGTCTTAAAACGGACAAGATGCTGCTGTGTCCCTCTTCCACCAAATAGTGCTCAGACTCTCACTTCACACATGGGAAGGCACTTTAGGATTCTGAGCAGGGGGATAAACCATGTCTTTGTCCCTCTCAAGCCACTGCCATGACCAATAAACTGAAAATCTTTCCAGCCCATGGTTCTCAGCCTTATCAGTTGTTTGGCTTAGCAGGGCCTGAGGCACACAACCAGCAATGTGAAACAAATGTTTGCCCAAACACTGTTTTCAGGGCCCCCATATCTCAGAGCTGCGCATTTTTGGAGAGCAGCTGAGCAGCTGCATAGCTAAATGCAAATGAGATGTTAATTAAGTGAGAGTAGGTATGAAAATTTTTCTCCCCTCTTCTTGTAAATGCAGGAGGTGGTAAACCCCTTTGCCTTGGTGATGCTGTGGCAGCTCCCCTTCTTCATTCCTTGTACTGTATCCTGCAATGAAATGACTCGGTTTACACAAGCTCAGCACCTGTAAAAATATGAACCAATTATTTTTAAAAGCCATCAGTGAGTGCCCATCACAGAGTTTTCTGACAGCGGCCATGTTGTTTAGGAAAGGGTTTGTGTCGCACAATAATTATGCCAAGTTGTCCCAGCCCTGTAGAGACATGGCAAACAGAAATGACTTTGAATGTGCTTTAGGAGCACAGCTGGTCATGTCCGCCTTGCCGGCAGTGCTCTCACGGGATGCTGGAACAGGAGGGAGATGACAGTGAAATGCCGGTGGTGGTGTGAAGAGGTAATCCACATTTAGTTGATTCCAGCAGCGGTGCTATCCACCATGCCAGGAGAAGCCATATGATTAAATATGAAATGATCACAGGGCATTTCACTGCTCAGAGGTGTTTGTTTGGGTAGGACAGCGTGATTGTTTTGGAAAAATCCTTTTCTCTCTCTGTCAGGGCTTGCTTGCGAATGAGACTTAAGAAAAAGATGTCATGCCAGTGTTTGCCTGGTAAGAGCTCACAAACAGCGCAGGAACAGTGGCAGCACACCCAGATGGAGGGTGCAAGCAGCAGAGATGAGGGCAGGGCCGAGCCCCTAATGGATCCCCTTCCTGGGAGCCTGGTTCCTTTGAGTACCTGGCATCCCCCGATTTCTTGTAGCGAGGGCTGTAAGACTCGCCGCTGCCAGATTGCTTCCCCAAGGTCTCCATCCCTCCCTGGCAGCAGGCAGGCCCAGTCAGCTGTGTTGCAGGCTGGGCTTGGCAGAGGAACCGCAATTCCTGCAGTGAACCAAGGCTGGCTCCAGCAGCTCTCTTGCGAGCCCTAGCGATAGCAGACCCTGCCTGCAGATAGAAGAGCACTTGCTTGGAAAAAAAGGAAAAATGTTTAATTCCTATGCTAAGTAGGCTTCTATTTCCATTCTCCTCTTCTCCCTCTCTTCCTCTGAAGACTGAAACACCGCAAACACCACTGACCTCCACAAAAGTCTGCAGAGCAGAGACTGCTGTTGCATTCATCCCCAAGACAGAGATAAGAAAGGGGCCAAGACAGAAATAAAAAAGGGAAGGCAGAACTACTTGAAGTAAAAATAAATATTTCTTCCTACAGCATCTGAAATCCCAAGACATTTGCATTCAGGAGGTTGTGGAGCTGGTAAAACAACCATTCGGTCCCCCTTCCACTAAGCAGTGAAACACATGCTTTCATCCCATGGGGAATGGTTGTGTGGAACAAGGATGGTCACCTAACTGCTGTCCTGAACAGGGCTGCAGTCCTCAGCCGAAAACTTGGCTTTCTACTAGACCTCAGAGTGGAAACATCCTGATGTTTTTGTGAGTTTTATTTATTCCAGAGGCCTTTTCTCCTACTTTTTATCACACATTCACTGTAGGCCTTAGAAATTGGTATGCTGAGTATCACATACTACTGGCACAAGAGTAGCCCAGGTGGCTTCTTTCTCAAGTAACATTTTTGTAACCGCAGTTTTGCTTTACAAACAAGTCTGGTTCAATGGAAAAATCAAACACCCAGTGATTCATATCCAAGTTCATATCCTCAGGCAAATGATGAGAGGGAAAGCAGAACATGTAACATGTTTCTTAATTCAGGGAATGTCTAATTTATCATCCCTATATTAGAGCAGAATTACTTTTTAATTTGAAAACTGGAATTAGTGACTGGCAGATATTGTTAGGGACAGTACCTGCCTCATGTATGCCCCTAGTGAATGTGCCTCTGTCCTACACAGGTCAGATCAAAAGCCAGTCTGTGTACCTCTTCAAGTCCAGCAGCAGTCTCTTATTAAGTGAACTGCTGAGACCTGTCAGGATATTGCTTCTGGAGCTTCTGAACAACTAATGTTTAATTCAGGCTTTTTCTCTCCTATCTGATGAGATTAGAATGAATATGATGGGGGGAGAAGAGAAACCAGACTCAGACAAGGGTCTGAAAGCGTGTGTGTGTACATGTATATGTATATAAGTATACACATACATACACTACTAATTTTTATATTAATCCTCAGGAGTTATTTTAAATCTTCCTCATTTTGCTTGTTGACATGAAATGGGTAAATTTAAAAAGATAATTTGCACTTGATGGGGCAAGTTCTGTTTTTTTGTAGTATCAACCGCTATATTTATATTTATATTACAGTAAAAAACAACAAAAACATTTCTATACTTATATTTACATCATAATAAGTGAGATCAGCATTTTGTAAAAAAATGTACTCTGAATATGATAAAAGAAAACTCTCAATCTTCTTTAAATAAATAGACATTTTCCATCTGGCTAGTACTATGTCTGAAAATGCAGATTTTTTTCATGAGCAACTTCCAGAACTTATAAGTCTGAAAGTTCAGAGTTTCCACCTTCTTCTCAGCCAGCTTCTTTTTTTTTTTATTGTCAGTGTCTGGGCAACTATAGGAATAGAACAACAAATCTGTTCTTGGATTTCTAATTGCCGCAGTCTTCTAAAAAGCTGTCTGGCAAGGGTACTGGATTTATCTTCAAGAGTGAAATTTAAGTAGTTTGGAGACAAAACAGTCGAACACAGGCCTCATTTTTCTTTTAGTACAGGCAGCAAGAGGTTTCCCACTGATTTAAAACAAAGAAAGCTGGATCTATGTAGACCTCTGGATACGCTTCATCTAGATTTAGGCAGAAGTGTCCAAGCAGACAACTCATCATTCCAGGAAAAATCACCCAGTTTACTCCAAACTGAATGTGAAATGGAAACCAAAGAGACAAAAATGTCAACTTCCCCCGGGGTCAAGATGATCTTCTTCATCACTGTGACCATACTGTACCTTTCCCAGTGATAATCCAGATCCTGGTTCAAATCACTCATCTGGGATGCTCAAAATAATTTATAGACATCCATTTTATCTCCTAAAATCTGTATGTGGGGAGCATAAAATAACAGATAGGGAAAATGAGGACCGAGATTTTAAGTTCTCAAAGCTTTTTGCCTTCTCATCCCTTAAATCAGTGGGGGGCATGCCTGGTCTTGGTCCCCAGATACTCTTTCCAAATAATAATCTCCTTACAGAGGGGTAGCCTTCTTCAGCTTATATGAAGTCTTCGACCCACAGTATCCCAGCTAAACATCACCTCAGGTTCTCAATCGTATCTGTCTCCCACAGTCAGCAATTAAAAGGCAAGGCAAAGCAGTCCAGGAGGTTCTGGGTGAAGGACATCTTAGTCCTGTCTTGTTGCACAGTGATGACAGAGTGTGCAACAGCTTGCAGGGCTGAATCAGGCCTCTGGTCAGCACTTGGAGAAGTAGCTGCTCACCTGATGGTCCAGTCTGGGTGACCATGGAGGAAAATATTTGTGGGTCCTTCTCAAAACACAGTCTTGTTTTTTAGTTTTTTTTAGGTTTATGTTTATTTTAAGGTAAGAAAATGAGAACAATGAAATTTATTCTCAAGAAACCACCTTTGTCTTGCTCTGATTAAAATATATTCATTAAATGATACATAAAGGACCGAAAATACCTACTCGATATCCGCCACCATTTAAAGTTGCATAAGTAATAATACAAACCATATTTAGCATCTAATGTAGCACTTTTTGCTTTCCATGTACTTTCATAACATCAACTCATTAATCCTCATAACTACCAACAAGGTGTTCCATAGTTGAGAAAACACACAAAGAGAATCTATTAAGAGGCCAGACTAAGGCTATAAAATGACTTTTGGCTTTTTTGGAAGAACACTAAAAGCTCAAAGTTCTGTGGCAAAATGTGCAATTATACCATAAATAAAAAACCTGTATATACCAGTGCAAACATACACTTATGTACTAATACAGTGAAGAGAGAGTCTGAGGAGAAGGAACAACATTGAGCAACTTGTAAATCTCCTGCAGAGTTCTATAGAGCAGTGCTGCCTGCCTGGTGGCTGATTTAAAGGCGAGAGGTACAAGTCCATGTTCTATTTTCCTTTCTGCAAGCCAAAGCTGGAAACTGCTGTGAAATAACAATAAAATGGCCACTAGAAGGTAGTATGAAGATTTGCTCATGAAACCAGCCTGTAATTTTAAAATAGTTTTTGGCTCCATTCCTCTTGTGGGATTCATACTTCTACTAAATTAGAAGTCACCGTTTATTATAAAAATGCCATTGCCTCTTTCAAAATATGAAATATTGTCTCAACTACACTTGTTATCATCTGTCATTTTGGCTATTCATTAGCATAAAGTTTTATGTGCTTTTGATAAGCTGTGTCACAAACTTCCAAGGTGCTTTGCTAGGCAGCTTTAGGCCTGGATAAACTTTTCAAAATCTCATATTTCCCCTAACAGTTTTGGGGGGTTGTTAGATTGCTAACCCAGGGCTTGCTTCCCTCCCCACCCCCTCCAAATATGAGCTATTTCAGAGTTCAGCATTTTTCTTACTTTCCCTTCTGAGACAGGTTTTCTCTAACAGCCAGATGGCTGCTAGAAAACAGGAAGGCCTGTAGGTGGTCTTTATGATTAATATTTTAGTAGATTGGTACAGCTGCTTATTCGATGGTCAAATAGAGATGATGTCAGGCTACAGAAAGCATGCAATTAACTAATAAACAGTGACTGGAAATATAACTATGCATTTTAAAAATTTGTTTTCATTTTGATCTGCTGTTTATAGCAGGAACAACACCAAAGGACTTTATAACACATATCTTTTCAAGGTTGATTAGTTATGGTCTTTTATAGCTTCAGCCAATAGATAGATTGAACCAAGCTGGTCTTCTGAAGTCGTAATTATAAATTAATCACTAATACTCAACAAGCTGTGAACCACTTTGAGATGTGAGAAGTATTGCATTAATCCACTGACAGAACCAGAAAGAGAAGGATTATTTTACAAGTAGGTATTCACAACTTTATATGAAGGTTGTAAATCAGTTTAGTACACCTTCCTAGCACAGGTACTCTCTCTTTGAGCAGCTAACAGCTGGCTGACTTGGATCCATGGCCAGCTGGTCAGTCCCATAAGTCAGGAAGGCAACACAGAAAAACACTGAAGTGCTACAAGGAGAGAAGTAGTGCAAAATGAAACAGATGGGATACAATCTTTTCACCACATGGAAAGATTCAAGACAGAAACAAAACAAGAAAGTAAACCAAATTGCTCTTTGGAGCTCTAAATGAATCTTATTCTGCCAGATTGCAAAACATAAAGCCTATACTCCTATATAATTTTTTTTTAAAAAGTAAGAAATTTGAAATGGGTAATCTTAATATGTATGATTAAGACTAATGGATATGTCATTTGTTTATATAAAAACATATTTTTAATGTAGGACAATATACATTCCCAATAATTTTTGTATAACATTTAGGGCAACCAAGCTGGTGAAGGATCTGGAGGACAAGTCTTATGAGGAGTGGCTGAGGGAACTGGGGTTGCTTAGTCTAGAGAAAAGGAGGCCGAGGGGGAGACCTTATTGCTGTTTACAAGTACCTAAAAAGAGGTCGCAGAGAGGTGGGTGTCAGCCTCTTTTCCCAAGTAACAAGCGATAGAAATAGCCTCAAGTTGCACCAGGGGAGGTTTAGATTGGATATCAGGAAATATTTCTTCACCAAAAGGGTTGTTAAGCACTGGAACAGGCTGCCCAGGGAAGTGGTGGAGTCACCGTCCCTGGAGGTATTTAAAAGTAATGTGGTGCTTAGGGACATGGTTTAGTGGTGGACTTGGTAGTGTTAGGTTAATGGTTGGACTCGATGATCTTAAAGGTCCTTTCCAACCAAAATGATTCTATGGTTCTATCATTATAAAGCTAATTTCAGGGAAAAAAAAAATAAAATTAAAATTTGTGCTAAAAAGGGATCCAGGTATAGCAAAGCATAGAAACAAGCAGAAAATGCACACAAACCCCATTATGGCCTTCTTTACCATTAAATAGCTATGTAGTTATGATCGATGAACACCACTGTTCATAAGTCTCAATTAGAATTGATAGTTAAAGTGCTCTACCTGAGACATTTGGCTTCATGGCAGTATTAATGTTGAGGTTGCCTCCTATATGCAGTTTCATACCCTCAATGTCTTAGACTAGAATTAAAATTAGACTGCAGTTAAATTTAAACCTAACTGCTAATCAGTTGCTAGGCTGGCTGTGGACTGTAGCTAAACAGCAGTCTCAAATATGGAGCAGTTTTAGGTAGAATAGTCTTAGTGAAGCCAGTGAAAGGACCTGTGTGCTAAAGCAGGCATGTTTGTGAGCCTGAGGTAGATCTATATCTAAGTATGACATAAATTTTGTTCAGTGGATTAATCATGTTTCTGCCTTGACCTAAGGTACAGATATTCATTATAGCTGCCTGCTCAGAGAAAGTGAGCTTGATACCTTGTTGAAGAACAATGTGGAGATACTATCAGGGTTTGGTGGGTTAATGGCTGCCAGGCACCTACCAAGGTGTTCTCTTACTCCCCCTCATCAACAGGACAAGGGGAGAAAATTAAAAAGCTCATGGGTCGATTGAAGGACAGAGAGATTTCTTACCGGTTACCATCAAGGGCAAAACAGGCTCAACTTGGTGAAGATTAATATATTTATTGCCTAATTATTTGTAGGATAGTGAGAAACAAACACAAAACTAAAAACACCTGCCCTGCCCTCCTTCTTCATAGAATCATAGGATCATAGAATGGTTTAGGTTGGAAGGGACCTTAAAGATCATTTAGTTCCAACTCCCCTGCCACAGGCAGGGCCACCTTTCCACTAGACCACGTTGCTCAAAGCCCCATCCAACCTGGCCTTAAACACTGCCAGGGAGGGGGCATCCACAACTTCTCTGGGTAAGCTGTTCCAGTGTCTCACTACCCTCACAGTAAAGAATTTTTTCCTAAGATCTAATCTAAATCTACTCTCTTTCACATTAAAACCATTCCCCCTCATCCTGTCACTACTTGCCCTTTTAAAAAGCCCCTCTCCCGCTTTCCTGTCGGTCCCTTCAGGTACTGGAAGGCTGCTAGAAGGTCTTCCTGGAGCTTTCTCTTCTCCAGGCTGAAGAGGTGTAGTCCTACAGGAAAGAACTGCTCCAGCATGAGCCCCCTTTGGGCTGTGGCTCCTGCCAGAAAACCTGCTCCAGCGTGGGCTCCTCTCCATGGGCCAGAGTTCTTTTCAGGAGCGTGCTCCGGCACGGGCTCTCCAGGGGGTCACAACTTCCTTCAGAGCACATCCACCTGCTCCAGCGTGGGGTCCACAATGGGCTGCAGGTGGATATCTGCTCCACCGTGGACCTCCAGGGGCTGCAAGGGGACAATTTGTGTCACCATGGTCTTCTTCACCGGCTGCAGGTAAGTAAATCTCTGCTCCATCTTCTGGAGCACCTCCTCCTCCTTCTGCTCCACTGACCTTGGTGTTTGCAGGGCTGTTTCTCTCACTTTTTCTCACTCCTCTTGCACAGCTTCTGTGCAGTGTTTTTTTCCCTTACTTAAATATTTTATCACAGAGGCATCACCAGTATTACTGATGGGCTCAGGCTTGGACAGCAGTGAGTCTATCTTGGAGCTAGTTGGAGCTGGCTCTGTCTGACATGGGGGCAAGCTCCTGGTCTCCACCCACAGGGCAACCCCTGCAGTCTTCCACATTCCTCCACCCCCACTACCAAAACTTTGCCATATAAACCCAATACACAGAGAGCAGTCTGGAAACATCAGCCTTGATTGTCCTTCAACTATCATCTTCTCAGTCTTCTGGAATAAAAGGGTGTCTGTCTAGTGGCCATTTGGGAGATCTCTAAGTTTTAAGTCTGGACACACACACGTGCTAGAATTGAGATTAGAGATGTTTCTTTAGGTGGACTGTGTACAGATGTCATGTGGACAAGAACTGGTAGAAAGGGAGAAGGCAAGTGGCACTCTATGCAGCCTGGAAGCTTGGAAGTTTTATACTTGTAAAGATGACTCACCACAAAAAATTTTGGCATAGGATTCCTGTTATTTTTCAGACACACACATACCTCTTTCCTGCTCTAAAGGAATAAATTGTGTGGTGTTAAGATATTGCTCTTCTCTGTCATTACAGTGTCGTATGGTCCAAATCCACAACAAGGCTGCCCACTGGATAAGGGGCTGGATAAGCCCCTGGGAAGTTTAGGTCTTCTCAGGATAATAGTCCTTGTGCACTACAAGCCAGCAAACATAGATTTGGATATATCTTCTACAGTGCATGCAGAACATGTCCAGTCATAAACCAAATGATGAGTGTAGAGGCAGTCCTCAGCCCTTTCTGAGGCAGCCACATGGACACAGAGCACTCCTTGATTGCACCTGCACTGGGATCATATCTTCTGGAGAATAAACTTAGCCACTGATACTACAGATGTCCTTGCCTGGATGAGTTATGGCAGCATGCTTAAGAATCCACTGAAACAGAGCCCTAGGTTGGCTGCTGTATGAACTGGAAATATCAATTGAATATGACAGCACAGATCTCACTCTGAAACCTACTTTTTTTTTTTAGCAATGACTGTTTCAGTTCAAATTTGCAAACTGTCAGCTTTGCTGGAGGAGTCCCTTTCTTGGATGTTCTTTAGTTTATCGTTTTCCATGACATTTGTTGCACTGTAATAGTAAAAGTGCTATCCTGCGAACAGTGTTCTGTGGGTGCTCTCCTGTAAAGTGAATTTTCCTCATCCTCAGTTCTGCTGTCACTTAGCAACCAAGAGGATAACCAGTGAAATTCTAAACATTATCTTGTCAAGGAGATCAAAACACAAAATGCACACTGAAATTCTTGGGGAAACTACTTCTTTTTTTTTTTTTTTTTTCCCCTTGCTTCAGCACCTCTCAGTGGCAGATGCACAAAAAATTGCTAGTCATAGTGAATTTATACTGCAGCCTAAGGATCTGGAAGATAGCTCCAGTGATGAATGCCTTTTAATACTCTTTAAGTCAATAACGGTCCAAGGAGATATGGAGGTGGATCTGCTGAAGACAGGAATATGGCTTAGCATAATATCACTAGTAATATCCTTTACCTCCTGATGTTGCAATGTGATCACAGGTTTTGTTCACAGAGTTCAGTGAAACTGCACCTACTGGAAGAACACAGCAAAATTAGGTCTATGCAAGAGTTGTAGTGAAGCAGGATATAATAGTAGATAGGGACTGTGGACAAGGAGTTGGAAGAATTGGGTCCCACTGTCTTAACCCATCATTATTGCCATGTGATTTGACTTCCTGGATCACTCAAGTCACAGGGTTTCACTCAGTGATTCTGTTTCACAACCATGACTGAGTTAAAAAATATCTTTTTAGAGAGGTAGAGTCGCACAGAGTATTCATTTAGAGGGTGATAGTTATTTAATCACATTGTAAAGAAAGGTTTTCAATGCTTAATTATCCATTAAAACAAGCTATTTTATTTCCAGTCTGAATTTGCCTACCTTTAAAAGAGATTGTGTTCTATCCTTTTCTATTACATTAAAAAATCTTTATAGTGGTCATCTTTTCCTCATGGAAGCATTTATGCTCTGTCATTAAATCATCTGCTCACCTTCCTTTTTGTTAAGCTTCTCTATTGACCTTCTTAACTTCCCTCCCTGTGCTGTCTCCAACCTTTCCTTAGACCATTCTAGAACATTTGTTTCTTAGAAACTAGAGAAAATGGAGAAAAAAATCCCACTGACTTTATGGCTGGTGGAATCCATCATTCTCCAAGTGCAAACCTTAGCATTGGGCTCAGTATCCCAGCACTGAGCTCCTCATGCAAAGGTGATAGTGTCTTCCTTTTCCTGATTAGCATTTCCTTTCCACAGTTGGGTATGAGGCCTGGTGTCTTTAGTTATTTATTACAAAAAGAGTCAGCGTTCATCAGGTTACCCGCAGGGAAGTCCGAGCTGCCTTTTTTTAAAACACAGTTCTTTATTATGAAAGGGCATCTTAGTCACTATAATGAACCTTAACATAACCTGTGTTAAATGACATATTGCACGAGTCCATCTTGCATATGTTCTAGATCACACTGTATAATTCGTCTTCCCTTAGATAAACTTACCAGTTTTGGGGTCATTCTACATCTTTACTGCTTACTGTTTTATGATTTCTTCTGGCTAATAACTAGCGGTCATAGACTATAAGGTTAGAATGGACTTCAGTAGGTCTTCTAATGCATCCTGCTGAAAACAGGCAAATGATATCTAAGAAAAATCCCAAACAGGTGAGATTCAGCGGCTGTCTGACTGAAGACACTTCAGTTCCACAGATAGCAGCACACAAGGGCAGGGAAGGTATGACCAGCATTTCCACCTGCCCATATTGAATTCTTGCTGAGAGTGATCTAGTACCTGCTTACAACTGGATCACTTGGAGGTGGCCTTCAGTGCTGGTCCCCAGCAAGGTCCCAGCTCATGCTTTTGAAATTGAAGGCCTTTGGTGACCTAACAGCAGCACAATTGTCCCCTGGCACTCTACTGGGATGGCTGGCAGACTTTAACACAGACAAGTAGCTCCCTCAAGATGTGGCTCCTGGATTTCAGAAACCAGTGGCCCAAGCAGGCAAGGCTTCCCATGAGAGGAGATAGATAGAAAATAGCAGCAGCTGCTGCCATGGAAGATTGCCTTGACATCACAGCAGAGGACTGTGCAGGGGCATTGCAGACTTAGGCCATACAAATGAAGCTGGTAATCTTAATGTTTCCTACTAAAATCTGTGTGGCTAAGCTTAACTGGTTCTGATAGAGTTGTTTCTTATTAAACAGGGAGAAAATGAACAGGCAAAAATACTTAGGAGTGTGTCTGTAGTTTAGAATGTCATTAAAGTAAATGAAGAAAAAGCAGAAGAAGGCATTTCTCTCTATTTTCAACTCTATTAGTAGTGGTTGTGCTGTCTTTGGAGGCCCTGAGGCCTCTGTGAGGAAAACATTATTGTCCCCTTTCTGTAGGCTAGGATCCAAAAGGCACAGAGATAAGCTGACTTGGGGAATGTCACACAATCATCATTAAGTATGTGTGTTGCAAAAACCCACACAGATGTCTGACTTTCATTTCTATGCATTTCTTGACAGATAACTCCTCCATTTCAGGAGACACGTAGGATTACTGTCACTGACATGTGATTTACTTCAGCTCCCATTTGTAGCTACAGGAATGATAAAATGAATCTGTATGCAAGAGCTTACAGGACAATGTCAACTCACCTGTAAGATGATGTTATGGAGGAAAACAGGCTTCCAGTATGTTTTCCTGATCACTTGCCACAAAAGTCCTGTCTGATCACTTTTTCTCTATTTATTTTCTTATTTTCTACTGCCTAACTTTGAGGTTCTTACACCCCTAAGCAGGAGAGAAGACCATGCTGTCAAATTTCCAGGGTTTCTGGCTAAAGTGCTGATGGATTCCCCTAAGCTGATATTTACCACGTGTCAACCTGGATTCCTTGTGGGATGCATTTTGTATAAAAGGGACATGCAGAAGCTGGTATAAAAGGGATAAGCAATATCTGAAGCTTCCCAATTGCACACCCCTTTGCTTTCATCCAATCTTCTAATATTTTTCTTTGTGTCTTCAGAAGCTCTATGCCTAATCTTACCCCCTTCCTTCTGTTTTGGGGTTTTCTTATTTCCCCCTTGCCTTATTTTCTTATTCTACCACTCTCCAATTCTTTCCACTATTCTTTCCCTTTGTTTTTCTCTCCTTTGGCTGCTCACCCTGTCCTGAAGGATGACAGCTATTTTGTTACACTATTTGATCAATTCCGAACCACAGAACCACAGAACCACAGAACCACAGAACCACAGAACCACAGAACCACAGAACCACAGAACCACAGAACCACAGAACCACAGAACCACAGAACCACAGAACCACAGAACCACAGAACCACAGAACCACAGAGTGTTAGGGATTGGAAGGGACCTCGAAAGATCATCTAGTCCAATCCCTCTGCCGGGGCAGGATTGCCTAGACCATATCACACAGGAACGCATCAAGGCGGGTTTTGAATGCCTCCAGAGAAGGAGACTCCACAACCTCTCTGGGCAGCCTGTTCCAGTGTTCGGTCACCCTCACCGTAAAGAAGTTTTTCCTCATATTTATGTGGAACCTCCTGTGTTCCTGCTTTCACCCATTGCCCCTTGTCCTGTCAAGGGATGTCACTGAGAAGAGCCTGGCTCCATCCTCATGACACTTGCCCTTTACATATTTATAAACATTAATGAGGTCACCCCTCAGTCTCCTCTTCTCTAAGCTAAAGAGACCCAGCTCCCTCAGCCTCTCCTCATAAGGGAGATGTTCCACTCCCTTAATCATCTTCGTGGCTCTGCGCTGGACTCTCTCTAGCAGTTCCCTGTCCTTCTTGAACTGAGGGGCCCAGAACTGGACACAATATTCCAGATGCGGCCTCACCAGGGCAGAGTAGAGGGGGAGGAGAACCTCTCTTGACCTGCTAACCACACCCCTTCTAATACACCCCAGGATGCCATTGGCCTTCTTGGCCACAAGGGAACATTGCTGGCTCATGGTCATCCTGCTGTCCACTAGGACCCCCAGGTCCCTTTCCCCTACGCTGCTCTCCAACAGCTCTGCCCCCAACTTGTACTGGTACATGGGGTTTTTCTTGCCCAGATGCAGGACTCTATACTTGTCCTTGTTATATTTCATTAAATTTCTCCCCGCCCAACTCTCCAGCCTGTCCAGGTCTCTCTGAATGGCTGCGCAGCCTTCCGATGCGTCAGCCACTCCTCCCAGTTTTGTGTCATCAGCAAACTTGCTCACAGTGCATTCTGTTCCCTCATCCAAGTCATTAATGAATATATTGAATAGTACTGGTCCCAGTACCGACCCTTGAGGGACTCCGCTAGACACAGACCTCCAACTGGACTCTGTCCCATTGACCACCACTCTCTGGCTTCTTTCCTTCAGCCAGTTCACAATCCACCTCACTACCCGATCATCCAGACCACACTTCCTCAGTTTAGCTGTGAGGATGCTGTGGGAGACCGTGTCAAACGCTTTACTGAAATCGAGATAGACCACATCCACAGCTTTACCATCATCTGTCCACCGGGTTACATCCTCATAAAGGCTATCAAGTTGGTTAAGCATGACTTCCCCTTGGTGAAGCCATGCTGAGTGCCCCTAATGATCCCCCTATTCTTGATGTGCCTAGAGACAGCACCAAGGACAAGTTGTTCCATCACCTTTCCGGGGATGGAGGTGAGGCTGACCGGTCTATAGTTACCCGGGTCCTCCTTCTTGCCCTTTTTGAAGACTGGAGTGACATTCGCTTTCCTCCAGTCCTCAGGCACCTCTCCCGTTGCCCACGACTTAGCAAAGATGATGGAGAGTGGCCTATCAATGACTTGCGCCAGCTCCCTCAGCACCCGCGGGTGCATCGCATCAGGGCCCATGGATTTATGGACGTCCAGATTGCTTAATTGGTCCCTGACCCAGCCCTCATCTACCAAGACAGATTCCTCCTCTATCCTGACTTCTTCTGGGGCCTCAGGGGTCCGGGGTTCCTCAGGACAGCCTCCAACAGTATAGACAGAGGCAAAGAAGGCATTCAGTAACTCCGCCTTCTTTTTATCCTCTGTCTCCAGGGCCCCCACCTCATTCATCAGTGGGCCTACATTGCCTCTAGTGTTGGCTTTACCTGCAATGTCTTTGAAGAAGCCCTTTCTGTTGTCCTTGACCTCTCTTGCAAGGTTTAATTCCAAGGAGGCCTTAGCTTTCCTAGTTGCCTCCCTACATCCTCTGACAACAGACTTATATTCCTCCCAAGTGGCCAGCTCCTCCTTCCATGATCTGTACACCCTCTTCTTCCACTTGAGTTTGCCCAGCAGTTCCCTGTTTAACCATGCAGGTCTCCTGGTACCCTTCCTTGACTTCCTACCTGCTGGGATGCTCTGATCTTGAGCTCGGAAGAAGCAGTCCTTGAATGCTAACCAACTATCTTGGGCCCCCTTACCTTCTAGTACCCTGTCCCATGGGATTTCCCCTAGCAATTGCTTGAAAAGGCCAAAGTTGGCCCTCCTGAAGTTCAGGGTTGTGATTCTGCTAGCTATTCTGTTCCTGCCACATGAGATCCTGAACTTTACCATCTCATGGTCGCTACAACCAAGGCTGCCCTCAACCTTCACCTCTTCCACCAGACCCTCCTTGTTAGTGAGGATCAGATCCAGCAGCGCTCCTCTCCTAGTTGGCTCATCCACCATTTGCATCAGAAAGTTATCATCAATGCACTGGAGGAACCTCCTGGACTGAGGATGGCTGGCTGAGTAGGCCTCCCAGCAAATATCAGGGTAGTTGAAATCCCCCATGACAAGCAGGCCCTGTAATTGCGAGACTGCTCTCAGCTGCCTGTAGAAGGCCTCATCACCCTCCTCATCCTGATCTGGTGGCCTGTAATAGACACCCACAACAGTATCACCCCTGCCAGCCTGCCCCTTAATTCACACCCACAAACTCTCAACTCGCTCCTGATCCGCCCCTGGACAGAACTCAATACATTCTAGCTGCTCACTCACATAAAGAGCAACTCCACCACCTCTCCTTAGCGGCCTGTCTTTCCTGAACAGGACATAGCCATCCATGACCACATTCCAGTCATGCGAGGCGTCCCACCAAGTCTCTGTAATTGCCACTAAATCATAACCCCCCGACAGAACACGGATTTCTAACTCCTCCTGTTTATTCCCCATGATGCGCGCATTGGTGTACAGGCATTTCAGGGAGCGAGCTGAGCACACCGATTTCAGCCCAGGGGGATGGGAGGCCTCCTGGTCTACCTCAACACTAGAGCGTTGCCCCAGTGGTGCAAGCCCAGCTACTACCCCATCCCCCTTCGAATCTAGTTTAAAGCTCTCCGAATGAGCCCTGCTAATTCCTGTCCCAGAACACTTTTGCCCCTACGACATAAACCTTTCCCATGTATTACCGTCACGCCTGGTGTCTTATAAAACCAGCCATTATCAAAGAACCCAAAGCCCTGCCTGTAGCACCAGTCTCGTAGCCAGGCATTAATAGAGAGAATCCTACCATTCCATCCCACGTCATCACCTGAAAATGGAAGGAGGGAGGAGAAAACAACTTGTGCCCCAGACTCTTTCACCAACCGTCCTAGGGCCTTGTAGTCTTTCTTCATCCCCCTCAGACTACGGGATGCAGCTTCTTCCCCACCTGTCTGGAAGATCAGCAGGGGGTAGTAGTCTGTGGCCTTCACCAGGTTGGGGAGTTGCCTGGTGATATCCCTGATTCGGGCTCCAGGCAGGCTGCAGACCTCCCTGTGATGGGGGTCAGCTCTGCATATTGGGCCCTCAGATCCCTTTAGGAAGGAGTCTCCAACCACTAAAACTCTTCTCTTCTTCCTTGTGGAGGAGGTAGCTATACGCCTGTCAGGTTTTTCTGACTGTGGTGGGACCTCTGATATAGGTTGCCTCTCCACCACATCCCCATTGGACCGGCTGTATTCTACTAGGGCTTCATATCTATTGCTCAGAGGCACCTGTGGAGGCAAAGTAGGCAAGGCGGGCACTCGCCTTTTGCCACGGCCATAGACTTGCCTCCACTCACTCCTCTCCTCTAAGTTATTGTTTTCCACCTGAGAGGGGCAGAGTACAGGGGTCCCTCGATCCTGGGAGCTCTCCGGCAGGTGCTCCCATTTTTGTTGCAGGGAGGGCAGAGCCTGGCTCCACCAGTCTATCTCCATTTCAGCCTCCCAAATGCTCTTAAGCCTTTCTACTTCAGCTTGAAGCCTTTCAACCTGGCTTTGCAGCTGTGCCGCTCGGCCGAGCAGATCATCTACCTGCTCACAGCGCACACAGCCCCCTGACACCACAGAGACGCTGTAGCATTCCCTGCAGCCGGCAACCTGCACCATCGCCTCCTTCCGTGGGAGCTCTGTCTGGGTTCCCACATCCATTTTGGTCTTCTTCCACCAGGTAGATACCATTGTTCTTTCACTGAGCTGGGAAATACCTGTTGGTGACACCCCTGGTTCACAGCTCCTTGGCACCTTCCTCGCCTTGTGCACTGGGAGGGAGTCAGCGCCCTCCCCAACGAGCTGCAAACGGCTACAGCCTCTCCTGCCCTGGGACACACCCAGTCACTGCTGACTCACACAGTCACTGCTGACTCTCCCTTTCCTCTCTGACCAGGGACTAGTCCCTGTCCTCCAGGAGGCTTTTTATCACCCAATCAATCAATCAATCACCCAATCAACACAGGGTGGTGCATTTAAATCGCTTAAATCACCTGCTGTGTCTCCAGTTATGTCCCCTCCTCTTCTGATTTGTTGCTGGGAACCTCTGGGTCCGGGGTGGGGGGGAAGCAGCTCGGGGCTGCTGCTCCAGGGGCTGCTGCTCCAGGGGGGTCACGAGTACGAAAACCGCCGGTTACAGCCCGATGCCGCCCTCGCCCCTGCACTAACTTCAAGTCGCTGTCTCTGCTGCCGCCGCTGTCAGCTGTTTGTTCTGGTTTCACCGCGTTTAAATCGCCCGCGGTCCTGACCTTATAAGGTCAGATGAGTAAAAGGTTTCTTCCAAATGACAATTCAGTCCACCTAAGTGGGATAGCTGCATTAAGTAGGGGACCACCTGTTTTCCCAGCCCATGACCCTTAGGTAGTTGCCTTGAGCATGTTCTTTACTCTGGGGATGAAATCACTTCCTGGAGATCAGTGGTTCTGGCAAGCAGGATAGAAGCATGAATCACCAGAAGATCTGGAGAAGGAAATCAGTAGTGAAAAATAAGCACATCACAGCATTATAAGCTAGTAATAGACCTATTTGAACCCTTTGATCATTTCTGTCCTCCCACAATTTACTGACTCTGATGGGCTTAGATCCTTTGTGTTCAGTTTTATCTCCTCATGCCTTTCAGGGCTCTTGGGAGCTTCCAGGAACTTCGTAGCTCCATAGGTCCTGGGAGACAGTGGTTAGCCTACAGGTGTTAAATACTTGTATTATCACACAAGAGCCAACTCCAATAATCCTTACTCACATCAAAACCCTTCCTACTGATTGCCTAAATTCATTCTTACAGTGAAACAAGAGGAGAAAATGCTGTAGCTGCTGTCCTTTCCACAGCATGACAAATACACAGTGAAATAGTAAAACTGGAGCAGATATCAATAAATTCCAGATAAAAGAGCACAGCAAGTGGCGAGGGGTCCATGTGCAGGCATGATCCTTATTCCTGTTTATATGGCAGCTGCACTTTCCTCAGGGTGACCCACATTCCCATCAACCAGTACTTCCTAAACCTGGTGGGAGGCAGAACCTTCCCTCCTGAGATGATAATTTGATGCCTTTGTCTTCCTCTGCACTCTGTCGTCTTGTAGCAATTGTGAAGTTGAAAGCCGGGGTAGGAATTTTAACAGTCTCTATATGTGCATTTATGAACTGCGAAATAAATTAAAATTGGCATTTCTGTGCCATTGCCTGTAGGCCACATTTTGGCTGGATGGTGCCCTCATTTGTCACAGCGTCAGTGAAAGGAGCCAATATGAACGCTTATAAACTGTTTCTCTCCTCTTTTGATAGTGGCTGAGTAACAAAGAGCGAGCAACCAATGTTCTAACATTAAACATTTTGTTCAATATTTAAACATCAAGGCCTAAATTTTTAACATGGTGCAGAAAGCTTCAGCTGTGTGCCTCCTGTGAAAGGTAATAGGAGGTGTGGAGCTAAGTCCCACCACACCACATCTGATATTTATCCCTAAAGGCTTCTGCTGCTGCTGAAGAGATCTAAGCACATTACACTTGCTAAGGCTTTCAGAGGCATTCCAGTATCACCTAGCTCATTATGCTGTTTCAAAGAGCATATTAACTTTCTGCCTTGCAGTGCATATGGGGGAAAAAGCAAAATAGTAGTGTCAGGCTGCAGGCAACGAAAGAAGTTTGTAAAATTTAAAGGAAAAACAGAGATTTTAGTTAATCAATCCATCCTAAATAATTTAATATACTGATCTAACAGGACTAGATAAAAGAAGAACAAACAGAGCCTGTATATTTAGTACCCTGTATTTTTAGATCTTGGGTGAAAAACATGTTTCTCTTTATATTATCCTTTATTTAAGCTATTTGTGCCTATGCAATTTCAGCTCTCAGACCTTTCATCAAATCTCTGAAGAGGCAATGGCACATACCTGTTGTCCTGGTTTGGCCTGAACCAGAACAATTTTCCTTTCAGTCATTTTTTACTTTCAACTAAATCTCTTCTAAGTAACTGCACTTTCTGAAACTAACTGCATGTTGTGCCGACAGTGTCTGCTTCTAGGACTGATAACGCTCGAAGTTTATAGTAATCACTGAGGCACCGGTAGGGATGTTATGCAGAAAGGCTCTTGCTGTACTTATTCTTAGAGAAACCAAGGTCACTGCTAAATTCCTCACTGATTGCGAGTGAAGAGCCGCAGGGGGGTCGCACCTGCAGGGAGGAGCGGACAGGACAGGTGACCCAAAATTGACCAACGAAGGTATTCCATCCCATACACGTCATTCTCAGTATAAAGCGGGGGGGGATCACAAGAGTCTCGCCCCTTCTTCTTCCCCTTCTCGCCCCTTCTGGAATGGCCAGTGTTCAAAGAGGACTCTGTCCATCTTGCTGCTGCCCCTGATCCCAATCCATGCATCCTTGAATCCAGTTCCTGTCCGTCGCTTGGTCCAGCCTGGACCTTCCCAGAGCCTCCCCTGCCGTGCCAGTGGTGACGTGGCTGACATCGGGGGAGCTCGATCTTGGGTTTATATAAATTTAATTATTCCAATATTATTATTATACTCTTTTTTAATTATTATAGGTTATTAAAACTGTTTTAACTTTCCAACCCATATGTCTCTCTCCCTTTTCCCTTTCCCTTTCCCTTTCCCTTTCCCTTTCCCTTTCCCTTTCCCTTTCCCTTTCCCTTTCCCTTTCCCTTTCCCTTTCCCTTTCCCTTTCCCTTTCCCTCTCCCTTCTTGGGGTGGGGGGAAGGGTTAACAGAGAGCGTCTGCCCCAGGTTTAATAGCCAGCCCAGCCTTAAACCGTGACAGATTTATTGGCACCCAACGTGGGGTCTGAGAGAAACTACGACAGGTTGCTCTGATAAGTCGAATCCCAGCTCCGGTGGGAGGAGACACGGAGAGCTCAGCCGAGAGAGTATCAGATTTCTTCCTTTGAGATTCACGAAGGGTTGGAAATTAAAACTGATCGCTAACGTGGCAATGTCGCTTTTGAACACTGTGTTATCTCGTCTCTTTATAGAGTTTCTTTCACATTTGAGTATTGCAATGCTGCCTTACCTGCCGTATGCAGTGTGTTATTGCTTGCTTCTTATGAATGTTTACATGTGGTTTAACAGTGGGCACTGCTCGAAACGTGTCATTTTGCTATGGGGTTTGTTACATGTTTATGTTGTGGGAAACTGGGCCGTTACTATTCCGATCTCTTATCTCTATGACAGAATGATGAGCAGCTTTAATCGCGGATCGGTAGCAGCGACTTTATCTGTGTACTTCGGGCGTTCTTTAGCTGATTTTGTTAATAACAACTTTTTCAATTTTACTTCGGGAAATAGTACCTTCCCCTTTTCTGCCAAGCTGATTCCGCTAGATTTTGCAAAATTCGGATGGGGCTGTCAAGGTGGCATATTTTTATTGTTAGTTGTCCTAAATGTGTTTCAGGTGTGGTATAAGATTAAATATCGGTGCAGGGGCAGGTGTAGGTGTTATGCAGCCACTTCAGCTCCTACAGCGCGTACTGCCGCTACAGACACTAAATCCACTAAATCCACTGCAGCTGCTACACCCCCCAAGACAGCAGCTGTATCTACTCAAACCTTAGCAGCCTACACTGCAGCCACTGCACACCCCAAGACAGCCACTGCAGCTACTCAAACCCCGGCATCCTGCACCGCAGCTGCTACACCCCCCAAGATGGCCACTGCAGCTACTCAGACTACACCCCCCAAGACAGCCACTGCAGCTACTCAAACTCCAGCAGCTTGCTCTTCAGAGGCTGGAACTTGCTAAAATCCTGGCCTTGCACCTGTTCCTGCATCTTTCTCAGTTTAGGGAAGTCTCCTGGTGAGATCTGATGCTCCCATTCATTCCAGGCATAAATCTCTCCCAAGTTGTTAACAAGCTCTTTCTTTTTATTGTCTTTCCGAAGCACTGAAGGCATTTCCTTCTTTAGGGAACTGATGATGTAGGCATGGACCTTGGCCAGCCGTGCTCGCTTGATGAGTCTCGATTTGTGAGATATTGCCATCAAATCATAAAGGGACAGGATCTATCAGTATTTTGGGAGTAACAGGGGGTCCTCAAAAGTTATCTGTGTTGGAAGTCGAAGTGAGCCTAACTAAAAATTAATGGAAAAAGCACACCATTGTTACTGGTCCAGGTGCTCCGTGCATCCTTGGCATAGACTACCTCAAGAGAGGGTATTTTAAGGACCCAAAAGGATATAGACGGGCCTTTGGTATAACAGCTGTAGAGACTGAGGACATTAAACAACTGTCTACCTTGCCTGGTCTCTCAGAGTTTCCTTCTGTTGTGGGGTAGCTGAAGGCTGAAGAGCAACTGGTGCCAATTGCTATTACTACGGTGCACTGACGGCAATATCACACCAATCGAGACTCCCTGACCCCCATTCATAAACTGATTAGACAATTGGAAAATCAAGGAGTGAATAGCAAAACTCGCTCACCCTTTAATAGTCCTATATGGCCAGTGCAAAAGTCTAATGGAGAATGGAGATTAACTGCAGACTATCGTGGCCTGAATGAAGTTATGCCACCGCTGAGTGCTGCCGTGCCAGACATGCTAGAACTTCAATAAGAACTGGAGTCAAAGGCAGACAAGTGGTACGCCACCATAGACATTGCTAATGTGTTTTTCTCTGTTCCCTTGGCACCAAAGTGCAGGCCACAGTTTGCTTTCACCTGGAGAGGTGTCCAGTACATCTGGAATCGACTGCCCCAGGGGTGGAAACACAGTCCTACTATTTGCCATGGACTGATCCAGACTGCACTGGAAGAGGGTGGAGCTCCAGAACATTTGCAATACATTGATGATATCATTGTATGGGGTGGTACAGCAGCAGAAGTTTTTGACAAAGGGGAGAAAATAATCCAAATTCTTCTGAAAGCTGGTTTTGCCATAAAAAGAGGGAAGGTCAAGGGACCTGCCCAGGAGATCCAGTTTTTAGGGACTAAATGGCAAGATGGGAGTCTCCAGATCCTGACAGAGGTGATCAACAAAATAAAAGCTATGTCCCCACCAACTAACAAAAAGGAAACACAAGCCTTCTTAGGCGTTGTGGGTTTCTGGAGAATGCATATTCCAGATAACAGCCAGATTGTACGCCCTCTTTATCAAGTGACCCAAAAGAAAAATGATTTTCAGTGGGGCCCTGAACCACAACAGGCTTTTGAACAGATTAAACAAGAGATTGTACATGCAGTAGCCCTTGGACCAGTCCATACTGGACAAGATGTTAAAAATGTGCTCTATACTACAGCCAGGGGCAATGGTCTTACCTGGAGCCTCTGGCAGAAAGTACCAGGGGAGACTCGAGGTCAACCCCTAGGATTTTGGAGTTCAGGATACAAGAGCTCCGAGGCCAACTGCACTCCAACTGAAAAAGAGATACTGGCAGCATATGAAGGAGTTAAAGCTGCTTCGGAGGTAATTGGAACTGAAGCACAGCTCCTCCTAGTGCCCTGATTACCAGTACTAGGCTGGATGTTCAAGGGTAAGGTTCCTACTACTCATCATGCAACTGATGCTACACGGAGTAAATGGATTGCATTAATTACACAGAGGGCTTGAATAGGAAACCCTAATCACCCAGGAATTTTAGAAGTGATCATGGACCTGCGAGAAGGCAAAGACTTCATAATGCCATCAGAAGAGAAGGTGACATGTGCTGAAGAAACCCCACCATATAATGACTTACCAGAGGATGAGAAGCAGTATGCCCTGTTCACCGATGGATCCTGCCGTCTTGTAGGAAAGCATTGGAAGTGGAAAGCTGCTGTATGGAGTCCTATATGATGAGTCACAGAAGCCACAGAAGGACAAGGTGAATCGAGTCAATTCGCAGAGGTAAAAGCCATCCAGCTGGCTTTAGACATTGCTGAACGAGAATAGTGGCCAAGGTTGTATCTCTATACTGACTCATGGATGGTAGCAAATGCCTTGTAGGGGTGGTTAAAGCAGTGGAAGCGAAGCAACTGGCAGAGCAAAGGTAAACCTATTTGAGCTAATGAATTGTGGCAAGATATTGCTACTCGGCTAGAGAAACTAGTCGTGAAGGTACGTCACGTAAATGCTCACTTACCTAAAAGCTGGGCCACTGAAGAGCATTGAAAAAAACAAGTGGATCAGTCTGCTAAAGTGTTCCAAATAGACTTGGACGGGGAGCATAAAGCTGAACTATTTTTAGCTAGGTGAGCTCATGACACTTCAGGTCATCAAGGAAGAGATGCAACATACAGATGGGCTTGTGACCGAGGGGTGGACTTAACTATGGACTCTATTGCACAGGTTATCCATGACTGTGAAACGTGCACCGCAATTAAGCAAGATAAATGGTTAAAACCTTTGTGGTATGGGAGGCGGTGGTTGAAATATAAATATGGGGAGGCCTGGCAAATTGACTACATCACACTCCCTCAAACCCGCCAGGGTAAACGATATGTGCTTACAATGGTGGAGGCAACCAACGGATGGCTGGAAACATACTCTGTGCCCCATGCCACTGCCCAAACACTGTTCTGGGCCTTGAAAAGCAAATCTTGTGACGACACGACAGGCCAGAGAGAACTGAGTCGGACAATGGTACTCATTTCAAAAACAGTCTCATAGATAACTGGGCCAAAGAGCATGGCATCGAGTGGGTATATCATATCGCCTACCATGCACTTGCCTCTTAGAAAATTAAACAATACAATGGGCTGTTAAAAACTACCCTAAAAGCAATGGGAGGTGGATCCTTTAAAAACTGGGATAAGCATTTGGCACAACCTACCTGATTAGTTAACACCAGGGGATCTATCAATCGAGCTGGCCCTGCTCAGTCAGACCTTTTACATACAGCAGAAGGGGATAAAGTCCCTGTGGTGCATGAAAGGAATTTGTTGGGAAAAACTGTTTGGGTTCTTCCTGCTACGGGCTACGGGAAAAGGCAAACACATTCATGGGATTGCTTTTGCTCAAGAGCCTGGATGTACTTGGTGGGTGATGCTGCAGGATGGTGAAGTCCGATGTGTCCCTGAAGGTGGTCTAATTCTGTGTAAGAATACTTAATTCTGAACTGTATGATGTTAATTGCTGCATAATACTAACAGTGTTCAATAAGTGTCTTTCAGGTTAAGGCAGTGGTGATGAGACCGGAGCTAGCTTCATCAAGTGACGTCCAGCAACCTCTTCAAGACTGACACCTTTAACCTGCAACTCGTGGGCATGAAATGTGAACAAACTCATACCATCTCCCCTGCCCTGAGAGACTGCTATGCCAGATGGAAACCCACAATAATGAACTAAATGAACTTAATGAATGTTTTGTATAGAGATGAATCATAAACTAGTGATATCTGTATATATTTGAAAATGAAAAGGTAGTGGTGATCTGAGTATGATGTAAATGGTATGGAATAAGGGATGGAATGTCCTGGTTTGGCCTGAACCAGAACAATTTTCCTTTCAGTCATTTTTACTTTCAACTAAATCTCTTCTAAGTAACTGCACTTTCTGAAACTAACTGCATGTTGTGCCAACAGTGTCTGCTTCCAGGACTGATAAAACTCGAAGTTTGTAGTTATCGCTGAGGCACCGGTAGGGATGTTATGCAGAAAGGCTCTTGCTGTACTTATTCTTAGAGAAACCAAGGTCACTGCTAAATTCCTCACTTCTTACAAGTGAAGAGCCGCAGGGGGGTCGCACCTGCAGGGAGGGATGGACAGGGCAGGTGACCCAAAATTGACCAACAAAGGTATTCCATCCCATACATGTCATTCTCAGTATAAAGCAGGGGGGGATCACGAGAGTCTCGCCCCTTCTTCTTCCCCTTCTCGCCCCTTCTGGAATGGCCAGTGTCCAAAGAGGACTCTGTCTGTTTTCCTGCTGCCCCCCAATCCCGATCCCTGCATCCTTGAATCCAGTTCCCATCCATCGCTGGGCCCAGCCTGGACCTTCCCGGAGCCTCCCCTGCAGTGCCGGTGGTGATGTGGCCGACATCAGGGGAGCTTGATCTTGGATTTGTATATATTTGTATATATTTGTTTATTTCTATTATTATTATTATTATTATTATACTCTTTTTCATTATTATAGTTTATTAAAACTGTTTTAACTTTCCAACCTGTAAGTCTCTCTCCGTTTTCCCTTTTCCCTTTTCCCTTTCCCTTTCCCTTTCCCTTTCCCTTTCCCTTTCCCTTTCCCTTCTTGGGGTGGGAGGGGAGGGTTAATAGAGTGCAACTGCCACCAGTTTAATAGCCAGCCCAGCTTTAAACCATGACACTTGTTCTATGCTAGATTGTTTGAGTCAGTTTTACAACATGCTTCTTGGTTCCCATTTGTGTCTGGGGAAAGCTGTTCCAGTTTTGTATTCAACACAGTGTACTTTTCCCTCCACACTTCCTGAACTGTGTAATTCACTTGGCAGAGGAGAATCCATACCCATCGCTGTCCCCCAGACTGCTGGGATAGCGAGAAAGAAGCCTGGTGCCCTCCATGACGGCTCTCCACCCTGTGATGCAGTGTTGGGCATGGACCATTAGTTTGAGGATGCAGAGGAGCACAGAGCAAGATGAAGGATTGCCGCAATGGGGTTGGGGTGTAAGTGGGAGGTGGGGTGAGGAAGTTCACTGCTTTACCAGTATGAAGTCTGTGGGGTCTCCCAATTTGACCTCTTTTAGCTTACAGATACACTGTATGAGAAGTGTGGTGAGCTTACCTCAGGTGTAAGCTTATAGCATGGATTGTTTACGAGTCTGGTCTTGAAGCTGCATTCGGCAGTGCGGACGTAGCATGTTTTCCTTATATTGTGAAAGATCCCATGTGAGGCCTTGTCTAGCTTTTCTCTCCTTGGAAGTAACTCATCAAAGCCACCTTGATTCAAACAATTCTTGGCCTGTGCTGTTGAGACCAGTCCCAGAAGTAATCAGATGGCATTTGCAGGTTCTTGAAGAAACCGTTATAGGGCTACAGCTGATTAATGAGATGTACCAATTAAAACAGTATATGGACTATTATCTAGTCACTAGCTGATCTAGTGATCTATCAATTAAGAGATTTCAGAAATTACAAATTTACGTAATCTGATTAGGGTTATCTGTGGTTTGTTAAACAACGGCTAATGGAAACTCTGAGATAAGAGTTTATAATTATGATGAATCTTCAGTATAACAATATAAAAATAACAAACACTAAGGCATGGGAGGAGGTGAGAGAGGGCATTTAGTGGGGCTACTTACCATACAGTGTTTAATCGCATATTGCAGGGTATAGTTACTTTTTTATCATTATGGTTATAATTTTTTAAGACATACAAGGAAATGAACATATGATTCCTATGCATCCCTAAAAAGTTAATAATTTTAAATGCAAGTAAAAGTTTTTCATAAGTGTATTAGTAAGTTCTCCTGTTGGAAGTGTCCAATCCACAAAGCCTATGAAATGCTACAATTTCAATGCCAGACGCTGGGTGAGTTTCCCATGGAAAAGAACCTGTGGGGCTTGTCCCTCAGTGCAGAGCTGTTCCATGAGACTAAGGTGGGAAGACGAGGGCTGATCCCACACGCAGATTCCAGGAAAAGGCTTCCTTCATCCCCCCTGACATTCTCTCCACAGGTTGGTTATGCCTGTGAGCCAGATCAGCTACTTCCGCCTCTTTAGGTGGAGCCAAGAGACCACTAAGACATACCAGTAATCTTGTAGTCTGATTCTGTTATGTATAGAATCTGATAACATAATAATATAATTATCATGAGTGGCAACGCTTGCAGCAATGAATCAAGACAGGTATGAACTGTAGTCTGCTGCTATGGTAGAGACTTGATATGGGATCTACCAAACAATGAATAAAAAGCAGTGGGAATCAGATTATACCTCTGCAGCTGCAATTTTTCAATCACTGCTCATAACTGTGTAACACACTTTATTTCATTTTGCATATGGTCTTCCTTATACACTCCCCTCAGCAACTCGCAGTATGAGTAGAATAGGGGTCTATATATCCTACTGTGTTAGAGATCTACTGAGCATTTGCAGATACATTTGAGATCTGTGAGAGTGCCACTTTGTATTGGGATGGCACAATGAACAGTACTCCTAAGAAACCTTTCAGGAACCTGCATGAAGGCAGCAAAGGGTGTGCTGCTGTGGAGGAGAGGAGCTAGCTGAAGCTGTAACACTTTTATGGGTAGTTTTGCCAAACTTTCATTGTTCTGCAGTTGCCTCCCTGCAATGAATGAAGGCTGAGGAATTACAATGGCAGTGAAAGAAAAAACAAACCGCACACAAGTTGCATCTGAAAAAAATGTGTGTGTGAAAGTGGAGAGCAAAATCCCCTGCTAAGACCATTAATAAATTATCTATCTGAATTTTAATTGCTGTGGTTGGATTGAGTCTTGTGGCTCAGCCACATGCGCTGAGGGTGGTTTACTGGACCTCCTCAAAAGTGCTCTGAGGAAGTCGTCATGTTACTTTGCAATTCCTCCTTTGCTGCTGTCTTGCTCTGCACAAGAAATAAGTTGTCACATTCCTTTCTGGCATGCAGCATTTCATAGGGGCGGAAAGTCACTATTAAGTGGAAAAATGTGTTCTTTTTGATCTCAAAAGTCACAAAAATGACCACACAAAACGAGGTTCCTTCTGGTCTCATGAAGTCAGAATTGAAAGTAATTTTAAAAGATCTTATATAGCGATATGCAGCTAAAATGTTCTTTTTCTCCATTAGTTATAATTTACTACTTTCGCCTAAGATCAAACACATAACCAACCAGTCACCCTTAAGAATAATGTCACAATTTCCTCCACAAGTTGAAAAGGTCTTAACTATCCAAGGAAGTGCTCTGAAACAAAGGCACCAGAAACTGGAAGGATAACAGAAAGTTAGATGGATGGTTATTTTTAAGCCACATTTTAAGTTATAAGGTAGTGAGCTCCTCAAACCACGTGATATCCATATAAGACAGGTAAGCCACAAAATACAAGGGAGGAAGCAGCCATGACATATGATGAAGGGCTATTGATCAATAAGAGAACACCACTACTAGGACATTACTAGTAGAACCCGTTACCAATACTCTTTTGCCATCACAAAGACTGGAGGTGAGTTCACCTAGGAGCTTTGGGCACAGGTAATTCCATATAGAACATACTGGGAGAACTCTTGTGTTTAAACTTGCTCTAAGAGAGAAAAGAAAGAAATGGGAAATACACCCAGCATTGAAAGGGGGATGCCCCTTGCTGAGGTATTGGAGAATTGGAAAAAGATACCCCTGGCACAGACTTTGCAGCAGAGATTAATTATATTATGCCAGGAGGAATGTCTATTCTTAACCATAAATAGAGGAGGAGGACCTGTAGACATATGGCCTCCAAGAGGAACTTTTAGGTCTCATAAATTGAAATTTTTAAGAATAATTTTGGAAGATACTGGCAGCCAGGATATTGATTATTGGTATATTTGGTATAACTGGGCCCAGCAAAGAAAAAAATCTAGTGGAATTGGTAGGACTAATCCACTTCCCTCAGCACCTGAGGCTGAGGAAATTGAATTTACCCATAAATAAGCTGGCATGTACCCTATGTGTCTAGGGCACATCCCAAATCCTTGAGCAGGACCAGGAAGTCCTGCTGAAGTTGCTGCAGTTACTGCAGTAATGAGACATGAACCTTGGAAACAAGGAGATTTAGTAGCCTGGAAATCTAAAATGCCTCAGTTATGAGATGACGCAGAAAAATGTGCTCAATTGTTATCTGGAATTGTTACTGATTATACTCCTAATTGGAATGATGTGAGAACATTAATGAGAGAATTATTTCAAGCTGGGGAATGAGAAAAATATTTCCAAAAAGATAGGGAAATAGCTCAAAGAGGACAAGGCTTAAATCCACGGCCTGAGCAAGATCCAGAGTGGGAACTGGCTACCACTGATGGCTTGCACAGTTATCAAACTGCCATACAACAATTAATTGAGGCAGTGCAGCAGTGTGGGGAAAGGATGAAATTGGACGAAAGTATTGGAGTGTAGGCAAAAGTCTGATGAGCACCCAAGCGATTATTAGACCATGTTAAAATCTACTCTGTTGAAATATGGAGGAATGACTAGGGAAAACTTCCAAGAACCCTTAGTAATTAGTGTTTTTGTAGAAATATCAGCTCTGGACATAAGTAAATATTTCAAAAAGCACATGCCTTGGCAGCAAGGTGAAACATTACCCAAAATTTTGAGTGTTGCTGTTTTCGTTTTTGATGGTAGAGATGAGGAAAAAGCAAAAACAAGAAGAAGGAAGACTGAAAATTGAAAAAAAGTAAGAGCGAAAAGAGAAAGAAAGGAAAATTAGATTATTAGTTGCAGCACTTACTCAAACATACAACCCCCGGGAGAGAGGAAGGGGATTTCCCTGAGATGCCCCAAGGGGAAGAGGTTCTAGGGCAAGAGCTCCTCCTTTTCCTCCATATTCTAACACACTAGAGTGTTTTTCATAGAATCATAGAATGGTTTGGGTTGGAAGGGACCTTAAAGATCATCTAGTTCCAACCCCCCTGCCACGGGCAGTGACACCTTTCCACTAGACCAGGTTGCTCAAAGCCTCATCCAATCTGGCCTTAAACACTGCCCGGGAGGGGGCAGCCACAACTTCTCTGGGCAACCTGATCCAGTGTCTCACCACCCTCACAGGAAAGAATTTCTTCCTAATATCTAATCTAAATCTACCCTCTTTCAGTTTAAAACCATTCCCCCTCATCCTGCCACTACTTGCCCTTGTAAAAAGCCCCTCTCCATCTTTCCTGTAGGCCCCCTTCAGGTACTGGAAGGCTGCTATGAGGTCTCCCCGGAGCCTTCTCTTCTCCAGGCTGAAAAGCCCCAATTCTCTCAGCCTGTCTTCATAGGAGAGGTGCTCCAGCCCTCTGATCATCTTCATGGCCCTCCTGTGGGCTCACTCCAACAGCTCCATGTCCTCCTTCTGTTGGGGGCCCGAGAGCTGAACGCAGTACTCCAGGTGGGGTCTCACGAGAGCTGAGTAAAGGGGCAGAATCATCTCCCTCGACCTGCTGGCCACGCTGCTGTTGATGCAGCCCAGGATGCGGTTGGCCTTCTGGCTGTTTTCATTGCAGAAACTTAGGTCGCATACAACATGAGTGTCCATTGAAAGCAGTAGCAGCAAGAGGAGGACCTGAACCTGCCCAGATGTGTCTTCCAAAGTCTATTTTTCCCATGTTATTGCTAAGCCTGTTGACGTTCATGTTGTATTTGTTATTTTCTTTCTCCTTTAGAAATGCAACGTGACACTTCTGTTTACTGAACTTCATCTAATATATAAAAAGATCACGTGTACTCTGTCTAAAGTTAAAGTGTGTGCCATTACACCAGCCAATCTGTTAATGAGAATCCCAACTAGGACAGGGCAGAAGAGACCCTTTTAAACCGCCACATGAAATATTTCTGCATTTTAGCCAGCTAATGATATGAAACTTTACAAGGTAGTTGTCAACTGATTGTTCAGACACTCTAAGGTAGATTAGCAGAGACTATATACTTACATGTATACTATATGCTTATATATACTTAGGAAAGAAGCCAGAGAGTGGTGGTCAATGGGACAGAGTCTAGTTGGAGGCCTGTATCTAGTGGAGTCCCTCAAGGGTCGGTACTGGGACCAGTACTATTCAATATATTCATTAATGACTTGGATGAGGGATTAGAGTGCACTGTCAGCAAGTTCGCTGATGACACAAAACTGGGAGGAGTGGCTGACACCCCAGAAGGCTGTGCTGCCATTCAGAGGGACCTGGACAGGCTGGAGAGTTGGGCGGGGAGAAATTTAATGAAATATAACAAGGGCAAGTGTAGAGTCCTGCATCTGGGCAAGAACAACCCCATGTACCAGTACAAGTTGGGGACAGACCTGTTGGAGAGCAGCATAGGGGAAAGGGACTTGGGGGTCCTAGTGGACAACAGGATGACCATGAGCCAGCAGTGTGCCCTTGTGGCCAAGAAGGCCAAAGGCATCCTGGGGTGTATTAGAAGGGGTGTGGTTAGCAGGTCAAGAGAGGTTCTCCTCCCCCTCTACTGTGCCCTGGTGAGGCCGCATCTGGAATATTGTGTCCAGTTCTGGGCCCCTCAGTTCAAGAAGGACAGGGAACTGCTAGAGAGAGTCCAGCGCAGAGCCACGAAGATGATTAAGGGAGTGGAACATCTCCCTTATGAGGAGAGGCTGAGGGAGCTGGGTCTCTTTAGCTTGGAGAAGAGGAGACTGAGGGGTGACCTCATTAATGTTTATAAATATGTAAAGGGCAAGTGTCATGAGGATGGAGCCAGGCTCTTCTCAGTGACATCCCTTGACAGGACAAGGGGCAATGGGTGCAAGCTGGAATACAGGAGGTTCCACATAAATATGAGGAAAAACTTCTTTACCCTGAGGGTAACCGAACACTGGAACAGGCTGCCCAGAGAGTTTGTGGAGTCTCCTTCTCTGGAGACATTCAAAACCCACCTGGATGCATTCCTGCGTGACATGATCTAGGTAATCCTGCTCCGGCAGGGGGATTGGACTAGATGATCTTTCGAGGTCCCTTCCAATCCCTAACATCCTGTGATTCTGTGATTCTGTGATATATATTGTTTATGAGAATGTCACGTGAGAAAGTTCAAATAACTTCTTAATTTTCATATGTCACACTTACGCGTGTTATTCTTAGGTCCTAATTCAGCTGACCATCTACATACCTGGTAAAAGACTAAGTTTTTTGCTAACTCCAGCACTTAGCCAACTCTAGTTGTTTGCAATGGACATCTGAGAGGTTCATTTTCCAAGGAAATGCAAAACTTCTCCTTTTTGCTTAAAATGTTTTATTTCTCATTGTTTCTCAGGTTGTGTAAAATAATTTAGCTCAATAATTATATTAATTTTATATGCTTTTTTTTTTTTACATTTGAGACACCAGTAGCCAAGTAGAGCTAATGAATTTTTTCCAAAATCTAACCTCATAAATTTCACTTTGAGTAAAATACGAATTTACATTAGGTTTTCAAGGTGTGCATCTTCTGGATAAAACTAACATTGGTTTGTAAGGAAAGATATTTGTGTACTATGAGCAGATAAACTTCTGTATGATGTGATGTGCGAGGAGAGATTCTAATATGATGTTGCATAAGGCATTACCGTCTTCATAAATTAACAAGAGGAAAACTTAATCTGTTTCATCTGAAGATGCAGCAATGTCAATCAGAGTTATCTTGATTAGATAGCAAGAATTATAATTGCTATTCAAGTAAAATGTCTTCACTGATTGCTGACGATGTAATTGTGAGGAGTTGATAAAACACCTTGGCAACACAGACATTAATGCAAAGCAATATTTCCAGGATTTAAAGAAGGTATAGGTATATAGCTGGTAAATAATGGTATAGAAGCAAGTGTGCTGGTTTCAGCTGGGATAGAGTTAATTTTCTTCATAGCAGCTGGTATGGGGCTCTGTTTTGGATTTGTGCTGAAAACTGTTGGTAACACAGGGATGTTTTCGCTATTGCTGAGCAGTGCTTACACAGAGTCAAGGCCTTTTCTTCTCTTCACACCACAGCACCAGTGAGTAGACTGGGGGTGCACAAGAAGTTGGGAGGGGACACAGCTGAGACAGATGACCCCAACTGACCAAAGGGATGTTCCATACCATATGACATCATGCTCAGCATATAAAGATGGGGGAAGAAGAAGGAATGGGGGGATGTTCAGAGTGATGATGTTTGTCTTCCCAAGTAACCGTTACACATGATGGAGCCCTGCTTTCCTGGAGATGTCTGAGCACCTGCCTGCCGGTGGGAAGCTGTGTATGAATCCCTTGATTTGTTGTGCTTGGGCGTGGGGCTTACCTAATAAACTGTCTTTATCTCAACCCATGAGTTTTCTCACTTTACTCTTTCAGTTCTCTGCCTCATCCCACTGCAGAGGAAGTGAGTGAGCGGCTGTGTGGTGCTTACTTGCCAGCTGGGGTTGAACCACGACAACAAGGTATTCGGTTCTTTGTCATGTGGCACTTCTAGGAGCTTATACAGGGCAACAGAAACGTTATTAAAAGACAAATTTGTAAGTCCCAGTCTGTTTGGGACTCTGAAGAATCAACCACATTAATTGGTTTGGAAGGATTGGACCTTGAATCTTTCCTCTTTGCACAGGTAAAAATTGACATTGTAAAAGGTCAGAGGGAGCTTTCTATGGGCCAGAGCCATGGAATATGTATTAGAGGATGACCCCGAGAGTAAGACATCTCAGGCCTCAGGTCAGTTATGACTTTTACCACATTCTCTGTGATCTTACTCAAATTAGGCTTTTCATACATTAGCACTCCTAAAGTAATATAGATATAACACTTCTCCAGTAGTCTTCTGTTTACAGTAAAAGTGCTGCGTGGCCTCAAAACGACAAAAGTTAAAGGAGATTAATCTCATTTGGGGGTTCATATCCTGATGTTAATGAACCCCCCCTGGCTGAAGTCTCTCTCTTATGTACCTGTACAGGTTCTTTCTCTTGCTGAGGGCTTGACAGATACCACAAACTAAAATCTTTCCATCCCTAGGGATGACCTGATTAACTTTAGTTTGAGAAGCAGGATATTTTTAAACCTCATTTTACACTGTTTCTTGTTAGTGGTGACAATTCATTATGATAATGAAGGATAATAGAGGAACTTTTTTCCAGCAGCCATGAGACATCATCTTTAATTTTCTGTATAGTATCCTTATGGAAAACCTGAATTTTGCTTGCATGATAGATATCATATTAATAACTGAAAAAATGTTTCTGAAGAGAATACATTAATATCAGCTTCAGCATTAGCTAGAGAATTAAACAATTTTCTTGGTGAAAAGCAAAGTGGGAAGACAATGTACCATCAAGCCTTGAAAAATAAAAGCATAGTAGGATTTTATCATTACCTTTTATCGAGACCATTAAGGAGTGAGCGGAGGTAGAATGACTTTGGAAGATCTCGTGTGTGGACACTAAGTACTGAAATGCCAACCCAGCTCTCTGTGCACAGGTTGGAGCCAGACCTCTGACCTTGCAGTTCTCCTTGCACAAAAGAGCTGACCTCCTCTCCAGGACCCTAATTCAGCTTTGCATTACATTACCAGCAACTTTGTATGACACCTACTGCCCCCAAATGCCAGGAAGGAGGTATCTGTGGAGAGATTTATCTCACTTTGTTTTAGGTGTTTATACTATAGACTCCTATATGGGACCAAGGGATCTCTTTGTAATCAGTGGAGATCTGCCCAGTAGAGTCAATGGAGTGTGGGGTGTGATTCGTCTCACTGCAAAGCAGGTCACCGTATTTGACTGGACAGGTCACAACCCAGACTCCACTGTTTCGCCATTGACTACAAGGGCACTTAGACAGCTGGTCAAGATAGGTGCCAACAGTCAAGATGAATTCCTTCATGGTGTCTGGCTTGCAAGGTGCCAGTCCATGACTGAGCAGACAGATAACACTGTGGATTAAACTTTGTTCTTAGTTCTTCACTGTGCTCTCCCATAGCTTTTTGTGCCTGCTTACCCCATGACATCGGTTACACCTCTGGAGGTTCAGTGTTTTGACAGAGTGGACCTGCATCATCGTATGCATGGGTTGACATAGAAATAAACCAGGCCCAGAAATTAATTTCAACTTGTTGCTTGTGGGATTAAAAACTCTCAAAGTCAGTTACTACCAATGCTGCTGTTTGTATTGAATTTACCAATGTTAAACTTTAATTAAAATCTCTTTGTAGCTTGTTAGGGCCTGGTCAAACTACAGAAAAGCTCCAGCTGGTTTTAATGAGATAGGAGAGAAGCCGTTAGTTAGGCATAAAGTGAGACTCTTTGCTGTGAGCTGACAGGGGAGTCATGGTTTATAGCCCTGCCATGGGAAGCCTTCTGTTGGAATAAAAATGAGTCCTCTGCAGGGACTGTCAATTACTGATGTATCTCTCTAGAAAATGTCTGGTTTACAAGTTCTGTAAAATACACATCCTTAGTGTGCTAGTTCAGATCTCATTAAAAACTCTTCCTAGTCTTGAGGTGCACAAATGGGAGCTTGTGTGTGGAGACATCTAGGATGTCTAAAGAAATACATACAAGTTTTTGCAGAAACTTATAGCCTTTGTGCAAGGCTGGATGAGTTCTCCATAAGCATCTGTTGAGGACTAGTTCTGAGCAGATGACAATGTATGTCTGATATATTTTTAGGAAAGCACTATTTTTGCTAATGTTTCCTATGCAACAACAGAAGAACAAAATGTAAACTAAACAAGAGTGTGAGAAGAAGTCACTGTTTAGCAGTTCAGAAGCACTTCCTAGATGTGAAATGGCCGTTTAAATATTCTTAACTTCAGAATTTGACCAGGGGTTCATTCTTCCTGTAAACTTATGTCTCAAAGCAGTGATTTCAATGTTGATTACATTGTCTCCTAATTAAAGCAGGTGGTTGAATTAGGGGTCTATTACACAGATCATTTCCTGTTCTAAGACTGGTAAATGTGTAATTGTGCTGTTGTTTTTCAAGCCATCTAACCACAGGTTTGGAATATCTTTTCCCACTCACAGAGCTGGGCAAAGATCTGTGCAGCCTCCTATTCCCATGAATAAATAATTTCTCTGCTATCTGAAAATCTCTCACAGCCTAAATTTCCTTAAGCATAAAATCAACTAAGAGCATAGAAGAATATGTCCCAAAACTTATTAGCCCTTCTCAGTCAAGCTTTCAAACCATCCGGCTTGAAGCTAAAGAGTCACCTCAAGACAGAGACATCTGCCAGGTCTGTGTAGCCATTAATGCCCAGCTTTGTGGCTCAGGTAATGCAGACATCAGCTAGAAAGCAATAGTCTTGAATCTGCACTCCCTTTTTTATAACAGGTTGACATTGAGGTATCCTGGCCTCATGCAACAGCGAGTGAAGGTCTGAGGAGAACAGAATCCCAGAGGTACAAAGCAAGCAAGCACCTTGAGTGGTTCAGCTGCTGAGGCATGAGCATTCAGGTCCCCAGGTGTTCCACACTTCTGAGAGCCATGGATCATCAATCACCCACTTAAAAGTCATGGGATCTTCTGCAGCATCTCAACAGTAGAAAAAGTGAACAGAGCCATTGCACTATTTTGCTGAATAGTGCCTCTCAGAGCCGTGACTGCCTTCAGTTCCCACGAGCTCAGTAACCAGATGCAGGGTCTACCTGCCCCATCAAGTATTATGAAAGAGGCACTTTCTTCTTCTCACCTCACTTGAACTGATACACAGTCTGAACGACAAAGAAAAACATTAATTCAGGTGAATAACACCATGAGTTGAAAAGCATCAGCCAGCTGGGGTAGCTCTGAAAATCTAGAGAAGAGTGCTCAGAAGATGAAGGGAAAATGATCCTTGCAATTGCTGTTCCTTAAACTGTGAATAAAGTGATGGGAGTGTCCTGAAATGAAGAAAATACTGATGCTGTGTGGAAAAAAGACATAGGATATGTTTTGAAGACTTGACTTTTGACAGAATTACACTGCAAAGGTAATCTTCAGCTCTCTGTAAATATCAGGATCTAGATGGATGAAAGAAATGTGAGAATCAGCTTTGGATTTCAAGGAGATATTGTGAATGGTGTGTGAATAAATCTTGCCCAAAACATTAATTCAAAATGTCTTTGTATGCAAGTTGGCTAAAACCCACTGAAACTGCAGCATTTTTGAAGATGTGGCTGATGGGTTACCATTAGAGTCAGTCTTGTTTAACACCCATGTTAATGGTCTAAGAAGGCTGAGCAGGCTTCTTGTTAATGGGATTCTTAGACTATTAAATTGAAGGGAAATGTGAACACCAGGCAGGAGAGAGTAATAATGATAAAAGGACACAAATCTGCTAGCAAATAGCAAAATGAGATTCAATTTAGAGGAAAAGGAGCAAAATGATCCAGTGAAAATGACTTTTGTTTTAGGCAGTGGGTAGAGGAATATTAAAAATTAATGGTGCTGAATAAAATGTAGAGACAGAAATACAACTGTGGGAATGTTATAGGTAGAACTGACAGGGTTTGTGTCAGGAGGATGGCCCAGATGCTTTCTTCCTTTCTGTCCTGTTTTCTATGACTCTGCAAGTTTTCAACAAGCTACTACTGAAACTTTTGGTCTGCATAAACAAACTGAGCAAAGCAAAGTGATGGTTTAGCTGAGAGGTGTCGGTCTTATCTATGTATGCAGAGCATCATTGAACATAGGGCCGCGCATTCAGAATGGTGAAGATTCAAAGAACAAAAAATAAGGCATTTATGAAGCTGGAGGAATTAAATAAAAAAGAAAAGATTAAATGATAAATTAGTCTAGCTAAATAAGGTCTTGTAACCAGGGGTGAGAGGAGTTGCAGAGCAGACAGACAGACAAGAGACATTCTTCCATGCCATGGCACTGAGGCTCAGTGGTGGCATTTCAGATAGCTATGTCAATACACTGTAGGGCAGGTCTCCTGAATACAGCAAGCAGATGAGAGGTGGGGTGGGTGGGGTCCCTGCACCTTTCATGAACAGCAGCTGATGCCTAAATGGGATACCCTAGGGAATCAAAAATGGCGCTATAGGTACCTGCATTGCCCCCAGAGTATCTGGGGATTGAATAAAATGAGACATCAGTTCCTGCCTTCCTTGGTAGGTAATCTTTCCTAACACAAAGCAGCATCTCAATTTGTAGATGCAGGACAGGAGCTTCTTATCTCCCTTCATTTTGGATGCTGTACAGGGGACTCCCCACTTGTCTGTGGGTGCACGCAGAGATTGCACCCTCTAACAAAGCTGTTTGGTTTCGTGCACCTGGCTCATAACACTGCAGACTCTTGTCCTGCCATCACAGGCAACTGTGATCCTGTCCAGCCACCAGCTGAGACCCAGCTCAAAAGCAAGTCTGTTGATTAAAAACCTCACAGGTCAATCTGGGAAGAATAGGTGAGATTCTCCTTGGGGTGTTACTGAGCTATTTTTCTCTGAACATTTCCAAACCTCATCAGATCTGACTAACAACACTCCAACAGGGCATGTGTTTTGCTGGTGGAGCAAAAGGACTGGCTTTTTAGTAAGGAAAAGCTGGTGTGGCTGGTGGAGGTTAGGACTCCTTCTTCTCCTGGGGCCTACAGCTCCATGCAGAGATGACCTACTCAGGGTCTCCTGTCAGCAATATCTCTTTTTCACCACCATGTGGGCTTAGGGAGGTCTCTTAGGAGAAGCTAGCTAGCATGACCATATAGCTGACGTGGTGTGTATAGGTGTCACTCTGCTTTCTGGAGAGGCCTGGGAGTGAGTAGATGTGCAGACAAGTCAGACAGGCCTGTAGTTGGGGATGTGTCCAATGCCCTTCTTGAAAGCAGTGGAGGCCAAAAACAGGATAGACACTTTGCTGTACTCTCAGACTGAGCCTCATCCGTCACTCTAAACCTCCTTCTGCTCCTAATTATTTTCCTTAGCTTAATTCTTCTATTTGGCTCTTTCTTCCCTACAAAATCTCACATGCCATGACAAACACCACCACCCTAAGAGCAGACGGCACTAGACCTGCCTCCTTTCATACCTTCTCTACCCACCCCAAGCTCGTGCCTGTCCTTTCATTTCAATCTGAGAATTTTGGGACAGGGATTATCCTATAGTCTGTGTTATACTCCATGGATAACACATAGAGGCTATATCTTTCAAAGGTATAAATGTAAAAGGGACTTGCTTTTTGTTGGTGCTTATACAGGAGAATAATAAATGTATTTAATGAAAGAAAAATATATGCTTCCCTTCTCCCATGAGCAACGCAAATGAGAAGTTTTTGAAACGTGAAAGTCAGTAGGAGAAAATCATAGTGATTCTTCCAGCCATAGCATAGTATAATGTGATTCTGCAATTCATTAGGTTTTGGCAGATTCTGCTGTCAAGGGAAAAAAAAGAAAAAAAAAAGAAAAAGAAAAAATAAAGAAAGAAGCAAAGCATGTCCCTGAATTGCTGCAGAAATGAATGTGTTGCTCATTACTGTAAATCAACGGGTCAGATACTAATTGGCATCCCTTCCTTCTCTTGTCATTTATGCTGTGTGTTGTGGGTGTTAAATGCTACTTTGGGGTCAGTGAGTGGAAAACTGCGATTTGGCATTGAGTTTACCCATTTTGCCAGATTCTGTATGAGGACATAAGAAAAATGATTGCAGAAAATTAGGACCTGAAGGTGTTGGTTTGTTTTTAATGCTCAGAACATGAGATTGGTTAGGTCGTTCCTTAAATTAGACATGAGAAAAACGATGATTTATGGGCTAGAATTTCTGCAGGTGTTAATTAATGTAGCATCAGTCAATGCAACAGAGCTATATCAATTTGCACCGATAAGTGATTTACAGAAATTTGCATTGGCTTAGAATAGCATCCTCATTCCCTTTGCACACCTTCCCCATGTGTCAATGCAATAGGTATTTTTGCTCTTCTTGTTTGGACTGTTTGTTAATGAGATATATGACAGGCAGTACATGGGTTTATTGAAGTGACACTGATTTAAAAAAAACAGTAATTACTGTAGCAAATTACTGATGGTAACATTTGCCTGGCTCCATCATAAGGTAGTGCTCTTTCTTACTGTGTGCTGTTACATGGTGAGAGGAGGTAAAGAGATCTTGGAGTTCGCATGGATGGAGAGAGCTCAGTGAATTGCCAGACTATTTTGCATACTGAATAGCATTCATCACCCTTAGAAAGGCACTCACAGCTAGTTATGCTAGGTATTATACGAACAAATAGTGCATCTTCTGGCCTCAGAGAATGCAAACATTATGCAGTGTGGTCAAGTGGGCAGAGCACTGGTCTCCAATTCAAAGAATGGAGTTTTCTTGCCTGCTGCGTAACCTTGAATAAATTGATTTGCCTCTCTGTGCCCTAGTTTTCTTATCTGTAGAATTGTGGCTGTGTTACTGCTCTCCATTGGAAAACACTTTGGGATAAACTGCTGAAAAGGACATCCTAGCCATACCTACTTCACTATCTCTAACAGACCCTAGGCAGAGTGCTTCAAATTTTAGTGCCAAGCTCATAGTAGGTGAATCCATTCCATTGCAGTGATTCACCCTCTTGAACTGAGGTCCTGGCTCACAACATTTACTACTTTTGACAAGATATTTGCTGTTGTTTCCTGCAAAACTAACAGGAAAGTAGCTGTTCTGCATTGCTCCAGCATCATGAATGCATTTCTTCATGACTAACTTCCCCATTCCTTCTGCCACATGTGCTCTTCTAGGATATGTAGTCTCCCCATTTAAACTTTTTAAGTAATTCAGTGAATTTACACAAAGAATGCTCTTTGTTTCTCTGAATGATCACAGAATCGTGAGCACAAAGCATTTGTAGTTGTCCTGGATTTTCAGTTCACATATATTAAAAACTGAGATGCAGCACAGTCCAACAGGAAGACCCATAGTGATACTCTACTCTGCAAATAGCAGGGTGCTGATGGGGATCTTGGAAAATATCTCCTCAGGTGAACTCACTATGTTTCAAAATGCTAACATTTTATATACAAGAAGTCTCATGTTTGCGCTTACTTCAGCAGTGACTGTGAAGTATCCCAATGAATGCACTGGTTTCGTGAATAAATCTTCTTGGGGGGTGAGGTGGAGTAATCCCCCAAATCCATGTCCCTTAGAGCTGATACTTAGTGTACTCAAGGTACCCCCAAACAACTAACCTGACCTACTTGATGCCACTGTCACCCAAAGAGACATCTGAAAGGGGTCTGTGGATTTACTGAAGAGGGCTTCTTCCTCTGCTTGTGTTACTGACCATTCCAAAGCTTTTGTTTGATTTTGTTGTCAGGCTAATGACAGACCATGCCCAGGGGAAGAGAGACTTGGTGCATCTTGCTGAAAACTCATGGGAAGAGTTTAGGGTAGTATAAACTGCCTGAGATTTGGAAATGTCAGCCACTTCTGAAAGATGTGAATACCTGCCTGCTCTTTATGGGATTCAAACTTTGTCTTCCTAAAGAGATAAATTTTAACTGGAGAGGAAAAAAGAGGCTGAAATTATTCCAAGGTAACATATTTAAAGTGTCTCAGCTGATGCTGTTTTCAGTGCACTGATAAGAGACCGTGTCTCATTGCAAGGCTGTACTTACAGAGCCCTGCAGTCCCACAGGCTTTAACAGCATTGTTTTACTGGGATGCCATAAAGACCTTCAGGACTCACAGGTTTATGTCACGTAGTCTGTGGATATTTTCCTTGACAGTGCAGCAAGCTGGAGGCAGGCTTGGCTGCAGCTCATCCAGAGATGATTGCATTATCTGCTCTGGGCCACCCTGTATTGGATAATAACATTTGGTTTCTCATAAATAAAGATCACGTGGCACCATTATTCAGTGGAAATTAAAGATGTTAATAAACTAATACTGTGAAAGGGAACCTACTATGGCTATAAAATGCAACAGTCAGGTTCATTCTTATGATTTACCACCATAAAGTTGTACTGTATGTTCATGATGTCACTGGGAGAAGACATCCTTAAATTGCCTGTGAATTTGTCTTTGCTACCAACTGGAGCAGTCATTATAGGATTTGGCTTATGACTGTTCTGGAGTTTTTGAGGATTTTCTGCTCTTTCCCTGTTTTGGATAAGAAGATTTTCTGTATGGAGAATCATACAGTGCTATTTTTATTATCATAATCATACCTGTGTGAATAAAAAGTATCTATCTCACTCATAATAAACAAGGACTTGCATAATCTTCAACATTCATCAGTTCAAGAGGTTCTATAAACAGATAAATACAACAATGATCTCTCTTCAGCTCTTTTTTAGGGTTAAAAAGATTACATTACATTACCCCAAAGAACAGATTCTTCTTGGAAAATCATACATGCAGAGGTAAAAGTCATCTGTAATGTGAGAAGCGTGCACAGTGCAAATGCCACTAAGATCCTGATGGACTGTAACCTTGTCTTGTGACCTGAGTCTCCAGAAAAATATGTAGCTCTCAAACGCAATCAAGGTTTGTGAGAGCACTCTTCAACCTCACTGGAACTTGTGGGCATTTAATGTCTTCATCATATATTGGCTTTTCATGTCAGTATTTCCATATTTAACAGAACACAAAATTTGGCTGTTAACCTTGTCTGACTTTTTCTTCAAAATCAGTTGTGGGACTAGTTTTTAAGAACAGGATTGGCTTCATATTTAACCCAAGAACATTTTATTTGCTTGTTCTAGAAGTCATGGCAGTAAGAAAGATAATTCTGCTTGAGCTGCAGTCAGTAAAGTCCTATGCATATTGTACTTTCTCTATGTATGCATATATATGCACGTATATATGCATATATGTATACGCACCCTACCTTCCCTGGGAGAGGCCCGACAAGCAGACAAGGTGCATGATATGCAGGATTCCCTGTCCTGTCTCTGCCCTCAAGAACATGGTGACTTAAGTGATAGTGGGAAATGGCGACAAGTTCCTGCCCAAGGTAGCAGTGTGTCTCCTCCATGACTACCCCACCTTCCCAGATACCCTTCCATAATAGGTATGAGGCCCTGAAAGTGGAGCCGAACAATAATGAGGATGTCAGTTCATCTAGCTTGGAGGTGTCGCCGAGGTTAAGTCGGCCTAAGCCCTGTGTCAAAGCTGCAGTGTCGGGTCCTGCACTTGGGGCACAACAACCCCATGCACCTCTACAGGCTTGGGGAAGAGTGGCGGTGATATTTGTGATATCACAAATTGTGATATTTTGTATCACAAATAGTGTGGCCAGCAGGACTAGGGAAGTGATCATCCCCCTATACTCATCACTGGTGAGGTAGCACCTCGAATACTGTGTTCAGTTTGGGACCCCTCACTACAAGAAAGACATTGAGGTGCTGGAGAGAGTCCATAGAAGGGCAACGAAGCTGGTGAAGGGTCTAGAGCACAAGTCTTTTGAGGAGCGGCTGAGGGAACTGGGGTTGTTTAGTCTGGAGAAAAAGGAGGCTGAGGGGAGACCTTATCGCTGTCTACAAGTACCTGAAAGGAGTTTGTAGCGAGGAGAGAGTTGGTCTCTTCTCACAGGTAACAAGTGATAGGACAAGAGGAAACGGCCTCAAGTTGTGCCAGGGGAGGTTTAGATTGGATATTAGGAAAAATTTCTTCACGTAAAGGGTTATCAAGGATCGGAGCAGGCTGCCCAGGGAAATGGTAGAGTCACCATCGCTGGAGGTATTTAAAAGATGTGTAGATGTGACACTTACGGAAAAGGTTTAGTGGTGGAGTACATGTTAGGTTAACGGTTGGACTTGATGATCTTAAAGGTCTTTTCCAGCCTAAATGATTCTATGATTCTATAATACGTATACATATGTATGTATATACTTACATAATAGCTGTGTATACAGTATATATAAGTATATGTATACATGCATATATGTATATTTGCTCACAGTTTATTCAAGGAAAAGTTGTTTCATGCTGGTCTCATCTGGCCTGAGCGATGAATTTTTACCATAAGGATATTTTACATTTGAGCTGTTTTACCATACAGAGACTGGCACTCAAAGAAAACCTCCTCTCGTGAAGAACTGGTATGAAACAAAACAAGCTTCTTTTGCAGTGATCTTTCTGCAGTCTAGGTGAATTTAGGTCATGATTTATTTTGGTGAATGGAGCCTTTTATTTTTGTTCTGAATGGGCGTTTTGTCCATTATCCCACAAGAGGGCAGCAAAGGAAAATGGTCGCCAAAACACAAGACAAAAACATTCAAGGACATTTAAGCATTTACGATTCCCGCTGTGTTTAATAAGATACTGAAAATACCATTGTGTGGGAACTAGGAGAGCTTGTAGAAAGCCACCTGGTGAGAGAAAGAGAGATTTTTTTTTTAAATGCTCTCCAAGCTTCCCAATCTGTTGGGAGCTTAATGAAGTTACTTCCTATTACCTTCAAATATGCTCCCCGGTCATATCATAACAGCACAGCAGCTAAGCAAGGTCTCCTGGGCTTCAGCATCCTCATCTCTAGTACGAATTGCTCTATTCTCACAGAATTTAAGTGCTTTCCCCCAAATACCTCTCTCCCTTTCTAAACCACTCTTTGCCAGAGGAAGCACTGACACAAACGGGGAGGGTTACACGTGAAGAACAACTTGGTGACAACAAAAGCATCTCACGTGTGTTTCTTTTTCCCCCAAGATCCCACCTAAGTAACAAAGGAATCCTAATTTGGAGGGTTTTGTTGTCTAGCAGCCTTACCTAGAGCTATTGAAGCAGGAATCAGGGTGTTTTAGTTGATTTGAGTTGCTGGGGGAGTGTCTGTGTGCCACGGTGGCTGTGCTGAATGCAAATAGAGATTTAGTCAAAGAAGCTGTTCTGTGCCGTGTCCTGCATTTTCATTCATGCGTTCTGCAATCCTGCAGGCACCCAGGGCACCGACATGTTAATTACCTTTAAAATATACAGGACACTTTTCCCCATTTTGAATGTTTCAGCTTCTAAATAAACGAAAAACAGAAGGCAGAGAAAAAAAACTTGCATAGGAAAGTGAAGGCATCTTTCCAAGGGCTGTATTAGAGTTTGGATGTGGACCGAAATCTCAGTCATTCTGTAGCCTCGGGATGGTGGTGTTTTCTGCTACCGCTGCTGCCATATTGTAACTAACAGAAAGTGTGCTCTGGGTGACAACAGAACACAAGCAAGAGGGACCCCACAGGGAGAGGTTTGTTTATTCCAAGCAGGATCCCACTCCATGGTGGTTGTTTCCAATAAATGCAGTAGAATGAGAAGTGAAATGCAGCAACCAACAAGTGTAACCAAAAGCATTACAATTTAGCTGAGGCTGAGGACACAGATAAACTACTGCTTTAAAGGATGCCCAAGAGCTATTGGATCTGGGTGCAAGACCTGGGCATCCCTCCACCATATGTCTGATTGCCAGAAAAGAAACTTGAGCATCTTCCCCAGGGGAAAAAGCCAACATGCTCCAACCTGCTGCTTGGATGAAGAAGAGGACCGTGTCCCCACTGCCATCTGTGGTAGATGTGGCCATATGGAGCCGATGACTTAACCGTGACCAGAGCAACTTCAGCTGGCTGCAAGGTTGCCCTAAAGAAGGCTGTTACCTCTGTGTGCCTCTGCCTCTGCTTTTTTTTTGCTGCAAACCAGCCTGTTTCTGATTTCCTAATGAAGCCCTCCTCCTCAGGCTCAAACTAGAAGTGATAACCACTGTGCCTTGTCTGCTGCTACTCATAGAATGACACGGTCCAACATTCACTGCAGAGTGTCATGCTTTATGCACCGCTGTGAGCAGCAGACTGGGTCCTGTTGGGGACCTGTTTGCAGCAGTCCTAAAGTTTTCTCAGTACATCTGCCTGGCACCAGGGCACCATGTCTTTATGTAGTCTTCGTGTCACACTTCTGCTATGGCTTGCTGGGATGGGGTGCATGGTCCTGTCCCTTCAGGGCTGCAAGAATCAACCCCAAATCTCTTTCAGGGCAGGAAAGGCCCTGGTCAAGCCCTGGTTAAGACCAAAAGAGAAACACACATGGGATACAACCATGCACTCAGTGTAACACTTTCGAACAAGGGAAAATGAAATCTTTTCCATGTTAGACTGAACATCTAAAATAGTAAGTACCGCTTGGCTCTCCAGAGCTCTAGCAGATGGATGGACTGGGAGTGTGCATGTCTCCAAGCAAAATGCCTCTCTCCGTTATTCTGAGCTGGAAGAATAATGAAAGTATCAATCAAATCCTCTAACAGTGACAGAAAACAGACAAAAATCCATGTGAGTCTGTTTTGAGGCTTTAAGAGGATTACACTCCTCAGGCAGGAACTCTTCTACAAGGGCTTGTTTATGGGGAGAAAGAAAAGTTTGACAGATATGCATGGTCAGTTCGGCAAAGCAGGCTGTAAATACCTTGTACACTATCTGAAGTGACACAATCTGGTTCTTCAGGTCTGCGTTAGGATCAAGGACATGAAATGCAATTTTGACTCTGATACGAACAAGCCAAGAAGCATCAAACAAATCCCGCTGGTGCTTGGGGCTTTTCATTTCCTTCCCTGTTCATCATGTTTCTCTACTTTGGTCGTAAACTCTTCAAGGCTGTCACTATAGACACACTTTCAGAAGTAGCTGATGAAGTCAGTAATACAACCTGAGACCCACTCAGGGAGTCTTGTGGAGTCCCATCATGCTAGATCTGTGTGCAGTTATGGAGATGAAAGGAATCAAGAAAGCCTCCCTCCCTTAATCTGTGCCTTCTGGGGTGTCAGGACCTCACATAAGATTGCAGTAGTGCAAGAGCACTGCTGAATACTTCCCCTCATCCACAGTGTGACTGTACATGGCCCTGTGTCTGATCGCATTTCCAGGAGCACCGAAGAGATAACTCCATTTACACCTTATGGAATGAGTGGGATTCCAACCTTGACTAGAGACTGTAGTACAAATCAACGAGAGTCTGGTGTAATATAAAAGCAGTGTAAGATGAGTTAGCCAGACAGCTTGGACCTTACATTTCTTTCATGGAAGAAAACATTTTGGAGAATATAATACATAGGGTAGAGTTTTCAGGATTTTCTAGTACAATAACTCCAGTAGAAAGAGTTTTTAATAGTAACCTTCCGCTTTAATGTTAGAAAGTGCTGTGTTATGTATTACACAAGGTGAAACTACTAAGCAAGTTTTATTTCTCCCAGGTGATTGAGATGACTTCCCAATGACTAATGCAATTCACAGGCTTGGGCTGGGTGTCAGGCTGTGTTCTCCTCATCAGAGACAACAGAGGTCCCAGAACTTCTTGAGACGCAATATGAAGGTTGTTTTAAACAAACTGACTTGACTTTACAATTCTCAGGGGCTGTCAGCAGGCACCCAGTCAATGATAACTGGTACCTTTGTGGGGAACAACAATTTGTCTGTGCAGCTGGAGCATGGCTGTGTTGACTACTTCAGCATCTCGTGTTAGACATACAGAGATATATACACTGGATAGCTGCAGTCCTATAAAGTTACGTGTATTCATCACTATTATGAGTAACGGTTTTAAAGGGGATAGATTTAGATTAGATGTTAGGAAGAAATTCTTTACTGTCAGGATGGTGAGACGCTGGAACAGGTTGCCTAGAGAAGTTGTGGATGCCCCATCCCTGGAAGTGTTTAAGGCCAGGTTGGATGGGGCTCTGAGCAACCTGGTCTAGTGGAAAGGTGGCCCTGCCCATGTCAGAGGAGTTGGAACTAGATGATCTTTAAAGTCCCTTCCAACCCAAACCATTCTATAATCCTGTGATTACAGAAGGCTGTGCTGCCATTCAGAGGGACCTAGACAGGCTGGAGAGTTGGGGGGGAGAAATTTAATGAAATATAACAAGGGCAAGTGTAGAGTCCTGCATCTGGGCAAGAACAACCCCATGTATGAGTACAAGTTAGGGACAGACCTGTTGGAGAGCAGCATAGGGGAAAGGGACTTGGGGGTCCTAGTGGACAACAGGATGACCATGAGCCAGCAGTGTGCCCTTGTGGCCAAGAAGGCCAATGGCATCCTGGGGTGGATTAGAAGGGGTGTGATTAGTAGGTCAAGAGAGGTTCTCCTCCCCCTCTACTGTGCCCTGGTGAGGCCGCATCTGGAATATTGTGTCCAGTTCTGGGCCCCTCAGTTCAAGAAGGACAGGGAACTGCTAGAGAGAGTCCAGCGCAGAGCCACGAAGATGATTAAGGGAGTGGAACATCTCCCTTATGAGGAGAGGCTGAGGGAGCTGGGTCTCTTTAGCTTAGAGGAGACTGAGGGGTGACCTCATTAGTGTTTATAAATATGTAAAGGGCAAGTGTCATGAGGATGGAGCCAGGCTCTTCTCAGTGACATCCCTTGACAGGACAAGGGGCAACGGGTGCAAGCTGGAACACAGGAGGTTCCACATAAATATGAGGAAAAACTTCTTTACGGTGAGGGTAACCGAACACTGGAACAGGCTGCCCAGAAAGGTTGTGGAGTCTGCTTCTCTGAAGACATTCAAAACCTGCCTGGACACGTTCCTGTGTGATATGATCTAGGTAATCCTGCTGCGGCAGGGGGATTGGACTAGATGATCTTTCGAGGTCCTTTCCAATCCCTAACATTCTGTGATTCTGTGAAGTTCAGGGGTTACTGAGGTCCAGCAAGGAGAATGGTGATGTCTTGGGTGTTACTGCTCACTGTTACTTTCATTTAAGTGTTCACAGCACATCTGACTGCTGTATAGGACAAAAATACTAAAACAATCCCCATCCCAGGCTGAAGGGAAATGTAGGAAATGCTGGGGATTACCAGGAATAAATCGGATTAGAAATGTCCATCTGCTCTCCCTGTCCCACTCCTTCTCATTTCAATTCTTATCTCATTCGAAGAGTGATGATTTCCCATCAAAACCACACATTTCCCAATTGATATGCCAAACTTCTCTAAGTTAGTTTGGGCCTACAGCTGACCTGAAAACCTCAGAAATGTTATGTGACCTTCTGGGAAACCGATGCAAACTTTGAGCAAAGTCAGATGATTTCCATGCACTTTAATTTGCACTCTAAACTTTTTGCTCAGCTATAAATACAGTAACATTATATTTTCAGGCATATCTGCCTTTCTTGCTCCAGGCAGGGGGTGTTGAGCGTGAGAAGAACATCTGACGCTTGTTTGTTAGAGGCCCACATGAGTTCAGAGCTCCTTTTAAAAAATGATGCACTGTAGAGGAGTGAAAGCAGCTGACCTTTTTGCACATTAGCATTCTGTGCTGGTAAAAGAGTGAGTGCTATTTAAGGGTGACACAGGAAAGCAAGAAAGAGGGAAAGTTGTTTGCAGCTCCTAAACAATGATTACCTGATAAATGGATCTCTCAGAATACTGGAAGTGTTTCTAGTGCTAGTGGTTTTCCTCTGCAAGCAGCGTGACAGATTTTCAGATGAATTAGACAGTTATAGTCAGCAGATGTGATTGTTTTCCAGAGCCATTTTTAAGACAACTCTACTGAAATTCTCTGATTTTTTTCCAAGCTCCCTGCCTCCAACAGGAGCTTGTTTTGTCTCTTTTTTCTTCTTCCCCTCCTCCTCCCCCAACTTCTTAGGTGTTTTGGTCTTTATTGACTTAAAACTGAGGTAAGTCTTAGAAGTGTCTTGGTTTCATGGCAGTTTGTTTCAGATACCCAGGTCTGAGCCTGTGTTTGTCCATGTGCATGTTCTGCATGCAATTTTGCATCCTTTCTGTTTCTGTCCTTGTGGCTCTTTATAGCTTCCATCATTTTGACCATGAGAACAGCTGTCTTACCAAAAGCAATGGAAGAGTTTGCACTGAACTCTAACAAGGGCTCAGGTAATGCCAAGTGTGGGAAGTTTCACCAGCTTATTCATTTTATAAGAATGTGTATACAAGTGTTTCAGCACCAAACTTGATGTGATGCAGCCACGTGCTATAGCAAAGGTCAGGAAAGGTGTCTGTTATCATCTGATTGCTCTGGGAAAAAAATCTCTTCAACTTTAACGGTCCCTAATGTGCTTTGGCAACCACAGTAATGAACACCATGCTCTTGAGGGCTTGAATCCAGCAGGAGTACAAGATTCAACATAAAGAGTGCCAAGACTATTCCCTAGAGTGGTCTTTCAATACCAGTAGGATCATGATCATGAGGGAAATTCGACAGCAAAGATCGGATTAGAAGGAAAATTCACAGAGGTGTCTGAGATGCCAGTAGCCATTTTATGCTCTTTGGCTTGGGAAGAACTCTCTCTGTTGAGCTGGTTGGTGCTCCAGTAAAACTTTGGGCTCATTCCCGTTTCCCTATGGCTCTCCAATCCATCTGTCTGTGACTGAGATTTGTATCAACAGAGTAGAGGTCTGAACTGATTCAGGAGTCTTCAGACACAGCTGGGAGGAGTTAGGTTTCCATGAATGCTTGAAGAAATGCAACATATGTACCACTGAGGAAAGCATTTGCTGACCTATTTGTTGGGAAAGAAATTGCAGGACTTGGTAGACTGACAGACTCCAGGTCATAGAGTAAAAGCAACTGACGTCAGAAATAAATGCTAATTTTGTGCTGGGCCATAAAACTCATTGATTTAGATTATCCGGCCCTAGGTTCTTTCAGTGCAAGATAATAAAACCCTTAGTCCATGCACATAACTTGCAGAAGAACTATGCCCACGAGCAATGTCCACAGCACTCTATACATTATCCCCTCATCTCCTCGTGGTGGCATTGTGAAGAGGCAAAAATAAAGCAGCTTCTGTCTGGCTTGCGATAAGCAGGCTGGATTTATCCTGAGCGAAGCTACTCCCCGCTATGGGAATCAAAATCAGTAACTTGGTCAGTTGTGTGCTCTTTTTCATCTTTTCATCTCTACAGCCAATAGTTTCATCCTGCCTGCAGGTACAGAAGAATATTGCTGTGTCATTTATACTTGTCTCAGGTTTGAAATGCTTTCTTCTTCTTTCAAATAGTAAAAAATGAGCTTCTGCTGTAGAAATACAATCTTAAGGTTTCTAGGTAAATGAATCTAATATGACAGATTCATGATTCCCCTGCAAGCTCTCACACCTTGAATCTCTTAATCCATCAAAGACAGAGAAAGAGAGAAGAGATGTTGTTAACAAAGATGTCTCTGCAGAAAGAACTTTTTACAAGTCTCAGGAGCAACCTGAGAGGGCCGTTATAAAGGGCACTATGGAGACAACTTACTCTAGTCTGCTGCAGCTTAAACCTCAAACTGGTTAGAAAGCAAGGTCATCATATTTCAGAACATGTATTTGGACACATCAAATACACCACTGACAACCCCCTGAGCTGTGCTTGGTGATGTTTCCCTGAGTCACACTGACTCCAGGAGAGCATTAATAGGTGTCCAGCAAAACACTTTCTGGTTGTCTTGAAGAAGTTGCTCAAGGCTGTTAGATGCATTAGGAAAAGACCAAACATCAGAAGCTGTGGGATAAGCTGCATAAAGACAAACAGCAGAAGGGAAACATGGTGCATGGCAGTTCAGACACAATTATATGTTTTTAGAATTACTTTTTTTTTTAACAGAGCCTGAGGGGTTTAGGAGCACTAAACTGTTCTCCCTCCATTTAGATGCTGTTGAAAATGCCTTCCCAACATAACCCAGGTGAAATCCTCATTTCATGCCCCTAAGCAGGATGATATGTCTTTAAGAAGTCTGCCCTGCCCTGAAACTATCCCTGGTATGAAATAGCTGGGTGGACTCAAAGCAGTTTTAAAAGGCTTGAAGTATGCTGGAAACTATGCCTCTTTCTCAGGAGGCACCAGAAAAGAGAACAGTGTGATTGGTATGTGCACTGTGGTGATACACTATTAATAATTCAAAGCAGCAGAGGCTTTTATTCTGCCTTGCCATTGTTACTTTCCAGTACAAATCTCTCGTCTCTGTCATTTGGTGGGAACTGTTAATCCAAGTGAGATATTAGGACTTAACTTGTTCTCGTCTTGGTGACAGAATTAGGTAACGGTGTGGTTCGGGAAGGGAAGGGGAAAAATTCTTCTTGTCAGCCTTTGTGACAAGTTTGAGAAATTCGTCATGAATTACAGGTTGCAAACAGGTAATTGGGTTATTTGGAAGATACTTTCTGAGCATTTAACACACCTCTTTTTCTTCCCTCCACACAACTTCAGAGGTAGCTTTTATTTCCATTCTTCTTTTACTGTATCCTGTGTTTTCTATTCATCAGAGGCTTTTCTGGCTGTGGAACAAAAGCCTCCAGAAGCCTTGTCAGGCTGGGTATATTACGTATGTATTATGATATACTCATACAAAAATAATAGGGAGACATCGTGGTAGAAAACTACTCTTATAGCAGCCTCTTCATCCATTTAACTCAAGGCCACATTTTTAGTTATAAAGGACAGTACGAACACCCTCATTGTAGCCAAGGTCACTCGACTCAACTGACACAAACATTCCTTGAGATCTCACCATCCTCTGTGAACAGGCTTCTGTTAAGAAACGAATGCTCTTCCCCAATGAGCCGTAGAGCCCTTACTTAGAACAAATACAATGGGGAGTTATTACTCTGAGCAGCGGGGTAAGTAAGGAGAAATGGCACAGTGAGCAGTGGTGAGGTGGCAATGGTGGAACGCAATTGAGGAAGCAATCAAATATCTTTCCTGATGCTTGACTACTGAGTTCTTTGCTAAAATCAATGAAGTGGTTATATAAGTGATAGGGAAGCTAAAGAGCTTGGTAGGGTGTCTGCCAGTGAGCTGAGCCACTGGTTTGCAATGCCTCTGGTGCCTTCCACAAAGTGAGACATATAACAAATTATGTTTTTTCTGGGCTATGAATCAATGCATGAAATGGAAAAGGTTTGCCTTCCTCATCTTCAGTCAGTACTAGCAAGAGCTGTGAAACATTCCCGGGACTGAAGATTTTGCCTTCTGTTTTGGTAGCCGAATTTGTGGTTTTAGAAAAAAGAAATCTTGAAATATGCAGTCTGCCTGTTGGGACTTCACAGACTGTAGAAAGCCTCATTGTTCTCCTGTCAGTGAACTCACGAACTTGTATTTAAATAAAGCATGATTTCCACAAAGGTCTCTATAATCTTGTTTTGAACTCTTCAGGAGATAATACAGTCACTGCTTTTCACGGTAGTTTGTTCCAGTGGTTAATCATGTTTGCTATCAAAAGTACTTACTTTATTTCCAGTTTGACCCTGTTTAACTTCCCATCATCATTTTTGTTCTGCTTTTCTTCATAAGCTTAAAGACATCTCAAGAAACTACTATTTTTGGCCCATGAAAGTACTCATAAATTGGAATCAAATCAATTAACGCCAGTAAAGCCTTCATTTCCGTAAGCCATGTTGTTTGACTCAGTTCTACCACTGACCTCCAGCAGAATTTTTATGAACACATTTTTGTCATCTCTAACAGTCTCAGGGATCACAAGATGGAGTAACTAAGACTATTACAGAACTGCAAACCAGTGCTGAAAGAGCCTGACATCTGAAATGGCCTTACACAGAAGACAGGTGCCCAAATCTGAAGTTATGACCTTGAGTAAAGGTGATGATGGCTGTTATCTAGACGTAGTGGCCTCCACCTCAAAGGAGGAACTCTGGTTGGATACCAGTCCCTGTGCCAAAGACAAATTAAGGTTTTTATTCAGTTGGGGTTTTTTTGTTTATTTATTGTGGGGTTTTTCTTAGTTTGTTTTACTGGTAATTACTTAACCATTGGAACATGGAGCAAAACCAGCTTCTTCCTGACTGAGCTGATGCTAAGATGCAATACCTTCTGACATCTACAAGACATATTCCAGTGTGTTTTTTAAAAAAAAAAAGGGATAATAGATTGGAACTTTAAGGATGCTTTTTGTACTCTTAATCAAAGAATGCAGATTAGGGTATGGCTAAGTATCTGAATGTGGACGTTCACATTACAGTTGCCATCGAATTTTTCTTTTCTGTATGTTTGTCAGGTGATGCTCCACAAGAGAGAATACAAAGGCATGGGTTGCTATGCTTAGCCAAGACTCGCTAATGTCAATATGCTTCATATGGGAATACAGCTTAAATGTGGAGACAGCAACAAATGTGGACATAAAACCTGTGAAACTCTGTTTGAGGGGCAATGAGTGATACTGGTGCTTTCTGTGGTCACTGTGAGTTTAAAGCCAAAAATACAATCTTGACTTTTATCTGTAAAGCTCAAAATAGCTTGGAACTTGTTTCATAGAGAATTTTTATACTTTCACATGATTCTCAGGCCCATGAAGGCCCTTCTGCTCTAGTCCTCTAGCTCTAAAAGTGATGGGAGCAGAAAGGTGGGGTGAATTGATGGCTGAGGTCTCCTTGAAAGCATGCTGTATATGAACTTTCAGTTCATAGAGCTGAGGGTGCAATACCTCTGGGAGGGATGTATGGTAGAGATCCTTAAGCTGCTATATGGACATATAGAATCACAGAATGATGGAATTCTCCATGAAACCTCATCTGAGGGGGTAAGAAGAAGGCATGTTGCTTAAGCTGAATTCAAGTCTTGGACATGGGTATGTTTTTTTGTTTCTGAATAAATTCTGAATGGGTAAGTAAAATGGAAACTGAAAACACAGATTTCTGTTTGTTCTGCAGGAAGCTGTATACAAAAAAACCCCTAAAAAACAAAACCATGAAGGGATTTGTTGGAGATGGTTCCGTGAAAACTTGCCTGCTAACATCCATACAAGGGTTTCTGAGAGCTAATGGGTCCTGCCAAGTTAATTGCCAGGAAAGGGGGAATTTAATGGGGCAGCACATGACAGCATACTGCAGTGTCAGCTGTAGTATGGGGAGATATTCCCTGTGCCTTCATTACCTTGTGAGCAGGTCTGGAACAGCCAACTTACAGGTAACTAGGCTATTAATGAAGAATGAGCAATAAAGGCAGTGTCTTGACTCACCTTGTGGGATGAGTCCTGCTGGGGTCTTCTTCCCACCCTCAATGGGAAAAAATGTTAGGTTACAGCTCCCAGCCTGGCCAAGCCCCTGGTCTTGCCGTTCTCAGGAACAGGGCCACAGGGAAAGAGCTGGTGCCACTGTGACTCTTGATCTTACCCATACAAGGTGCGCTGACCCTGGAGATGGCAATGTGACTCCTGACTCCTGGATGGAGCTTTAGAGCATCGATCTGGGCACATCCAGAGGACATAATTGTTCACCCGAAGCAAAATTACTTGATGATTTATATAAACTTAGAAAACTGACAGCCTGTCACAATAGTCTCTGTGAGGAAAGATGAGTGGGAAAAGGATGTTGTATTTTTATTAACTGAGTTACTTAAAATAAATTAACTTAAATTAACTTAAGTTAATTAAAATGTTACTTAATATCCTGTTGCTGTGAAAATATCCCTTGGCACATCCCATGTCACTGCTGCTGGGAGTGGGTTTTGCAATCAAAACTCATTTCACACATATGTCATTTGTTTTAGAACCTTAGATTTTCAGCAAACCAGCTGAGATTTCTTCTTCTTTTTCTCCATATGACAACAGTGGTGCTTTTTTTTTTTTTAAAAATATTGCGAAGCTGAAGGAGGCACTGATTTCAAGACCCCCAAAAGGTACATGGGCTATGAAACAGAGAGATGTTCAGCATATCGATATTAACATATTTATCAGCCAGAAAAAAACACCTTGGGCTGAGGGAGATCTGGGTCAGAAGTAGCATGAGTGGCATTTTACAGGAGATGCTGTCTAACCAGCCCTTCACATTGCTGTCATTTTCACACGAAAGAACTGAATGAATGGCTCTCTGACAGACATCATCTAAAAAAGAGCTTAGTGGAAAATGGACAGAAAAAAAATAATTTTTTTGAAAAAATTGGGCCTTATCTGCTAAAGTTACGTAAACTAAGGAAATATTTTGTTCTACCAGGAGAGCTAATGACAGCATTCCTTAAATACTAACTGAACTGCAGTAAGTTTCAAGTGCCTGGAGATATGCATATTGAATTTTTACCCCTTCCCTCCCATCTGCTCTGCTCTTATGTTTTTCCCCCTGCCTCAGCAAAGCACAGAGCTGGGGAAACCACAGAGGCTTAATCGCGTCGCTGTCATTGAGCAACAGAAAAAGATTGATGGGGAGGTGAATGAGTTGACTGTGCAATTATAACGCTTACCATGTATCACCTGCGATGGTTAATGTGGTTATTTCCTGCTCCTCTGATCATTTCACTACGTGTTCGTCAAGTCAGCTCTGGAGCCTGGCTCTCCGCTCCCTGCGTTGCAGCTTGTGTGTGCAGCGACAGGACGTATGGCTATTAGCCACCTTTGCTGTGCTGTGTATTTGTATAAACTCCTTGACTCCCATTGCACTTAGGGAAGGCAACTGAAGTTCAGCTAATGAGAAAAGGATTAGATGAGATTTTTTGTTTTTTGCTGTGCTTTTCAAAATATGCAAATGACTGTGAAGTAATCAGGAATGAATTAAAGCTGAGGAAAGTGAATGATATTTTTTCCCCGTGTGCAAGGGCTATTTTTTTAATTGCTTTTTTTCTCAGCACACGCTTATGATATCACACCTATCACACTGTTCTCAGTAGAGAGTTCTCTTCTGTCTTGAGTCTTAATGTGAGCTAAGGGTAGATACCTTGACAGGTATCAGTACTTAACTGTAACTTTCTGGATAGATATTACTAAAATTGATGAATAGCATAAATTAATTAACACTAAAACCTTTTCACTGTCCTGCAGTATGATCTTTGTTAGAATATAGGAGTGATGGTTGCAAATATGCACTTGGAGTATTACAGAGTAATGATTTTGGTACAGAACTGTTGTCCAGATAAATAGTCAATATTCCATCTGCTTTAATGATTAAGAATGAGTATGTCAAAGCTGGCATAAACTGCCCTTGATGTAGTTGACTGTATGTTGCTTTTCAGAGAAGCAAGCTGTGGATTTCAGCCTGTTTTTATTTAGAAAACATTTAAGTTAGAAGAGCTTATGGCACGGAGCTTGTTGGAGGGACTGAGGTACAAATTTCTGAGCAATCAACTGGCTGCTGTTTGCTTCTGTGGTGCACATTTGTAGAAATAAATAAGGTGACATCAAAGAGTGTAGTCAGTTTCTGCCAAGGCTTTCTTCTCTTAATGGGGAAAATCTAGGAAAGCTCTCAATACTAGCTAGCTGGTTTGGCTGAAGAGTTACAATATCAAGGTAGTTTGCTGTTATTAACCCGGACATGCATGTTTCAAAGGATATTAACCAGGTGTTTTGGCTATAGGTCCTTCTTGTACGAGCAATTCTATCCTGTATGAACAAGAATCCCTGAAGATAGAGTTGTGTGGGAAAGCTGAATACGCTAATGGTACCATAAAGTCATGGAGTAAAACTAGAAGACTGAGAGCATTAGCAATATCACAGAATCACAGAATGGTTGAGGGTTGGAAGGGACCTCTGGAGATCATCTAGTCTAATAGCTGCTGCTCCACTGAAAACAGATGCTACAATGAGAAATAACATTGCTGAACCTTTAAGGTCATCACACTTGGAAAAGGAGCAAGCAGTGTAATTGCTGGGGTGACAAATAGCCATCTAGTGTAGACAAATAGTCCCAAGAAGGGATTTACCTGTGGCAGTCACAGGTGAAATTCCTCACTAAAGAATTGTTCATGGCAATGAGCTGATTTAGCAAACTCTTTATCTGGTCAACAGAGACTCGGGCTTCATTAGCAGACAATTTTGCTTGGGAACATAGTTATGCTAATGAGGATTTTGAGAGGGATAACACAGAAAGCCATCCGTGTCTATGATAAGAAGGAGGGGATTTGGGCCCCTGCTAAGGAGCAGTAAAGTTACCCTCACAGCTCCGGTCTCCAATCCTGTTATCTAGTTAACACCTTCCACTTACTGCCAATTGTCATTACAGAGGTTGGCAGCAGTGGTGAGAATTAGAAAATGAGTACAGCTGGGATATTAGGAAGAATTAAATGTTTAGAGAACCAGGAGAAGTGAACCCATCCAGCACAGAAATAAGCTGCGAAGGAGAGGACGGCTGTTAACGAGCTGTTTAAACCAGCCCAAACTTCCTTCTTTAGTGCCTTAAATACCACTGTAATTGTGAAATTAATTTAACTGCTTCAGATGTTAGCCCTTCCTTGTCTTCATCTCCTACAGTATCAGCACTGGCCTGTGTGAGCTGAGGGGCTCAGCTTTCCCTGTGTGGTATAAAATTTATATTTGTGGGTATTCAAAACAGTAATCAGTTTGGAATGAGAGCTCAATTACTGGCAAGATCATCACCGGGTGTAACATCTCAGATTGCCCTACTCTCTGTGCTCACACTCGTCCTTCAGTGATACAATTTTCTCTGAAATACATTTGTTCATTTTTATTATTTTCTATTTCTGAAGACAGCACTCAGCTGTTCAAATTTTGCTCCACATACCCATTCACCAGGCTATTTTACAATGAAATCTTTGTATTACTGCAATTAAACACTATCATTTTCGTGCCTCTTTTGTTAGTAAAAAATGGTGTCTCGTAAAATGTAGGAATCAAGATTTCCTAGCCATATTGGCCATCTTTATAAAAATGTGTCTGGTCCAGTGGTGATGCTCTCAAGAAACCCTAGTTTTCATTAAGGACTGAATGAAAGGCTGGGTAACAGCCTGTAAAGAGCAAGGCCCCTGTTTACAAAGAATCCACATGTTGCACTGTATTGGTTGTGTAGGGTCTTGTCTGGGGATTGCTGTGTGCTTACAGGTTCTTCTGCTTCCATCTGTGATTTATTTTAAAGATAATATTTACTGACACAAACTCAGCTCCTTTGAGCATACAGACTTGATGAGAGGTTCATTTGTGCACTTCACCGCTCAGTATGAAACATGGCACCGACTCACATAGGAACCTGTGTTATATATTCAGTGTTACCAAGAGGAACCTGATTAGCCATCCCCAAAAAACTTATCCTGCTTTTGATGCAGAGCTTGTAACACCTAGGTGTGCCATTGTAGCATCCCAGCAGGACTGTCTCTGTGCTGGCACACAAATAATTTGGGGTATCCTCAGTCTTAGCCTCTGTCCCTCTTGAGGAAACTGAGCAGGAGTTTAGCGGTGAGCTTTGTCTCTTACTGTACTTCAGCACGTACTCATTTTACAGCCTCAGAGAGCTCTTGTTTTAGTAAAAACACAGATTGGTGATGGGGTTAAAGGCTAAGCTCTCGAAAGTGACTCCAGAGAATTTGATTAATTCCTTGACTGGACAATAAACTCAGTTGTAGGCTCCAGACATGTCATCAAGGTCTAATTCTGTCATCCATTCATAGGTGTCTTGTGCCAGTCTAGTCATAGTGCATTTGAGCCCTCCAAATGGGATTGACAGATATGACATAGTGCCTACGGAAGAGCTTTGACCTCCTGCTGTGGGTGCAAGAGGTCAGGTGGATACCGACATGCAATTTATCTGTCTATAGTGCAGTCACCCACTGGTAAGGAGAATGCCTTAGGCTGTTTTAACAGCCCACAGCCAGTGGACTCAATGGATCAGTAGGTGTAGGGTAAGATCCACCTCATCTATCTCCCAGATAGATACACCTTAAAATCCTTTATCTGTATTGACTAGCTTTCCCCTCTCTGTTATGAACACCAGGCAACTAGCTTAAGTGCATATAACTCTACATGAAGGTAACTAAAGGTGAGAAGAACCTACTCAATCTCCTTCTACCTTTGCTTTCACCCAAAAAATGTGGACAGTGTTGCCTCCTTTTCCCATGATTAACTCCCTACACAAACCTATATTCTTAATCTCTTCAATCAGAGGTTTGTTCTTGATCCTTTGTACAGGTAACTGAGGTAACAACAGAGTGGTGGTCTACAGCTATTGTGTCTGGACATTCAGAGGTTAATCACAGCGGGGGGGTGAGATGCTGGCACCATTTCTTAAAATGTAGGAATTTGAATCTCATAGAAATATAACACCAGAAAATAATCACAGTTCTTCTAAAAAAAATTAAACCCTTTTTATTTGTATATTTATTTTTATATATAAAAGAAATACAAAAAAACCCCCCACAAACAAAATGCTGATTATGGCAATTCAGTTTTGTCAGTCCCCTCTGCCTGGGCTGCTGCCTCAGATCCACCAGGAGTGAGCAAAGTCCTCCGGTTGTAATGTCCTTTTATGATTCCAGAGTTATTGTTCTCATTAAGGATTTGCTTCTGTTTTTGCCTGTTAAGAGACTGTACAAGTCCTAATACAACAGCTGCTAATGAATACTGTCCAGTCAGTTTTCTTGGTTGTAAGATTAAAGGATTTGGTTGAACTCTTCCTAGAAGAAAATATGTTTTGATTTTTCCTTCCTGTTCACTGATACCTTTGACGTAAATCTCTCCTCGGTAGTCGAAGGCAAATCCCCGGTCCTTCAGGATCAGATACGTTTCTTCAGGCACTTGTATTCTGTCACTAACACCTGTGCTGTCCATTCGACTTGCCAAATTAACTGTTTTACCCCAGATGTCATATTGGGGTTTCTTAGCACCGATAACTCCTGCTACAACAGAGCCATGGCTAATCCCTATTAAAAAATAAAAAAAAAATTAGAAGAGTTAGCTAGTTAGACAAGAATGGCTGAAAAGTATATTTGCACTTAAGAACCAGATGAAGCCTGGTTCATCTACACTTATCTCTAATCTTAAGGAAGAAGTGTATATACAAAGAAAGGAAGAAAAAAGGCCAGAAAACTAGAAAACATGAAAAGTTATATCCACAGAGTTATTTTACAGGATGTCCATTACAGTGGAACCACAGTACTTATGTATCATCTGTATTTTGCGCACTATTACCAAAGATCCTGCAAACTGATTCTTATGTAGTAGGAAAGAACTCTTTAGAAGGATCTTTCTGGGTCTACGGTTGTTGAAGGCAACCTTGTTAGTGCTATACGGTCAAGGAATTATATTCTTATGTTCCATGAAGTGAGAAAATTAAAGTGTTCTACAAAGTTATTGAAAGACTGTATCTTGTAAGATTGTTGCATAAATTCAAGACAAGCAATAATATAGAAGAGACTATTTTTTTCTACAGCAGTGATTTAAGAATACATTTAGTGATAGTGAAAGGCACATATTTTGGAAAAGGATCTTAGTTTTTTAGAGTTTTTTAAAGAATATTTTAAAAAATTGGTGATAACAATTGTTTCCAAATACTGTTACATTCAAGCTCCAAGAAATCTTTGCAAGTGATCCATACTTACTAAGAGTGGATGCATGTTCCCTGAGAAAACTTGGGAACTGTGAGTCTTCTGTTCAAAACTGTTAGGAAATGCAGATCACAGATTATGATTCTGCGACCCTCCATGCTGTGACTGATGAATATACTTCAGGTTTTTTATGGCAGGGTTGTCTATATAGGACATGTTTCTCCTGGATGGTTTTTGATTTTGGCCAGTGATCCAGTCAGCATGCAAAGCCATCAGATTTGCTCCTGCCACATGCCATATCTTCAGGCCATCTTTTCATGTCCCATCCTCCTAGACATCCAGGATATCCCATCCTGGATAATAGGTTCCTCATCACAGCAATTCAGAGCTGCTGCCACTGGGACAGGTCAGGTCAGAACTGGAATTCAATTTTTGTGCAAACCCAAAGTACTACATGCAGGTTTTAGGATAAGATACTATTACTCCTTTACTGAAGAAAAATCTGACAGGGAGATTAATTAGAGACTGTGCAAGCCAGTATCAAGCTTGGGGTTAGGTCTGGGCTTCTCAGTTCACTTTTCGTGTTATACCTATGGGCTTTTGGATAGACTTGCTGAAGACAGTAGCTTAATTGTGTATTCACATTTCACTAAACCCTAGAACTTTTGCAGTCCCCAAATCAGGGCCCATATTCTGCAAACAGAATATTTCTTATTTTTAACTTTGCCTGAGATTAAGACAATTTGAAAAGAGGGTGTACAGTATTTGGAGTCTTTTAAATTGTACATGTCTTTGCAATACTCCTGGGGTGCACTTGCAGAGTTAGAGCACTTACAGAGTCAGATCCTTGCAGACAAAACCATATTTTAATTCTCATGTTTGAACTATGCTTACCAATACGGAGTTCAAAGTTATTAAATGAATGCTTGTTGATCTCCTGTATGCTTTCGTTCAGAGCTATGGAGAAGTCAGCCAGAGCACACAAATGCCCCCATTTGTCTTCACATTGCTGAGGAGTAAGTTACAAACCTATATGTTAGAAAGGTTTTGCAGTTTGCCCAGCTCCCACCCATCCCAATCATCTCTAGTATCTGAATTTAGAATTTATAAGAACAGTCTCAACACACTAGATCCAAAAGAAGTAGGGTATCATTAATGGTAATGCTTCCCATTTATATTAGAACACTTGTATACCTGGATACAGAGAAGCTTAGCTAGAAGTACCTGTCAATAATCTGAAGGCAATCATGGGAGTTAATAAGGCATGTGAAACCTATCTAAGGCTGAGAAAGAAAGTATAGAGACGATTGAGTTAGCTTAGGTGCAAGCGACAAAAAGTGTAGAGAACCAGGGATGACCCACGTAAGCAAGAAGTAGAGCAAAAGAAGTTAAAGGCATAATTCTCCTTTGCTGAAACTGTCATCCAGGAAAAGCACCGATTCCAGTGCTCTCAGGGATGGAATAGTGACAGGAACAACAGGGCAAGACAGGCAGCCTGCTTAAATGGGAGAGAAAAGGCTATTCTGTAACTCATTAATTGCCTTTGCTTAGAGCAGTCAAGTCACTCCCTGCTCCTTCCCCTGGGTTCCTGTTCCTGCAGGGCAGTCAAGATACAGATGGGGACCAGGATTGGGTTTTGGTTTTCCCCACCAACAGAGCAGATGGTGTGGCAGAGACTCTCAAGGGAGGACAGGGAACTCCTTAATTGTTTCTCTGAGTAGGCAGTGGAGTAAGGAACAGCCATGGTTTTGGCCTGATAATGGTATGATGTCATCTCATCTGTTCTGAAGCCAGGTAATTCTTTCATCAAACAAATTTCCAGTCCATAGGAATGAAGCATTGCAAGGCCCCCCCCCCTGCAACATGCAGTCCAGCTTTTTGCAATTTTCATCATCTTCAGTGTTTATTCCTGAAATAACTATCTCCCTGGCGTCACCCTGTTCTGTTCACACCATGCTCAGTCCTTGTTCTCAGCCTCATTCAGCTCACAGTGTGCCAATCTCCCTCAACGGCCCTCACCTCTTAGATACTGACAAGGTGATAGACATATATGTATGAAGATAAGTATATTTAAAACATACAAAAAATTCCATTAGGCTGTTATAGTTCAAGAAAAATGATGAGTTAATCAGTCTTGGAAATGCAGTAAAGATTTTCCCCCTTTCAATTTTGACCCACATCAAGAGTCAAAAGAAGCGGTTAGGAGCTGTGTAGCTATAACCAGCTACCTCCCTGATATTCAGTCCTTCTTTGCTCATCTCTGGACATAAGGATTTTGAGGTGGAACAAACAAAAACTTCATACATGCCTAGTTTTGTGGATTTCTAGCTCTCAGCATCACTTGTTACTCTGTAGGTGGGAGATGCTCAGCTAGTTACACTCCACAAGTTTTATAATGTGTTCTAAACAAACAATGGAAATTTTCTAGTTTATAAAGCTCACGATAATCTGGCTTCTGCTTTTCTGGCAGTTGCAATCAACGTGGGCAGATCTGATTCCCACTCTGCAGTTGATCTGGGGCAGCACACCCTCTTCTGTGGTGCTCTTCCTTGGGGAGAGGCACCGGCTGCCAAGCAAGACAGAAGTCAGCAACAGCCAACTTCTCCCTAGATGTATTTTAGAACCTCATCTTATTCCTTTGGAGACCCCACTTTGAGGCATATCCTTGGGTGTAATTATGAATGGATTTCTCTCAACTGACTTATCTGAGGTTTATGGCTGTGACTGTGCACGTGTCCTCTGTGGCTGATTTTTCCCCCAGCTTGGTTTGCACCTCTGCAATGAGGGCAGCATGCAGACTTTGGGCTTTGTGATGTTCTTCAGTTGAACTGATGAGCCTGCTTTCTTTTTGATATGTAGTTTATTGTGCTGTCTCTAGATATACAACTACATCATCACAAAAATGTATAAATGCAACCTTACACTTGCATAAGTATGCTGTCAGTTAACAGATCCTCTCTCTTTATGGATTATTGGAGGTTGTCAGCCAGATTCTGATCTGAGTTACAGTGGTAACTTTAGCTTGTGTCCGAAGATATACATAGACCCGCTCTAGATTCACATCAGTGTGATTGAAAGGAGATTTTTTTCTCTCTTATAAACCTAAATTTGAGGAAAGAATCCATATGGTTCTTGTTCCAAGCACAAGATGGCATTTCAATTCATCAAGAAGTGCAACTGTTGTCTGCCAGAAGCCCCAAATCTCTATTTTCTTTGAGGAAAGACAACTCTATGAACATCAGAAAGATAACACTAATATTCTCTAATATGAATGGTGGGACACGTGAAAGGCTTTGCTTCTTAAAGAAGACTATTCTCTTACCTGTTTTTCAGGTGATAATCCTGACACAGCCATGTATGTGCTGCCAATCGTTTTAATTTTTTCAATGTCTTGAAATCTCTCTTCACCTAGTAACTAAAGCATATGTTAAAAACCACTGTTACTTCTGTAATTCTTAGTGCAAAATGCTTCTACAGATATCAAAATGAATCATTATGCTCATGGTATCTTCCAGTTGGGTTCTGGGGCATACTGAGCTGGGACTCTTTGCAACATCATCTACTCACAGAGTACATTCAAGTTAATCTTGCTGTGCTCTGTAAAGCTGTTTGGTAGATCACAAAATGGATAATAAAAGACATGCATATTCCAGCCTGACTCAAATGCAGTTTTATACCTGAGGTATAATCACCGAAAATTTGTGAAGACAAACTCTCTACGTATGTATGTATGAATATAAGTCGACCTAAAGTGTTCCTAAATCTCTTTTGGAGGAACTCTGTTTACAAATAAAGTGCTGCTACAGCAACAATTCAGGTGATGAGACCAGTTAAAGGGAATTCACTCCACTTAATATGACAATTTTAACCATCTTACACAGTCAATGGATGGAGGTAGATGGCTCCAAAGAACCTCTATGAGATATCAAGTCCTCCTGTATCCCATGCTTCCCTCTATTTACTGTCAGAGCTAACACTGATATGTCCATTGGGTCATTCAGTCTGCACTTTTGTTATGTATTTTCCCCTTCTACAAAAAATACAGGGAACCAAAGGGAAGTGCTAAACACCTGTGTCTATTTGGGATAGCTATAGGTGCTAAGTAGACATAAAGAACTTGTCAGATTAAGAAACTGCAAGAGGAAGAATAAAGTTAGTCTAGTGACTAAAGCACTGAGTGGAGTTGGAATGATAGTTTGGTCCTTATTCCAAGTCCATAATTCACAGTTTAACTTAGGACTTTCCATGAAACAGAAGCCGGAGCCTTACATTCCTTTAGAGATATAATCAGAGTTCAAGTTGTGAGCTCTATCAATGACAGTAGATCTTTATGCGGAATATGAGCACATATCACCTCATCACGGGCTTTAAAAATGTGTATTGCTGATATTAATACCAAAATACCCTGGGAAACTTCATGATAGACACTATGATATCTAATAAATTTAGGTATCAATATGGTTAGGAAGTCCTGGAAGAAAAAAAACAGTTCACAGACACAAGGAATTTCAAACTTTCAGTTCTAAAGGCTCAACTTAATTGGGATTTGAATGAAAAAAATTCTTGCTGTGATCAGGCAAAAATTTAATGAAGCATTTCCTCCTTCTTTTATACACTGTCATGCATTCTTTTTCCATCTTGTGGGTTTGAGTTTCCTGTCAATTAAAAACTAAAGGGATTATTTCATTCAAAGGGAGAAACATACCAAAGGCATAACATGAAATATCCCCTGCCATTGAACTAACCACAGTGTACGTCAGCTGGAGCGCTGTGCTCTTGGAAGCTTTGCTGTTCGTGTACAGATATCACACCATCTGTCTCTAATGGGAGGCTGCACAGCATTGTGCACAGGGAATACAAAGCCATATGGTTAATGGCTCCCCTCCAAGTCAGGAAAGTCCAAAAACTTGACCTGCTTCTCATTTTTCTTCAAACTGCCAGAAAAGCCCATTATCTACATTTCCTTCCTATGAGGGCAGCTTTTCCAACTGCTCTGTTAAAGAAAAAGATCATTTCTTGTAGCTCTGCTTTTGTGAGCAGCCTGAGAGCAGCAGGTGTGTGGGCAAGGGGAGAAAATGGTCTTGGTTAAAAATAGTCTATATTTTCATTTTGAGATGGTTGCTCGAAGCAACAGCAAACAGCACAGTAATTTAAAACATATAATAAATATCTAAAATTACTCTTTTCAAGAAAGAATGAACCTATTGGCTGTGAGGCAATTTAGAATAAATAATCTCAAGTTATCTTTTTTCTTCTCATTCATTATTGTTTCCAAATCTCTATTTTTTTCTGCTTTACCCTGTCTGTTAGATAGCTTATTTCTTTCTTCGAATAACGGCTTATTTACCAATTACTTTCTTCACAGTATGACAGGATGATGGATTTTGATATTAGGGAAAGGTATTCCAACTCAGTCCTAAATCAGCTGCTGTTTGTTAACGACATTTTAAATAGGCTTGCTAATTTACCAAGACAGTCCAGGGAACATTTTCAAACACTACAATGTGGTTGGTATCTGAAAAGCAACTAATGGCTTGATGCCGCAATTCATGTACAGCCAAGGTTATATGGAGGTCAGACCCTGGGATATACCCATACAATGAAACATGTACAAAGTAGTACAAAAAGAGAATGTTCCAGGACACGGCACACGATTGCAAAGTAATCAGCAAAGTCTGAAAGCAGGATCCTGTGTTCTGCTGAAATCCCTATTTGTGGCAACATGATATATGAAAATCTGTTGTCATAAACACTGTGTAAATCATTGCAGGATAAAAGAAAATGGGGGGGGGGAAAGAGCCCATGAACTGGAAAGCTCTTATTAAAGCACGAATCCCAACTCTAACATCATTAAGATACATAAAGGATATATTAAAAGGCTAGAAAGAATATTACATTAAAAAAAATCCTTCAAGACTCATAATCTTCAGGAGAAATGTTCCAATAATATTTTTTTGGTGCAACATCTCTCAGAATGGGAGTTTAGCCCTGTATGTGTCTTAAGACTACAGTCATATTAAAATGGGTAATTATAAAAGTAGATTTGCAATGTTCATGTTTGTTTTTTTGATGTATGAACTGTTCCTGTCAGCACCTCTGTGCTTGAGTACAAAATAGGAACTTATACATAATTGTATTCTATAATGATGCCATATGTTAAAAAAAAATCTCCTTTTGTCAGTCCAGAAACCAACACCTCCCTTTTTGCCTCAGTCAACAGAAAGCCTGGATAATTTGGAAAACAACAGATTTGTGAGCCATCAGGGGAAAAAAAACCCGAGTAAAGACTGTGCTTTGAGAACAGTCAATCACCTACTCCACAAGACCAACTTTTGGACCAGGTTCCCCCGGCTCCCTAAGAAAGACGCAGTCACAACCTGACTCCTCTGTGGGCTCCTACCCCATGCAGTTGGTGGCAGGTTCTGTTCCACCGTTCACTACTTTTTGTTTGACTGTCTTTGACTCTCTAACATAGATCCATTACCTGGAAAACAAAATAACAGATCTGGATTGTAAGCCTTCTGTTTTGTAGTAACAAGGAAACTCCTCTAAAAAGAAGCAAGAAATAGCCCCGATCTCCTTATCATGCACCTATCACATTTTCCAACTATGTCAATTTGTATTTTTACGACTGCTTTCATTCAGAAACATCTTCCTGGCCCTATGGACTGAGCATCCCTAGAACTATTGTTTATGTAAGGAAAGTAGGGGCCTCACAGTGTAGAATCTGATTTGAGATTAGGAGCTCAATTCAGTTGTCTAAACATAGTTGTCTAGTGTCATCTAGAGCATGCTTCCCTGAAAAACCTCCAATGGCTTGCTCCAGAACAGCATTACTTTTCTGAAGGTGCAGTATTGGACCTGACAATATGGGTGTTTCAAATCACCTAGGATATATCAAATGGCAGCAGGTACCAATGTCTTACACTCCTGTTCTAAGACTTCTACCTTTGGGTATCTCTACAGAGGCATTCATGTGATCGTAGAATCATAGAATTATAGAATCATTTTGGTTAGAAAGGACCTTTAAGATCATCAAGTCCAACCATTAACCTAACACTACCAAGTCCACCACTAAACCATGTCCCTAAGTGGTGATGCTGAGAACCAAAGTTTTCCCATGGCTAACAGATCTGCTGTGCTGTCAAGCTGCACATCTGCATTTTGCTTCCAGGGTTGTATTGAGACAGCAGCAAATCTTGGCAAGAAACGTCATGAAAAACAAGGAATAGTGGCATCACGTAGTGTCAGTCAATAGTTACATGGAAACATTACTGGCCCTGAAACACCGTATCTGAAATAACTTCTGGTTTCTTTTCCAGGGGTAGGATTACTCACTTCAGTTGTTCTATCTGGCATACCACCTTTCAGATTGCTTAGACAAAATAAACTAATGGCATGACCATGCTGGAAGTAGGTTAGCAGTCGGCAGGGGATCACATAATTTCATTTACTGCTCGTACCAAGAACATACTTATTATTCAAATAAACATGTCTGGGACATAATACAGTCCCTAATTAGGTCCTTTATTAATTAGGGAGCAGGTGTTAGAGGCCTGAATGTAACATTGTGTTAGGTCTTCTGATGAAAAACTTGTCTTCAGTAACTGTCACAGCAGCAATGGAATTTTGTTGTGAAGATTACACAAATGAGCATGACGAAATAACTGAAATTAATTCATAGCAATAGGCTTTGCATTAAGTTTGAGCCATAATCATTTTAATCAGATCTGGAGAGAAAAACAAAACTATTAATCAAGAAGCATGCTGACAGCTGTGCAAGATCTCAGAGACAAGAAGCCGATATTTACACCTATAGGGAAAGCAGTGCAGGAACTTAGCACCTTACAGAGCTCTTCTCATAGAAGAGTAGTTTTGCTTTCCACTGAAATGCACAGGGATGCATCCCCTGTGAGTTCTTGTATTTCCCACTAGTAATTTTAGTGTCTGACCAATTATATGGATAAACTCTCAATTTCATTGTCTCTCAGATTTTGGTAATCTTAACCCTAGTCCAGTTTTTATGAGCTACCACTTTATGAACATTCCCCATGAAGATGCCCAGGATGAGGAGGGTTGAAGGTGAAGTTATGACCCTGATCTGGGTTCATGTGTAGGTTCTAGCTTCTGGCATGGGAACTGTTATCTTTCTTTTCAAAATAATGCAGGAAAGTCAATTACCCACTTGTGCACTTTTTTTCCACTTATGAAATGAAGATAACCTAACCTCTACCAGAGGAGTAAATTGAAAATAGATTCTTCAAAACTTGTGAGAGGCCTTAGGTACTTGCTGCTCAGGATGGAATTAAAAAAAAAAAAGAAAATATTTTTTTCCTAATCTCTTTTTCTCAGTCATATGCTTTCCACTTTCATCTTTTCCTCCAGTACCTTACTCTGAAGCCCTTGGAGACATTTGCTTTTCAAAACAAAAAACACAAACTAAAACAAAAACTCTAGGCTAGATCCTCAGAGAGAGAGGTGTTTAGAGTAGGACTGAGGCAGAACTAAATAAATTAAAAAAAAAAAAAAGACACTGATTCTCGAATCTTCATTCAGCTGTATTCTAAACCCCGGAGAGGTCTGAACTCTGCCAATGCTTTAGTTTTCTGGAAAAAGTTTTCTGGAAAAAGTTTTCAGTATGCATAATCTATGGGCAGAATCCTGGTCCAGATGCAAAGACTGAGTATTCCTTCTTGTCTTCTCTCAATAACTCAATCTTTTGCATTCTGATAATATTTTTTGAGTTGAGAGCCAAAGTGGTAAAAGATATTATCTTTCTTTCAAACCATAACCTAAGTGGAGTTTTTCCCTTCTCTGTTTCAGACAATTGCTCCATGTTTACATAGCTCATGTGGGATGTGAGATCCAGATCCAGCTCCTTTTGAGGCAACAAATTATGTTTTCTTGAACTGCATCTTAATTTTAACCTGACAAGACATTCATCACTTCTCCAGTTAATACTCTACCACAATACAGAAATGAATTAAAAAATTCCTTGGGATAAACAGAGATTAAACAAAACATGGCTTTCTTGGGTAGGAATTTTTACTGTTTCTCGATGATTTCTTGCTATCCATGTGCCCTCTTCCCTGCTGCCCAGTTTAGTACTAATGTTGTGTTAATCAGCAGAATTCTGAAAAGGATGTCTTTTTTCCACTTTCTCTTTAAATAACTTATCCAAAAACAGAGTCACAGACCAATGATGCCACCTCCACCTCCCCCTTTCCCCCACCCTTTTCTATCTGAACCATTCCAGTCTGGCACACAGATCCAATCTCACTGTTGAGTAGACATGGCTCAGATTCTGCTTTGACCACTCGGGGAGCTCAGGAGGGCTACACACTTCTGAAAACTGCTTGCAGTGTACAGGTTAAAATTCCCCATGCTAGGTAATTTTGGTCTTACTTTTGCACTCTTCCTAGTTTTAAAGTTTTTTCAAAGCTTTTCATTGGTGTATCCTTTGTCCCCTTAGTTCCTCTTGGGCTCTTTACAGGACAAAGAGCTTCTTAAGCTCTTAAGCTTCCTTAGCAACTAGTTGGCAGAGCATGCAATACCAAGTATGCAACTTGCTCCTGACTTCCTCTTCACTTTCCAGGTTTTCCTTGCTTCAACCTGGTAATAGCTACATTGAGGATCATAAATTCATTTTCCTTTCTATGTCCTTTCAGTTTAAAGAAAATTTCCCTTCACCTCTGAATTCCTCAGTAAAGCAAACCGCTTTACTTCATTTACCTCTGTATAACATCTGTATACTTCATTTACCTCTGTATGATCAGACAAGTCTTCTCAGTTAATATGTCACTACCTTTCATTCTCTACCCATCATTTGATTCTGAGCTGTGTGCTTCACATTAACTTGACACTGTTTTACCTTTAACATTCATTGAGTCCATTCAACCAATGTCTTCAAAACAATATCCTTATCTGTTTGGATTTAGACTGCTACTTCCAGAACTGTTGCAAATATCTTCATCCTTCTTTCTTCTACAGAATTAAGGCATATTGTACTTCTAGATACGCTGGAGCAGATTGTGCCTTTATTTATGCATGTTCATACTCGAGTAACTCTTGATTTCAGTCACTATCTCACTAGGTCATTCAGACCAAAGTTTGGCAAGACTAAGCACAAAAAAGCAAAATACACAATTGTAATGGGAGTAAAAATACTAGACAATTATTGGAAGCAGAACAGTTACGAAATTTGATAATTTAGGATGACATATTTGGTATTTGGGTACTCATTGTTTAAGCACTATCAGATTTTCTCTAGTAGGTAGTATTACCTCATCAAAGTCTGCAATGATTTCGTTCAGCAAGCGCAGACACTCTACTCCTTGGTTATTCATCTCGGTCTGGGAATAGAAGTCAGCAAATCCAGGAATAGAAGCAAACATCACACCAACAGCATCATAGGACTGAGAGTATAATTCCTAAAAGAACAAAGATGAAAAATGAGTTGAAGTGGTGATATAGGGATGAGAATGTAATTGGCTGCAATTAAAATAGGTTTCTTATTTTTTCCGTGCATAATATCTTAATATCTGAGGTTAGCATTAGTACATTAAGTGTTAGCCAAGTTCAACAGGAGGAGGCTGACAGCTCTCACTTTTTTATCAGAGATTATATGCAGAGTTTGTCCTTTCTTTGAAAGTCTGCTCTTTCTGCTTCTGAGGTCTGGGGGCTACACCAGCAAAAATGAAATACAATTTTTCATTTTGATTCATAAGGGGAACCACTTCAAGAAATGAAGGATTCATTTGCAGGTGTGAATACCAGAGAATCAAACACTGTTAGTCAAGTAAAAGGAACCTAATGTTTATTATTTATTGTTTAAGTCTGCCTCATAAATGTTTGCAGTTGACAATATATTTCTAAATTTGTTGATTAGCAGGGATCAGATGGGACCATTTAAAATGTCTAATACGACCTTTTTATAAGGAGTCCTCTCAGCACATTTTCAAGTGGATAATTTATACTTCACACTCCTGCAGCTCTTTACAAGTTTGTTTATTCACAGGCTTTCAGAGAGCCCTTACTCTATGATAAACTGTGGTTCTCCTAAGGTGACTATGGAGCCGTTTGGTTGCCTGACTCTGGGAGAGGTTTCTGCTATGAGGGTTTGGAAGGAGGGAGAAAAAGAAGTGAGGGTGATAATGAGGAGGGTGACTGGGGACAGAAAGCAGCTTATAAAAGATCGGACACAGAAGGCTGTTAGGATAAAGTATGCCCTGGGATAAACTGCCACTTATGTTATTCATATACATCACTTGTGTACTGAATGACAGATTTATTTATGGATGAGTTCCTGTCATTACATATGTGAAAATGCAGTCAGTTCCTCTCTGAACCAAACAAACTTTTAGGAACAAAACTATTTTCAACATTAAAAATGCCAAGGACACCACCCCCCAACAACTCCTGGTATGCTTTTCTGGTGGCTAATGTACCAGAACCACATGCATTCTCTTTTGTTTAATTTTTTTCTAGCTTCAACTTCTGTAGTTTTACCCAATGGCAGATACTTTTATTTCTGTTCTGGGACTTCTGTTATGATGTTCTGACCTGGAGTGGTTGCTTCTCAATGTCCTTGTTAGTGGGTTTTGGAAATTTTAGTGCTCTGCTCTCATGATAAAAGGACTTACTGCTGGAAGCCATACACCTAATGTGAACACCTCAGGCTCCTCTTCCTTCATCCTGCTTCTCCCTAGAAAAGCATCCTGAACCCCTGACCTTCCCTTTGCTATGCTGCTAATGCTGTTACTTATCTAGACTCTTTAATAATGTGTCTTACAGTAAAAATGGGAAAATTCTGCTAGTTCCTAAGGACACTGCAAAGCTTTGATTGAGAAAAAAAATGACTGATTCCCTTCCTGCCCTTACACTTTCTTTCACTGAATAACACCTACAGGGTCATGGTAGCCATACTCTAAGGACACTCTTATTCCCTTTCATAGGTATAGAAGAAAGTAATGCACACATTAGTTCATAGATGCTTATGGAAAACTAGACAATATGTGCTAGGAGAAGCATATTGACACTCAGGCATACTCTTTCCTTAGATCATGAAGATAGAAAACAACTGGCTGAGCCTTCAGCTGCTCAGATTTTCTATTTTTGGTAAGAATCATCAAGACAGAAATAATACATCCATAAGAAAATGCTTACAGTACACATTTGGGAATTCTTTTCTTTTGAGAGCAGAGAAATTAACTTAATGGCCAGACATGAACTGCAGGATTGATTGTACTGAAATCTGGTAGACCTTACAGCCAGCTGGCTCATGCATAAATCATCCCCAAGTATAGTCACTCTGGAAATTGCCTTACAAAAAGCAGGGGCGGTAGAATTGAATTCAGTAGCAAATTATTGAAGCATCAGCAGTGATCCATGGGGCATCTGTTTGCTTTTGAACATTATTATGCATGTGAGTGTATGTGAATGAATGTGTAAGAGAGGACACGTATTCCCTGAAAATCCATAACGCAGATATGCCAGAACACACTCATGGCTGGTGTCAGGGTCTGCTCCATTTGGAATGAAACATTTTAACCTGATTGCTTTCACACACACATTTTCTCATGTGCAGAGCAATGTTTTTATGGCAGCTTAATACCCACAGAGTGTAAAATTCCTCAAGAGGCTGATCCCTAAAGTGCCTTTCTTTGTAGCTTCTCACTATGTCATCCTTCCCTCGGTGATATTTGAAATCACATCTTCAGAACACAATGATTCCTCATTGTGCAGTCTTATTTGTCTGGCTACATCTATTTCCAAAATGTACAATTAGAAAAGGGTAGCCTTGATTCCTTTTTGCTGCACAATGAGCAGATATGTCAGTGCTGGCAACCTGAACCCTGCAACATTTGTCACCTCTTCATTGTAAAAGATACTTCCAGCATAACATGAGAAAATTCTAGTTTCATCATATAATAGCCTTTATTCACAGATAATATTATAATAGGTATTTGCCTTATTTCAGATAAGGAGTAAGTGACTTACTACTGTTTCCAGAAACAGATGTTGAACTCTCCTTTATACCTTCAGCAACCTCTCCTCAAACTCTTTTAGAAGTATCCAGAGACTTCTTTATCAAGCTTTTCTTTGTGTACTACACTCTTTAGGACCACAGACACAAACTATGTTTCTGCAATGGGTATTTTGTTAACTGCCCTAAAGAGGCAATTCAGGGGCAATATTAAATGTCAGAAATGTTCTCTTGGGTCTGAAGATGCAAAAGGCTCAGGTCTGTTTTGCCTGTTGTGCAGATTCCTTCCATAATAACTGTCAGGGCTGTAATAATACTTCTGCAACACTGGGCTATCTTAAGTTTGCACAGGCATTGTGTTAAATTCACATATCTTTTTTAGGAATACTAGATTTTCATAGATTCATAGGCTGGAAGGGACCTCTGAAGGTCATCTAATAGAGTTCCCATTCAAAGCAGGGTCAATTAGGTCAAGTCTTTCATGGCCTTGTTCAGTAGAGGGCTAAATATCTCCAAGACTCTCTGAGCCCTGATGCAGTGACCACTTTCCCAGGGATTTTTTTTCCCTTGTATCTAACTGGGATTTTTCTTCCTGCAACTTATGTCATCACCTCTTATCCCTCCACTTGCACACTGGAGAAGAGTTTGGCTCTTTCTTCTTTATAAACGCCCATTAGGTAGTTGAAGACAATGATGAGATTCTCTTTCAGCCTTTTCCTCTAGAGGCTGAATGAATCCAGCTCTCTCAGCCTCTTCTCATATGTCATGTGCCTCTAATCGTCTTGGTGGCACTTCACTAGACTTGCTCTAGTAGGTCCATGTGTCTCATACTGGTGAGCCTCAACCTGGAAACACCACTCCAGATGTGGTCCTAAAAGTGCAGAACCCTTTACTTTAAAATGTGAATGTTTTTTTAATGTGGATCAGGTAACAAATATGGGCAATATTTATGTAATGAATCTTATTGAGAACTAAGTTCTAACAATTTCCTAACAGATCTGGTTTTCTTTTGCTAATTAGACAAAAGTATCAGAAATAAAACTGGTACATACTTCATTATCCCGATCCTTCTCCAGGAAGTGACGGGCAACGTGACTGGGTAAAATATTCCGTAGCATATTTTCATTGTGCTCCCTTAACTCCTTCATTTCATTGATTTCTTCTTTTGCTTGAACACGCCACAGAAAATCCAGCCTTGCTGTGTATTCAAGCTGTAGTTCCAGAAAGAAAAAAAGGCAAAAATAAAAACTGGCAAGATAAGAGTAGACATTGTATTGTCATCCTGGCAGGCTGCTTCTGTCCTGTAACTGCCTTCAGTGCTGCTGAAGACATTTGACTGAAAAAATTTGATTTCATTGCCAGAAAAAGAGATTATTTGTTTGCCTTGTGTATGGTGAGCATCTCAGAGGAATCTTGGGCAAAATAATATTGGTCATATTACAGTTATGGCTATAAAATGTCACAAAATTATTTTCTTTTTAAACACCTCTTTATTAGATAATGGAGTCAGACAGAAGATAAGTACTGGAAGACAGTGGTATTGGTATGAAATAAATATGTTCCCCTTTTCATGTGTTTTCAAATGAAATGTGTTTCATGAGAAATTAACACAAAGGTCATTCTAAACACTTTGTAGAGACAGGTACCTTACTTTTCGAGGATGACCATCTTTCAGCAAAACTACATATAACAACCCAACACACTCCCAAAGAAGACTTTCGAATCTATGGCACCAAAATGAGGCATTTCTACTGTTAGGACATGCAGTTATTTGAAATTTAAGTCTTTTAAAAGATAGTAAAAGACATACTATTTGATACCCCCTTGAATACTCTGTCCCTGATGTATTGTGAACCCAGAGTCTGCAGTCACAATTTAGTACATGCACAGACAGTGGCAGTGCCTGATACCCTCAGCCACAAACAAAAGTTAAATGGTTTTCAGTGCTGTATGTATACAGAACGAAAGGAAGATTCCTGCACAGCACAGCTTATATATGCATATATATATATGTATTGTGTATTTTTACATATATACATATACATGCATATTCATATGTACATAAATGGCAACCGTCTGCCAGCTGAAGTGGGGAACATGTCGAAACAGCATGGTGTTTGCCTGAGAAACACGTGTGTCAGCACATGGACAAGACCAACACTGCCAGAACTTTGGGGTGCATTACACTGATGGAGAGTTTTAATCAGATTTTAAGGTAGGTAATACTGTAGCTTGCACAAGGGGTGACTTCTTAATCTACGACCTTATTGAAAATGATGGAAATATATCTGTGCGCAGTAAACTGAAAGAGAAAATATATTGTGAAGCTTGAGGTGCTCTAACCAGAGATAATCAAACACCCAGCAGAGAAGCATATACCAGCAAATAAATGCATTTTACAATTGGGAGAGACATCAAATGATTTGCCCAAAGGTGCTGGGATTAAGGAGGTGGTTGGGGTACAACTCACCTGCCAAGCTGAAGTAAAGGGCAAGCCTGCAGTGGGTGGGAGTGACTAAGAGGGGGTTCAGGCATTGTTTAGTGACTCATCTTGTCTACACTTTTCATCACCAGCAGTGACCAACGGCAAACTGCTCAGAAGAAAATGCAAAGTACCTTGCAAGGGTGCTTACAGGTTGACTGTGCTCCAGGGAGCTTTCCTTCCTAAAACTAAAAGTGAGCCTGGCTTGATATAAACTTCCAAAGCTTGTATGCATTTTAACAATGATTTGCTTGCCCTCTGGATGCTATTGCCACCTTTATAAACAATTAATCTCTTTTCTAGTTCTAGCATTTTGATCTTCTATCTTGTGACTGTTAATTCCCTAAATTAATTGCACCAGAAAACCTGTCAGGAAGAAGTTTTTTTAAATAACTTTTTTCAACATTTTTCAGTTTCCTTCCCCCTTCCTTTTGTTCTAGGTGACAGAGCCCATACCGGATCATAACTGACTTTTGTCTCTACCAGCTGACTGAGAAGGCAACACTGACTATAATTTTGCAAGGAGTTCTAAAGGTATTTTACAGGTTGGCTTGGAGCAGGAGCTGCTGGTGGATTCTGAGTTCTTTGATGATTCAGTTACCTAATGCCACTACAATAAGAGCTTTGCAAAAAACTGTAGTACAGTTTTTCACAGCTGATTTTTTTATGCTGCTGTACAGGAAAATTTCACATCTCTAAACCTAGCTGAGAATAGCAACAGCTAATTTTTACAGTTGAGATGATGTCATTCTGGTTGTTTATAATCACATTGTGACATGAAATACTTTTCTTGCACTGTCAGTGGACAACTGAGATGACACTGTCAGTTCAGAGGTAAAAGGCTGTACTACATATGAGGTTTGAGAAGAGAAAATTTTAAGAAGATGCTTTGCTAAATTCTGATATTTGTTAAAACTGACAGAAATAAAGGATTGAGTTTTGAGTTTATTTTTTGATTGTGTAAAGAAATATTCCTGGGCACAGTGGTGCCAATAAAAATGACTGCAACATAAATCTTGAAATGTCCAGGTTTTCTTGCCCTGATATGTAGCTCTATGAAACACCCCTAATTCCAATAATGAGTGAAGAAAATAGAGAAGGTGTATTACACAGCCTAGCAGTACCTATGTCCTCTAAATGCTAAACAACCCAACCTCTCTGCAGATAATTGCCACATGCAAAGAAAGCGCAAGATAAGGATCAGCATTTGAGGGGCAGAATATTTTCTTTAGAGAATGAGAAAAGAGGATTTACATCCAAAAGGGAAACTTCAAACCACTGAAAACAGTCTAATTCTGGACGAAATGAGCAATATCTTTTCTTCACTACACTAAAATCTGAATATGGAAAGGGTAACGAAGAGGCCTGAAGCATAATAGAATTAGGTATGTCTCTTCCTCGCTTTTTCTCTTTCAATTTGAGCAATCTCCTCTTTGCATTTCCTCATTCTTCCCCTTTTTCCCAAGCATGAAGAAGGTTCAGGGGATCATGCTTGTTGCATATAAATTGCCATGTAGGGATGTCAGTCCTTCTTTCCTCCCACAAGGCTTTGTAGAGCCAACCTACAGCCCCGACATCCAGAGGTTATTAGGCACATAGCTGTCTGTGCCTTCCCTGTCAAAGTTCAAGTCTTCCTTTGTACCAAAGATCCACAGAAGCAGAGGAGCAAACCAGTCAGTCAGTCAACACTTGCCTACACCGGAACACTCATCTGGTGTAGGCAAGATCTACACTCAGATCTACGATCTAAAAGAAACCAGAGAGGATTTTGCCTTCTGTTTTGTAACACTTCTTTTTAGGTCTAATTGGGGTGGAGGAAGAGGAAGGACTGAGTCTGCTGTGCACAGTTTTATTCCCTCTTTGCAATTGTTAAAACCTTCCCTTTTAAAGTAATTGCAGAAGGTTTCACTGAGGGTTATTAGGCTACTTATATTGTGTGTTTTCACTAGAGATGTTATTTCTAGTAAAGAAGACTGCATATGGTAATGTATTTTGATAAGGTTTTAAGGGATAGTTTATGTTCATACAAAATGTTCTACTTAACTCATTAAAAAGATAAAGTAGTAAGTGAACACATTTTATAAGAGAATAAGTCTAGCCTCGAAATTATCCACAACATTTCTGTCGTGTGATTTTCTCAAGTTTAGCTTGCAGAAACACTGCTATAAAATATGTATTACTAGTGTTAAAAAGATGTACTTCTGGATGAAATTGGATTTCTAACAGGGAAATAGTCTATTTAGTCTGATGTTATGTAACAGTAATACAACTATTTTTAATTATGGGTTTAGCACCAGAGACCCTTGAGGTTTATCGGCTGAAGTGCAAGTAAGAGTTTAAGAAAGCTCTGAGTCTGATTAGACAGTCTCACACAACATTTTCTTGAATCTAACTTAAAATTATACGTGCAAAAGTGGGGATTAACTTTAAATCACAATGGATAAAGAACAGTAGTTAGTTGTTCAGAAATTAAAGGTCTATAAGCTTGGTCTTACAAAAGTCATCTTTTTTTTAAATCCACCTAGAATGAGGCAAGTTTTAAGCTATTCTACTTCAGAATACTTTTGCAGTTTGCGAGAAGCAAAGCTGTGCTGGAGGACAACTTTATTGGATTTACTGTGCTCCCCACCAACTCAGACTATTGAAGCGATCTTCTTTTAATGTGCTCTGGACAAAATTTTATATATATTTTAAATTTGTATTTATACAGAGACCTTTAGGTTAACTCTGTAAAAGGAAACTAAGCAATACAAGGAAATGTTCCTGGACACTGCTGGATATTGTTAAATTGACAGAGTGGCCCTGTGAATCGTTTGGGAGAACATGCAGGACGTAGCACATCTCAGGGACAATATCCAAGGGTAGTTTGAATGCAGCCATCTTGTTTTATGGAATGATGGAAAAAGACTGTGCTGTGCTAACAGGCCTCTGGGCTGGAATTAAACACCCCAGATCAGGTTTATGTAGAAGACAGACATTTACTCTCAGAATTTTGATCCTGAAGAGCATTGCCTGGATTCTGCCTAATCCTTGCTCTACCTAAACTCCTTTAGGGTTTTCTTTCTTAGTACTTACTCTCACTTTAGATGATTCCCAACCCTTAGATTTGTATCTTTGTGTATGTTAAGAGTCATTGAGAGTATTATAAGGCTTATCCCAAATTTGGGATGTTCAGCTCTTATTTGTTGCATATGTTCCCTAAATGGGCTTTATGTCTTGATAAAGGTGTTTCAAAGTACACTGTTTTCTGTCAAACTTAAATCTGGAAAGGTGATGGAGCAACTTGTTCTTGGTGCTGTCTCTAGGCACATCAAGGACAGGGGGATCATTAGGGGCACTCAGCATGGCTTCACCAACGGGAAGTCTTGCTCAACCAACTTGATAGCCTTTTATGAGGACGTAAACCGGTGGATAGATGATGGTAAAGCTGTGGATGTGGTCTAACTCGATTTCAGTAAAGCGTTTGACACGGTCTCCCACAGCATCCTCGCAGCTAAACTGGGGAAGTGTGGTCTGGATGATCGGGTAGTGAGGTGGATTGTGAACTGGCTGAAGGAAAGAAGCCAGAGAGTAGTGGTCAGTGGGACAGAGTCCAGTTGGAGGTCTGTGTCTAGCGGAGTCCCGCAAGGATCGGTTCTGGGACCAGTTCTATTCAATATATTCATTAATGACTTGGATGAGGGATTAGAGTGCACTCTCAGCAAGTTCGCTGATGACACAAAACTGGGAGGAGTGGCTGATGCGCCGGAAGGCTGCGCAGCCATTCAGAGGGACCTGGACAGGCTGGAGAGTTGGGTGGGGAGAAATTTAATGAAATATAACAAGGGCAAGTGTAGAGTCCTGCATCTGGGCAAGAACAACCCCATGTACCAGTACAACTTGGGGGCAGACCTGTTGGAGAGCAGCATAGGGGAAAGGGACCTGGGGGTCCTAGTGGACAGCAGGATGACCATGAGCCAGCAGTGTGCCCTTGTGGCCAAGAAGGCCAATGGCATCCTGGGGTGGATTAGAAGGGGTGTGGTCAGCAGGTCGAGAGAGGTCCTCCTCCCCCTCTACTCTGCCCTGGTGAGGCCGCATCTGGAGTATTGTGTCCAGTTCTGGGCCCCTCAGTTCAAGAAGGACAGGGAACTGCTAGAGAGAGTCCAGCGCAGAGCCACGAAGATGATTAAGGGAGTGGAACATGTCCCTTATGAGGAGAGGCTGAGGGAGCTGGGTCTCTTTAGCTTGGAGAAGAGGAGACTGAGGGGTGACCTCATTAGTGTTTATAAATATGGAAAGGGCAAGTGTCAAGAGGATGGAGCCAGCCTCTTCTCAGTGACATCCCTTGACAGGACAAGGGGCAATGGGTGCAAGCTGGAACACAGGAGGTTCCACATAAATATGAGGAAAAACTTCTTTACGGTGAGGGTGACTGAACACTGGAACAGGCTGCCCAGAGAGGTTGTGGAGTCTCCTTCTCTGAAGACATTCAAAACCCGCCTGGACGCGTTCCTGTGTGATATGGTCTAGGCAATCCTGCTGCGGCAGGGGGATTGGACTAGATGATCTTTCGAGGTCCCTTCCAATCCCTAACATTCTGTGATTCTGTGATTCTGTGGACACAAAGCACATTTCACCCCTTGCTTCTCCTACTCATTCATTCCTCATTTCCTCAAAAAGAAGATAAAATGAAGGAAATTACAAGAATATTGAATTCTTGCCTTCTTTTTGCTCTTCTATGGAAGGAATGGAGACCGTAGGTACCTGCACAACTTATAAACTTATTGTAATGTTATAATAAAGTGTATAATATTGTGTCATTAATCACAGCAACATTCCTCTCTTATTGCCTCACTCAAATTAGGATTGAGAAATGCTGGTATTAATCAGCCTAATGCTCTTGAAGGGAAAATCTTTAAGCAAGTTGAACATGCAGGACAACATCTAAGGGTAGTTGTTGCTGCTTTCTTTAACACAGTGGTCCCATTTGTCTTTGTGTGAACAGAAACTGCCTAAAGTCAGCATGTTTGACATGCAACAGCCTGGAGCTTGCCAGCCAGAAGCACTGTGGAGGAAACACCCTGCTTTAGGTAGCTTTTACTCAATGCTTTTTTTGTTTTAAATCTGAATTTGTCATACTTCACTCTCCCTGTGCCTTGTGTATGGATTTATGTAATACCTGGTTTCTCAGTTCCTCCTTGAGGATATCAATCCCAAAACTCCGAGAACCCTAAATCCTGGTTATGATCTAGGTCCACATGAAACGATCCTTGCAAGTAGTCCATGACTCAAAGAAGTTAGTGTTCATGCTTAACCACAAATTTTCCTCATTTCCTCTAATGTTTTTCCTCTATGAACATACTAAGCTATATTATGGGAGTTTTATTATTTACTGTTTGTTATACCCTTTCTTCCTTTTGGTTTTATGCCTACTCAAGTGCACTGAAGCAGTCAGATGCCACTGGAACTGTACATGTACCAAAGATAAATGAAGTCCCGTTTGTTCCTTTAATTTCTATTGGAAAATGTAATGTAATGTAACTTGCGTATTGCTGAATATAATGTTGTACATGTTCTTTAAGAATGCTAGGCAGTGTCAGATGTAGGCTTGCTTTAATCAGATTCTGCATATGGTTTATTAAATTGTTAAAGTTCATATGCTCAAGTGGATAAAAAGGCAGTTGGTATTTTGAAAGTAATTATTGTCACATCCTGCAATTGCAAATGATATAGGGAATGGTTAAAGCAAATGTTTGCGTTACCTGTTGACCATGATAAAATACGGCTAAAAGGAACATTGCCATCAGTAGTAAAGATGCCTCCTTTGTACCCAGGAAGTCTGTGCTGGAAAAAAAATCCAAAGTAAAATACAGTTATTGATTTGTCAGTGTTTTAATTGTTCAGAAGTTTCATTTCATAATGCACCCTGGTACTTTTTGTTGTTCTTTAAAAAATCCCCTGTATTTGAAAATTTAACTTAGCAATAATTAGTTCAAGAGAACAGGAGTATAATTAGAGTGCTCACTGTTTGGAGACAAATGTATTAAATAACTAAATTGAAGCCTATGGTAAGTATACAGAAGGGGATGGTCTTTCTCTTTCAAATGTGATATGCAAGCTGTGTGTCAGTCATTCTCTTTTCCTGGGAGCTTGGTAAACAACCATGAACATCACAGCCCCTGCAGAGTGCAGGAGGTGGCGGTCTGGATGGGGAAAGATTGATGCTGGATCTGGGAAAGCAAAACTTCCAGATTGTCAAAGTAAAAGCCCAGTGAATAGGCCTAGAGATAAAAGATGGACCCCAAGATATTTGCTGAAAGTTAAACATCCCTGTATTGTGAGAAAGGTTTGAAGAAGATGACAGGTGAGTCAAGGAAGGAGTTACAGATCAAAGGAGAATCAAAAAAATAGCAGTCATTAGGACTGGTATTACTGAGCCACAAAGAGGAGAGCAGAGAAGAAATGTCTGCCTGTGACAGGGGAAGTAAAAGAAACTCTGGCAGAGAGAAGCAAAGCAATGAAGACGAGCCAAGAAGGTACTGACTATGTTAAATCTGCTGTATGAAATTGCTGAGATACTGTGTGTGGAACATGAAGAAAGTGTGACAAAATAAGGTGAAAGGGGTCCAGAGCAGGTAAAGTGGGTTTCACATGTGAGGAGAAATTATAGTTATGTGGGAAGATGACAAAACTGAAGAAAGTAAGTATCTCTGTAATATCAGGGGGGTGGTTAAAAGGCATGTTTTCTGGGGGAAAAAGACATAAATGAAGAGGTTGGGGAACTGGTAGGGCCAATCTTATAGTAAAACAAAAGGGAGAAAGAAACTAAATTTGGAGGTGAATCGAACATGGATACTTGGCAATTATTTTGTTGAAGGGAGATGAGGAAAGATGAGAAAATGGTTAAGAGGTGCTTAAAGCTTGAAGTTGTGAAAAAAGTTCATAAAAGAGTGAACAAGGAGTAGAAGTTGGAAGAGACTTTGAGACACTCTTCTGTCTACCTTGAGATCTAAGAATAAAGTGAAGTCCAGACCCTGTATCCATTTTCCATAGTAATTTTGAAAAAAAGATCAGATTATATTCATCAGAGTAGAACTCCTATGACAGTGAAATTAGACAGAGAAAGAGCAGAGCTTGATGAACACTAAACCTTCTTGTGAGAGAGCTAACTGAACTGACTTTGTAGGCCTAACAAAGAATTTACTGTGAGGAAATGTACCACTATGGGCTGAGTCATCAGTATAGAGCAAAAGACAGGCAAAAACCATCTTTATCATCTGCAAATAGTTTGCAATTCAAATGTTTCCCTTTTTGAACTTGTCTGAAATACAAACTCCCAAAGATTTCATTCCAGGATGCCCCCTTGTACATTGGCTAAGGGCAACAGCCTGAAAGGTCTTAGTTATGAACTCATCTGTTATTGCATATTGTGGTAATGTAGCTATAGCCACAAATATATGAGCTAGATGAGTTTTGTACAGAGTTGCAAAAGCTTCTATTCAAGTAATTGGTATAGCTAAGAAAACATAACTTTCGGGGCATGCAGCCTTGAACCTCATGCTCCCTAATGTCAGCGCTGAAGTTCAAGTCCTTGTCCTGAGTGTGGAGCATCTCAGCTGAGTTCCCTACGTCCTGGGCTGTTGGCTACTGTAGAAGATATTCCTGGCTCTTTCTTATTCTTCTGTGATAAAAGTCAGTGGAGAGTTTCATTGACACAGGGAATAGAAACTACTCTGAATTCTTTAAGATTTTCACACAAGGCAGAATCTTTCTTTGCCGTGCTTGATTAGTGACAAAAATTAAAGACAATGATAATGATTTCTACTTCTAGTTACTTAGCCAAACAATTGCTTACTGCCATTTGTCATATTTGCTGGGCTCTGCTGTGAATATGCTATGTGTCATATCATTAGTCTGTAGGAGCATGACTATCATTAGAAAAAGGAATTGCATCCCGAATCTTTACTACCTTGCTGCTGTAGGAAGCTAGCAAGGAAATATATGCATGCAGAACCTTACTATGTGTAAAGATGTGGCTGTTGTGAGAACTAATTGCACTAAAATCCATGCTTTTCTGTCGTTCTGAGGATCTTCATCTGGCACGCACTTACATGCATAAGCAACTGCAATACTAAATTGATGAAGTATCAAAGATAGAATAAGTGTTTCTCTGAATGAGCTAAATCACTGCTGCTCGAGATTCAGTTATTGCAACACTTGTTGTACCTTTGACTCTGCAAATTACTGTGGCTCTTCTGTCCTCCTCTTCAATTCCGCTTACTGGGAAGGAAGACTGGGAGAAGGAGTCTGTCCTTCAAATGCCTTCATACAAAATGGGGTCATCCCTGAATTCCCTATATCTTTCACAATTACAAGTTATAGTTTGAAATTTATACAGTTAAAACCTTGTCCATAAAAAAATCAATTGTTCATTCCTGTTTTCTTAAATTCAGGTGAGAGTTTCAATCAGTACCTTGGGAGTTTTCAAGAATAGAAGTGACCAATGAATATGCACTGTAATGCATATTTTTAGCAACATGGATAGACTCTGGGAGACATAAGAGATAAACCCTGCTCAATATTTAAATGTCCTCATGAAATGAACATTTTAATAAAAAAGCTTGAGAAAGTATCACATTATAAATCTTTTTGGATTAGTCATTGCCTTTTGCAACCATCACTCCATACTAAACTATGGTGCTATCCAATACATGTATATTCTGGCAAGACTTGACCCATTACATTATTAAAAGCAGGTCCTAAAAGGGGCTGTGAACACTTACTCTCCATTGTGGTTGAAGTTGTCATATTGCAGAAAAAGGGAAGCATAAATGGTCTCAGTCAGCAGAGAATAGATCGCAATCATGATGAGAAGTACTGCCAGCTTCAGGACAGAGTTGAGGCGAAGAAAGACTGCACAAGTCACCATTGCCAACACACCAGTGAAGACAAAATACTGAATAGAAAACAGAAGTGGTTACTTGCTGTGATCAGTGACTACATATTCACTCCATAAATATTTACATAAATGATCAAGTGATCAGAAGCATAAAAAAAAGTGCACTGGATTTCAGTGCTCAGGAAGGTCTTCTTATGGTACAGAACACTTTGAAAATAAGGGGTTTGCTAAAATAGAATGTGAAATTACAAATTCTCTATTTTGCATGGCACCTTCATGTTAGCAGAAATACTCCTCTGAGCCTTTATGGCATTTCATTATATTAGAAGGGAAAGGACATCCTGTATAGTGAAAAGAGGAAAGGGAGAGATGCTGCATGTAGTAGTTTGCTAAGGAAAAGTCAACTGAGAAAAAATAAATTATATTCTTTTGGATTCTGAACTTCCACAAGACCCATATTAATCAGAATGGGAGACTCATATTCCTGCCTTATTCCTTTTCCTATGTTACTTGAAGAGAGGATAAAGCGACAGGTTTGCGCGGGTTTTTATTTTTAATTTTTTTATTTTTAATATTGCAGGTCTAGCTTAGTTACATTACTCTCTTAAAATGTGATGCCTGGAATTTTTATTCATATCTCATTTTCTTTCTCCTCATTGTGTCATTTTTCTCAATGATTTGTCATCTGTCAAATGCAATCCCTGCAGCTGATACTGGGTATAGAGACACAATCATGGCCATGAGCCATTCAGATTTAAAATAGCAACATCAACACCCACAGTCCAAATGTGGTTTAAATTAACTCCTACCATACAGCTTTAGGAGAGATAGCATTAATTTTTCTGAGTACAGTTTTTCTTTAGTACATTTCCTCTGTACGTACTTCTTTTGTCTGCACATGACCAACCCATTGATTTTGTTGCCTCCTTGCTCATCATAGAGAGGATTTTTTTTGCTCCAAATGCAAATTCAAAATAACTACAGCAGAATGACTGCTGATTTTGCTATGTAAGAAGTATTAGTCTCCATTAACTTCATACGAATTAAGCAGTGTGTTTTATTGCAGTAGGTTCATTGAATTGGTGCTGGATGTGTTTCCAACATAAAGGTTCTGTATGAAGTTCAAAGGTTGAAACTTGGTTGTAATGCCCCATTAGACCACAGGATTAACTCCTTCTGTAACCTGCCTCTGCTTTTTCTATCAGCATATGGATAGATGCAAAGGTTCAGCTTCACAGTGTTGTTGAGGCACCTGACTCCACCACCAGAACACAGGTCACTGATTCCTGGTAGTGGTTGCCATGTAATCTTTGTGGATCTGTACCTCAGATTCAAAAGTTCCCTCAGAAATACCTCAGGATAGGAACAGATGTCTGTAAAAGATGCAGATGAATTGAACGTCTGGTTCTTCAGGGCTACTGGTTTGTCAAAATCACACCATAGCTGTGAAGAAAGAAAACAAAATCAGGGCTATATTGTGCACTGGTGATTGATTAAATTCTTGAGTGGCTGGCTGGCTGCATTCAGGGATGGAACTGGCTGACCTGCTGCTCTCTATGCCAGCTCCCTAACTGGCACCAAGGACTAAATGGATAGTAAGAAGACCTACTGTGGAGATGAAATGGAAAGTGGGGAACTATTCACACTACAGACACTCAGCATCAGAGTAGCCTTCTGATGCTCTCTTGTTGCCAAAAGGGAAAGATGAGCTCCTCCAGGAGTTTCAGAGGACTGATGTTGGACTCTTAAGAATTACCATCTCAAAATGTTTATGCTTTGCTATGAACTATAGAGAAAATGATTTAATTGGGAGCATAAAAACAGACTGCATGTGTGCACTTGTCTGCAAGCAGGTTTTTTCTGCTACGTTACTATGGACAGTGTTATCCTTCTACATGTGGGACAAAATCCCATGGTGTCATGCAGAATTGGCTTCTACCAAAGCATAGTGTGGGCCCAGAACTGCAACTCTGTTGCCTAGAATACAAGGGAATGAAAATTCATTCATGACACAATGATTTTGAGAATGTAATACTGCCTTTTGCTGTTATGACCTGCATTCATGTTAATGGTATTTCAAACCAACTGTATTAAATATAAACAAAACAGCAGTGTTGAGCTGCAATACATTGTGATCTTAGAACACAGGAAAAAATCATTAGTGGTTTCATATTTTGACAGTTAAAGCAGATGAAGTCTCCTGTTACATATATTAATCCAATCTGGATGTTTATACTAGGTCATTTCATCAACCTGGTATGTACAAGCTGGTTCCCCTGTCTTCTTTCCAACAGAGTTAGAGAGTTTGTTTAATGAGGCCCGATTTCTTATAATTAAATTCTAATGAATTTTGAACTTGGAACTCTCTTGTTTGTTCTTCACAGAATCACAGAATCACAGAATGTTAGGGATTGGAAGGGACCTCGAAAGATCATCTAGTCCAATCCCACTGCCGCAGCAGGATTGCCTAGACCATATCACACAGGAACGCGTCCAGGCGGGTTTGGAATGTCTCCAGAGAAGGAGACTCCACAACCTCTCTGGGCAGCCTGTTCCAGTGTTCGGTTACCCTCAGGGTAAAGAAGTTTTTCCTCATATTTATGTGGAACCTCCTGTGTTCCAGCTTGCACCCATTGCCCCTTGTCCTGTCAAGGGATGTCACTGAGAAGAGCCTGGCTCCATCCTCATGACACTTGCCCTTTCCATATTTATAAACATTAATGAGGTCACCCCTCAGTCTCCTCTTCTCTAAGCTAAAGAGACCCAGCTCCCTCAGCCTCTCCTCATAAGGGACATGTTCCACTCCCTTAATCATCTTCGCGGCTCTGCGCTGGACTCTCTCTAGCAGTTCGCTGTCCTTCTTGAACTGAGGTGCCCAGAACTGGACACAATACTCCAGATGCGGCCTCACCAGGGCAGAGTAGAGGGGGAGGAGAACCTCTCTCGACCTGCTAACCACACCCCTTCTAATCTACCCCAGGATGCCATTGGCCTTCTTGGCCACAAGGGCACATTGCTGGCTCATGGTCATCCTGTTGTCCACTAGGACCGCCAGGTCCCTTTCCCCTACGCTGCTCTCCAACAGGTCTGCCCCCAAGTTGTACTGGTACATGGGGTTATTCTTGCCCAGATGCAGGACTCTACACTTGCCCTTGTTATATTTCATTAAATTTCTCCCCGCCCAACTCTCCAGCCTGTCCAGATCTCTCTGAATGGCTGCGCAGCCTTCCGGCGCGTCAGCCACTCCTCCCAGTTTTGTGTCATCAGCGAACTTGCTCACAGTGCACTCTATTCCCTCATCCAAGTCATTAATGAATATATTGAATAGTACTGGTCCCAGTACCGACCCTTGAGGGACTCCGCTAGACACAGGCCTCCAACTGGACTCTGTCCCATTGATCACCACTCTCTGGCTTCTTTCCTTCAGCCAGTTCACAAGCCACCTCACTACCCGATCATCCAGACCACACTTCCTCAGTTTAGCTGCGAGGATGCTGTGGGAGACCGTGTCAAACGCTTTACTGAAATCGAGATAGACCACATCCACAGCTTTACCATCATCTATCCACCGGGTTACATCCTCATAAAAGGCTATCAAGTTGGTTAAGCATGACTTCCCGTTGGTGAAGCCATGCTGAGTGCCCCTAATGATCCCCCCATCCTTGATGTGCCTAGAGACAGCACCAAGAACAAGTTCTTTCAGCAATTCAGTCATCTCTGCAATGCAGCAGCATTTTCTAGATTGTCTGTGCAGTCCTCCGTGATAACATATAGCTAATGGTACCTTCTGCAAGTTTATGAGGTGTACAGAACCTCTCTGCAGGGCAGAGTGCCATGAGAACCACTCTGGGTGTCTTTTTAAAACACCTTCAGGATGAGAAACTATTTTACACACAGGAAGAATGCACTTGATGTAAAGAAACACAAGACTCATTTGCCCCCCTGGTGAAATCAAAACCTTGTGGCTCCTGTTAGAAAATATCTGAGTCTTAGTCCGCTCCAACAGGATGCATTTGAATTCAGTGGATGCATTATAGCTCAAGGGGGAGCTGCATTACCTGTTTTTAAATACATGCAGGTCCCACCTGAGTGCTGCGGTCCGCAATATGGAACCTCACTGGCTGCTGTGGTACCTACTTCATGAAAGTCACTTATTTTTTTTTTTTAATGGGGTACAGGAAGCAGTTAAAAGTAAACTATTATTATGGCAGGATTTTGACATATGAAATAATGATGTTATATGTGGTTTCCTGTAGAGGTCAGGACTCGGTGACTCAAGTCATGGCCATTCTAAATTTATGACAATAAGTATAACTGTTTACTGCCTTATAGAAACCCATTGACATGAGAGTAAAAAGAATTTTATTTCTTTTGACTGTTTTTGGATTAGGCATCCCACAAGATTGCAGTGGACACAGTCAAAAAAAAATGCACAACAGGTCAGGGGGAAATCTCATTATTATCATATCCATAGCAAATTGGGTATGGATAGCCCTTTGGAGGTCATCTTGTTTCAAGAGCAAGATTAATTCTACTAAAATCTTTCCTGGCAGATATCTGTCAAACATGATTTAAAAAACTCTAAATTCTGCAACACTCCTTAGTGATCTATACTTCAATTTACCGCTGTCCTTATCTTCAGGAAGTTTTCAGCCCTATTTAACTTCCTCTCTTTTACTGTATTTGTATTTTCTCTGTAAGGATAGCAATCAGTGGCTACATTCTTCTGTCTCTGACTAACTCTTCTATCAGTGACTGCATGGTATCCCTACAAAAACAAGACAGATGCTGAGTCCTAGCGTATTGGCAATCTGAGTTCAGTCATGGAAGGATGACAGCAATAGAATGTAATAAAATCTCGTATCTGTTAGCAAAAGATGGGGCAAACCCTTGAAGTATCAGACTTCAGCATACTTACTGCAATAATATAATAATAATATTAATTATTACAGGATAATTATTGTTGCTGTTGTGTTGTTGTTATTGCTATTACTGTCACCAACTGTTTTCTTGGTCTCATTGAGAAGGAAATAAATATTTACAAATAATAAAGTTCAGATGAAAAAGCACTGCTACATCCATAGGCAAAAGGTGCCCTACAAGAGGAAAGCGAGACGAAAATGTTATTTTAATCTATCAGTGAGATATTTACCTTCTTCTTGGCTCAGGCTTCAACATCTGCCAGGTTGTCTGACATGATAATATGCCTAATTCATGCAAAGCTGTCTCATATTTCTGAAGACATCCAGATAATCAGGGCTCTATTGTATTTGTGTTTGTTTTATACATGTCTTACAAAGACCCCACTCTTTTACCATGTGACGTTGTACAGAGCCAGGCCCACAGTATTCAATTGCCAATATTTTTATCTAACCACAGGTGCTAAGCAAAGCTTGGTACATGTGTTTCCTCACTCATATATATCATATATATGATATAGATACACTGATGATATAGATATATTGATATATATCAGCATATATCAGATATACAGATAAACTTCGCGGTAGATTTATCACACTTTAGGGTCTTAGTGGAGATGTGCATATTAGGAGCCCAATCAGACTAAAATACCTGTGTGGGCAACAGAGAGAAGAAAATCTCTTTATTGGGACCAGTATGATCAAAAGAATTCTTAGGGGATACTCGTTTTCCTGCACTGACTCTAAAGAAAGCTGAGAGTGCCTGTGCCCATAGTTTGGTAATTCAGCTATGGTGAATCCAGGCTGAAGGGGTTTGTCAAACCACTAAATGAGCAAAACAAGGTGTGTTTAGAACCCATGCTTTTTAACTTCTTTTTACATGCTATGGTTACTGACTCAGCTTGACCTGCTCAGTCCTTTCTTTGAAGGTATTTTCTGGGTTCGTTGACACTTCTCTTTTTTTAGTAATCTCATTAATGGGAGAACTGTGAAATGAGGAATTTAATATCTATAAGCATTACTTGGATGATAGCCTTTAAGAAAGTATACCAGCCTGTCAGAAAATTACAAATGGGTATATCTACCCTCGAAGGGTAGATATATTGAACAGAAAATAGTGAAAGGGTTTTAGAGACAGGTGGTACTCACGAGGGAGAAATAATTAGATATTTCAGAAATACATAGTTTAAGCAACAGATTGAATTTCTTGAAGCTGTGGTACTTTGCCTTTTATATTTAAAACATAGCTGGCTTATAAACACATTAATTAGCAAGTCCTGTAGCAAGCTTAATAATTCATAAACTGTCTTTTCCTGTATAATATTCCCTGATTCCCTATAAGCTTACAATATTGATGATGGCTCCAAGAAAATTAATCAGAATAGATGCAAATATAATGACATTCCTGGCCAGGTAGGTCTCATTAATCCAGCAGCAAGTTTTCCGGAGCATTAAGGGTAAACATTTGTAATCCTCTGCTGTAGTGATTAGCACAAGAGCGGAGTGCAGCATAATCAGAATAGAAAACTGAATGACCATTGGTATCACCCTGGGAAGGAAAAAAAAAGAGAACCCAGCATTAAACTTCAACGCAATATCACTGCTAATAAAAATAAATGTGTAAACAGTTAAGACTAGGAAAAATCAGTTGTCATAAATCTGAGACAATTAGTCTAGGAAAAAAACCAGAGAAAGCAAAGATTTGTTCATGTTCCATAGGTCTGCCGTTGCTTCACATGGTTTCTTGCTGAGAAACTGCTGTTGAATGAACAAGCTAGGGAAATCATTGCCAGTGCTTCTGTCTGTCTATATAGAGTCTGAGTGGCAAGAATGTCCCTTCTTTTGGGACTCAGTTGTTAAGTTTCTTTCATAACAATTCTATTCAGCCTGTAGGATCCTGATGCCACTTATGTATGAGCTGGATCCCACTCTAGTAGGCTAGTTTGGGGGCAGTTTAGGAGACTGTTATTTTGTGTACAGCACAACACAGGTGTCTTAAACTCGTACTATAGTGAGGGTCATAGACTAAAGTGAATACAATAATGCAGCCTTATTTCTGGCGTAAGTCAGAATATGATAATTACAGAAATGCAAGATTCCCCTCATTTTAATTAGCAGTGGGTCAGCTGCAGCTAAGAATCTCATCAGTTTCTAAAATAGCAAAAGAACTGATCTACTGTTTTCATGGAAGCCCTTTAAAATGTAAAGCAGATGAAAAGGTGTTCTATGATCCAAATATGTTTAAATAAAACATGTCTTTTGGCATACCCCATAAACTTTGTTGCAAATCCTTAATCAAGGATTGTTAAGTGCATACACAGAATAGACATTTAATTCCTTTGAATAAACCATTAAAAAACATACTTTCTTCAAAGCTAACATTCATTATATTTTTTTAAAATGTATTCCTTTTTCTTTCTTAATTCTGGGACCTGAAGTCAATCAAGTAACCGATGGGGTTGGGAAATACGGTAAATTGGTTTACTTCACTAAGAAAGCACTCAGCACTTCACCAGCCAAGTTTTTCTCCCCATTTGTGCCAGTCATTGTCCTTCTGTGTCTCTTTTCTCAAAGAGCAAACCCGTGAAAAAAAAAGTAACTCTACTGCTCATGCAGACTTCTCCCCTCTTCACTCTGCTTTGCCACTGCCTTTTTGCTCTAAGGAGAATGATTAAACTTGAGGCTTTGAATGAAGTAATTAAAATTTCTAATAACCTAGTTGTATACGTGCCAGTACACTAGAGTGATTTAATCATAATGTCTCACAGAAAAAGTCTTTGAAAATGGACTATCAGGGTGGTCCAGGGACAATTCTACACTTCCAGGTGCCTAAATGTAGGTAAGCTATACCCTGCTCTTTAAGATTTTGTTACCCATCACGTATCCCTCTTCTCTTGGGCTATGGCGCAATGCTATTTGTACACTTGTGCCCTATGGCAAGACAAATTTAAGGGTGTAAGGTGGAAATAGAAGTGAAAAAACATAGCCTTTCTTTCCTATTTTTTCAGTAGGTTAGCGAGATCTGCTCTCTGAATCTGAATAGACCATACCTCAACCTACCTGAAATTCTCCTCAATTTAAGGCTATTCAAATTTGGCTTTAGAAGAGCAAATTCTAAACTCAGATAGACCTGAATTCGAATCTGTGATTTGAGCCTATTAACTTAATTAAAGCTTTCACTTTAACAAAATTTCACTGTAAACTAATAGGTATTTAACCAACAGGAATATAAGGACATAGCAGGACAAACTTGAGAATCAGTCTGTGTGGGAACTGGAATTTCTTAGCGCTGGCCATGTTTGCAGCTGAGGGACAGAGTCCAAAATATTCGCACCAAGGAGACACCAAAGATGTACTGGGTAGTTTATGTGAAAACTGTGAGTACATCTTCCTCACAGTACTGGTGTTTGTAGAAAATACCCTGAGAAAACAGGATAAATGAAAATGTTTATCTTCAAAAAGGAATATTTTTTTTTGGGAAAAAAGTAGGCATAAGTCACAGTAGATGTGGGGAAATGACGGTCTTGTTGAGGGAAAAGACATAAATAACATATGAAATACAGGTGTCAAATTGAAAGAGATTTAAGTGCAGAACTGTACTCCTGTATTCTTTAGCTTGCTTAATTTTAAATATTATCTTTTATAAGAATGTTCTGATTTTTAATTCTCTAATTCAGCTGTGATGATAGAGATTCATAAAAATTAAATCTGATGGTGTTTTAAAGACAATATTTGGATAACCATTTTTTCTTTCTGATCATCCAAACAGACCTGCTGGGACAACGACTCTTTTAAAGTATCATCAGGACAGAATAACATGCAATTTGCTTCAAACTTTCTTGTCTATCACCTACTAAAATTAATCAAGGTAACACAGAAGTGTGATCAAGGTATAAGATTTTGAAAACTCCATGTAAGCCTCACAATAATTTACAGTAATGTAACTATAGCTTATATGTACAGCTCCTAATCTCAGAACCTCAAGATTAATGAGATTTGCAGTGTAGGAGTCCAGAATTGGTTAGCATTCAAGGACTGCTTCTTCCAAGCTCAAGACCAGAGCATCCCAACAAGTAGGAAGTCAAGGAAGGGTACCAGGAGACCTGCACGGTTAAACAGGGAACTGCTGGGCAAACTCAAGTGGAAGCGGAGGGTGTACAGATGATGGAAGGAGGGGCTGGCCACTTGGGAGGAATATAAGTCTGTTGTCAGAGGATGTAGGGAGGCAACTAGGAAAGCTAAGGCCTCCTTGGAATTAAACCTTGCAAGAGAGGTCAAGGACAACAGAAAGGGCTTCTTCAAATACATTGCAGGTAAAGCCAACACTAGAGGCAATGTAGGCCCACTGATGAATGAGGTGGGGGCCCTGGAGACAGAGGATAAAAAGAAGGCGGACTTACTGAATGCCTTCTTTGCCTCTGTCTATACTGTTGGAGGCTGTCCTGAGGAGCCCCGGACCCCTGAGGCCTCAGAAGAAGTCAGGATAGAGGAGGAATCTGTCTTGGTTGATGAGGGCTGGGTCAGGGACGAATTAAGCAATCTGGACGTCCATAAATCCATGGGCCCTGATGGGATGCACCCGCGGGTGCTGAGGGAGCTGGCGCAAGTCATTGATAGGCCACTCTCCATCATCTTTGCTAAGTCATGGGCAACGGGAGAGGTGCCTGAGGACTGGAGGAAAGCGAATGTCACTCCAGTCTTCAAAAAGGGCAAGAAGGAGGACCCAGGGAACTATAGACCGGTCAGCCTCACCTCCATCCCCGGAAAGGTGATGGAATAACTTGTTCTTGGTGCTGTCTCTAGGCACATCAAGGATAGGGGGATCATTAGGGGCACTCAGCATGGCTTCACCAACGGGAAGTCATGCTCAACCAACTTGATAGCCTTTTATGAGGATGTTACCCGGTGGACAGATGATGGTAAAGCTGTGGATGTGGTCTATCTTGATTTCAGTAAAGCGTTTGACACGGTCTCCCACAGCATCCTCGCAGCTAAACTGAGGAAGTGTGGTCTGGATGATCGGGTAGTGAGGTGGATTGTGAACTGGCTGAAGGAAAGAAGCCAGAGAGTGGTGATCAATGGGACAGAGTCCAGTTGGAGGTCTGTGTCTATCGGAGTCCCTCAAGGGTTGGTACTGGGACCAGTACTATTCAATATATTCATTAATGACTTGGATGCGGGATTAGAGTGCACTCTCAGCAAGTTCGCTGATGACACAAAACTGGGAGGAGTGGCTGACGCGTCGGAAGGCTGCGCAGCCATTCAGAGAGATCTGGACAGGCTGGAGAGTTGGGTGGGGAGAAATTTAATGAAATATAACAAGGGCAAGTGTAGAGTCCTGCATCTGGGCAAGAACAACCCCATGTACCAGTACAACTTGGGGGCAGACATGTTGGAGACCAGCGTACGAGAAAGGGACCTGGCGGTCCTAGTGGACAGCAGGATGACCATGAGCCAGCAGTGTGCCCTTGTGGCCAAGAAGGCCAATGGCATCCTGGGGTGTATTAGAAGGGGTGTGGTGAGCAGGTCAAGAGAGGTTCTCCTCCCCCTCTACTGTGCCCTGGTGAGGCCGCATCTGGAATATTGTGTCCAGTTCTGGGCCCCTCAGTTCAAGAAGGACAGCGAACTGCTAGAGAGAGTCCAGCGCAGAGTCACGAAGATGATTAAGGGAGTGGAACATGTCCCTTATGAGGAGAGGCTGAGGGAGCTGGGTCTCTTTAGCTTGGAGAAGAGGAGACTGAGGGGTGACCTCATTAATGTTTATAAATATGTAAAGGGCAAGTGTCATGAGGATGGAGCCAGGCTCTTCTCAGTGACATCCCTTGACAGGACAAGGGGCAATGGGTGAAAGCAGGAACACAGGAGGTTCCACATAAATATGAGGAAAAACTTCTTTACGGTGAGGGTGACTGAACACTGGAACAGGCTGCCCAGAGAGGTTGTGGAGTCTCCTTCTCTGGAGGCATTCAAAACCCGCCTTGATGCGTTCCTGTGTGATATGGTCTAGGCAATCCTGCTGTGGCAGTGGGATTGGACTAGATGATCTTTCGAGGTCCCTTCCAATCCCTAACATTCTGTGATTCTGTGAAAAGAACACGGGTTCAACAGATAACAAGCAGAAAACGAGGCTGTAGTTAGCAGAGCGTTTTTCTTTTGGAACAGGTCTGAACTCCTAGAATTAAGATATATATGCACAAGATGGTATTTTTTTTGTAGTACCAAATTACATTACAAAACATTTTGAAATAAAATGTGAAAAAATATCAAAATTGAAATTCTGTTCCCTAATGAAGTGAAATAAGATGAATTACACTTCAACTTCATTTGAGAGCTTCCGTGTGGTAATATGAGCTTTGACACTGTTCTAATGAAGTACCATTGGTATGAAATGTTATCTTACACTTGGGTCAGCATTTCACTCCAACAAGCTTTGTCAGAGCTTTGTGTGTGACTTGAATACAGGAATCAGTGGAGCTTCCCAAAAAAGACCCATCCTCTCCAGCGACCTCACTCAGAAGTAAAGCTTGCTTTTGAAAGAAGGAACAATGTAGCCAGTAAAACCAAACTGTATTATGAAGGGAAGAGTGAGTAATGAGGAAACAAAGACTGGAGTAGGAGCCACAGATTTCATCCTTTGTGACTAAGTTTTGTGGGAAGAGTTTCAGGACTTACTGAAAGTCCCAAGGCTAGCAAGAAGAGACACAATGCAATGATGCCTTGAGAGCAGCTTCTATCTGTGAAAATACACAAAAAGCCAAGGAAGAGACACTGAATAAAGCCAGGGAAAAACTGGACGATATGTTCATGGAGAAGTAGTCGAGGGAGTCAAGAGGGCTCATCATGAGAGCTGTGTAGTTTAGGACATGATTCATCTCACTGCACAGCATTCTCTTAGATTTATCCAGATCCACTGACTGACCCGTACTTTGAACCCGGGGTATAGACACCGACAGATAGTTATGTGAGATGAACTCCTTGCTGCCCACACTACAGCAGTATTCTGCAATAGCCTTCTTGCTTTCTAAAGCCAAATGACCGAGATCCTCCTTGGAACTGATAGTTTCTATCTTTATCTCAGATACAGATAGACAGTCTATACATGCAGATGTAGCATACCAATTTTGCACACCTAGTCTGACCCAGCGGGAAATGAAACTAAATTAAAGCTTTCAAAAAGATTGGGGTCAAACCTCAAGAGGTCAGGCCTGAGGACACTAAATACGAGTTCTTATTTTGAACTGCCAAACTCTACATGTAAGACCCAGTGCTATTGAATTAAGGGACTATAAAGGGAGCATCTAGGGACCTAACTTTGGGATATCAATCCAGGATGCATCATAACCTGTTTAGGTGCCTAAGAAACCAGCCTTGTATTTGTTTATAACAAATGTATAGGCAACAAAAATTCTGTAGCTGTTAGGTTGAACATTGATGTGTTTGTCTCTTGTCTAAGACTGCTTGAGAAAAAAACAAAACCGAAGTCTGCACACCTATGATCTAACTCCTAGAAGATCAATCCAGTATTTGTGCTAAGATTTTGTTGGCAGCATGCTGATAGGATCAAGAACAGCAGAAGACATAGCCAAGGTTAGAGGAACAGGAACAAAGCCGTAATACTCTTCTGTCCATGAACTTCACCCAAAACTAGAACACCTCAGTTGGATTCCCTCTTCATTTAAGAAGTGATTCAAGACCAAATGCTTTTCTTTCTAGGGATTCTCTTACTGTCAAGACCAAGTGAAGTTTGAAATGGAGCTTTTGCCTTCTCTCTTCCTTCTGTACAGTCACAAATCAAGAGTTGAGCCAGAAGGAAATCTTACATAAAACAGAAGATGCAGATGTTTAAATGAACAACAGTTTGAAACCTTTTTTTCTCCCCTCACAAGAATAACCCAGTGAAAAAATGACAGAAATAAGAGTAGTTCAGCAGTCTACTCTAGTATGATCTATTGCCCATGTGAGTATATAGAAAGTTCATTGCAGGAAATTAATCAAACTCCCAGGCCTCTCAGATGGAGAAGATGAATCACTGCAAGACTGGCAATGTAACTTAATGGCTTCATGGAGGATAATTACAGCAGAAATATGGCATTAATTTATGTCACTTAGAGTAATTTCCTCAACTCAATATTTTAAAGAATGAAAACTATTGCAAAGATTTTCAAATTCAGTGATGTGACTGCCCTGTCAAGAAAAAGTATGAATGGATCAAATATTTATCGTCTGGGAGACAGATGTAAACCATGAGGAATATAAATTATAGTTTGTTAGTTGTTCCATGGAAATGAAGTCCATGCTTTTCCACAGTGGTAATATACTTGTCTGGTATCTACTAGAGGTATAACTACTGGAGGTATAACAGATGAGCATGCAGTTATCTCCAAGACTCTCTGAATCCAAGTCCTGCCTAACTTTGTGATAGCTTGTTCATGTGCTCATACCTTGAATTGTTTTTATAACTGAAACTTAGGAAATTTGAACTTCCAGATTATTTCCTCATTCAATATGTTTAAGCATATTGAAACCTTCTCACTCAAACCCCCTCATCCTGTTATTTTAGGGTTGCTCATCTGTTGACCTCCATTCATTTATCAGGCATGAAACACATTTTTTGAAGTAGAGTATCAGAATTTGAAAAACGAAGACCAAAATTTGCCTTTTTAAATCTTGACAGTGATCTTCAGCTCCTGAAAGAACATAAGAACTGCCGTAAAGCACCCGTGTGGCCCCAAACCTTCTCTCACAGAAAGGATAGTGGTAAGTACGCTTTCCCTAAATATCTTCCCAGGTTCCAAAAATCAACTTTTAAGGGCATCCTTGAGGCCAAGGTTCCATTTTTAAACTTCTGTTTAAAAACCTCTGCTGAACTTACCTTGTAGGAGTTTATCTAATCTTTATTTGAACCTATTTATCTTTACAGCCTCTTTAACATTTAGTGACAAAAAGGTCCAGATTTCTGAAGTGGAGGGAAAAACACAAGACTACTGTGCAAGATGGGAAACCAGGAAGTGAGACAGCTGCAGGCAATGTAGTTATGTGACTCCTTCTCCCCTAATTCCAATGGCACTAGACACCCTCACGAGAATTAACAGAGATGAATCTGTGCAGTTAGAAAAAAATGTAATTTTTTTTGCTGCTATAGCAGTGATTGATATAGCAGCAGAAATCTTTTTGGAAAACAGGTTCCATTAATAAGATCCATAAATCTTCTTGTACATACTGAGAAAAAAATAAAAATAACAGCTACCAGAAGTGAAGAATTTTGAACATGTATTGGGAGAAGAACTTTAAAAAAGCTCACAAACTTAGTAGTATTAGAGCAATACTGCACATAAGGAATAGCAGGTCAGTCACTACTCTGGGTACTTTCCCAGCTGAGAACTACAAAAGACATTGTACATCACTGGGCATTTCTATTTTAGCACTTGCTCTGCCAAAGACCGAATGGGACCAGGGGCATGTTTTAGTGGCAGTCACGTTCTGCTGGCTCTGCTATGATGCTAGAAAACTGACCTTAGTCCTTGCACATGCTCTTGCATTCTCACTATTAAAAAGTAGACAAAAATGCCAATTGATGGGTTTGACTGTGTGAAACATGGACACAGAGGTCTTAGCTATGTCACATTTTCATCACCTTGATAAGAAGTTGTTGCACGGTCAGCCCCAGATAAAAGGAGAAGTAAGAAAAGATCTACCAGATCACCTCCTTGGTTCTTCTTAATGGCACAAGATTGCTTTCTCCAGCTGAGTAATACGTATCATCAGCAACAGAGCACAACAGTACAGTTTTCTTATGTAGCATGTAAGAAACAAAACCAAAACAATCACTGTTTCCCGAGGTGATTGCCAGTCACTTAGCAAAGAGGCAGTGTTATATGTCTGGATCATGTTTTACTTCAACACTGGAAGTAGCAGGCCATATCGTGTCAAACTTTTGTAACCCAAAGTTCCCACTTATCTCAGTGGGGATTCTGCTTAAAAACATAACAACATAATGTCAGCAGACGCTGCTGTCTCACCTGAAAACATGTAGCTGCAGATAATGTGATACAAAAGTAGTTAATACCAGGAAAAAAGTGAAAAAATATGTCTGAACATTTTTTGAGAACAAGCAGATTTTGTACGTTCATTCCACATCAATCCTAGAAATATTATCTTGCTGTTTCCCCAAAAGCACCTTCAGATATATAGAGATATGTTTCTGTATTTACCTGGAAGAAGGAAGTAAGCTTTGGATAGCGGTGATAAATACAAGAACAATAAATGCGCACACCAAGTTTGATTTGAATACTTCATCCCGCATTTGAGAATACTAGAATAAAAAAAAAACACAAAAGAGTAAATTAGCTGTTAACCCATGCAGTAGTTTCATAAAGACTGTTGTGTATAGGAGACTTTAGGGAAATTAGCAGGAAGAGCTAATAAATCAATAAACCTTTTGTTTAAAAGAAAAAAAGGAATTTGTTTTCTAAAAATGAAACACAAAAAATAAATCATTAATAAGCTGGTAAAATACTTTATTCAAGAGAGTAAAACTCTGTAAGTTGCAATACAAAGTTATTTTACTTGGTTGCCTCTTTTTCAAAATTATTTGCTTTAAAAATCCCCAGGTAGATACTAGGGGCTTGTGCTGCTAGGTAGAATACTAAATACTTTATAGCTTAACCAGCAGAGCCATGAGTTTCCTCACCTGAAGACAAACATTGAAGTCAGCTGCAACTCTGCATGCATGATGTCACAGAGGTGTCTCCGTGCTTGCCAAATTGAGGTCATTCTGTTTTCTTTTTTACTTTTTTTTTTAAGGAAAAGTATGTAGTTTGGGACATTCTGTGACTATTTTGGATGTGTCTCATGATCTCTGTATCCTAACTTATCCAGAGACTGTGCAGAAACTTAGCAATATGGGCATTCTCCAAGGAGAAAATAAAGGTATTATTATGTAAAAGACCATTTGAGGTACATTATTATTATGATTTATTGCAAAAGTATTTTTCTCCAGCGTATCAAACCACTGAAAGTGCTAGGAGGTTCCCCTTTTATAGGAGTTACCAAGAAAAGGAGTAATGTATACACTGGTGAATCACGGTGGATCAGTTGAAGTGGAAACACTCCCCATGTCCTCAGCTGGTATTTATCACTGCTAATTCAGTTAAACTCCAATTGTTTACAGCAGATAAATATCGGTCCATAGACATATTTTTGTAAATCTCTTTATCCTGTACTGATGCCACTAAATTTTCTTCACCTAATGAAGAATCCCACAGATGCCTGCCCCAGTCATTCTTCCTCCTCTGAACAATAACTCTATTTTATTTAATCTCTTGCAGTTTTGAAGGAGCTAAGAGTTACATGTGTAGAACAAAAAGAAATCAGAGTCAAAGAGATATCAGATATCAGAATCTTTCTCCAGCAATTTGGAAATAAGGTAAACTGCAGTTAGAAATGTCTAGAGAGCATTATAACTGAGAAAAATCAAAACTGATTAAGAAATGTATCAGGAATATACATTGAGAGAGTTCAGCTATGAACTGTGTTTTATAGCTAATCTGTTCTTGAAGGAAGATCCTATCTAGACAGACTGTATTCACTACATGGACATTCAACAGGGACTTCATCTCAGTTATAAACATTTGGTCAAAACATTCTCAAGCTCCTGAAATGGGAAAAAGGCTTCTCTTTTCCCTGCTCCCATTTGTTACGAGTAAGAGAGGGGGTTTGTTTGCCAGCGTCCCTCATTTTGACTCCTCCTCTGCTGTGATTATACCCTGTGTCTGCTGTTAGCAGAAGCAGTATCATTTTGACATGATTTTTGATGGTGCTCACAGGCAACTCCACTTCATTTTGTTGCTGGAAGCACAGAGGCGCTGACCCTGCTTTCATGTGCAGGAAAACAGAATTGCATCATTCCACTCAAATAATGGACTAGGGCTTTTTTTCTTTTTTTTTTTTTTTTTTTTTTTTTCAGCACAAAAAGAACCAAAGAGAAAAAGAAAGGTACATTCCTTAAAATATAACATGAAATCCCATAACTGTCCCTTAGGGAAATCATAGCAAACTAATTGAATGAAACACAAACATGAAATTGCCTGCTGTGTCAAGCATTATGTCAAAAGGATTAATGTTGTGGTCTAATAAGTAACAATGTTGTGATGAGAAATTGTTAGCATCTCTGAGGCAGCACAAACACCAATGATAAACATAGCGCTTCTGTAGCAGTCTACCCCTTAATGACTTGGAGAAGTAATTGAAGGATAGACTGTCAAGGCGCTTCCACAGGTATAGGGAGGCACGTACCCAACTAAAGACATGTAGAGTGGTTGGAAGAATCGTGATGTGACTTACTCTGGAACGAAAAACTTAGCTGCAACATCCCACAGACCTACCTGCACTGGCATGTCTTGCTTATGGCACAGTGAAGACTCACCCTGCTTCCCATGGGACCTGAGCCATTTGCCTGCACTGTTGGAGGGGCACTGTTTATCTACTGGCTAGCCCAGCCGGCTAGCTGAAACTGAGCTTGCGTAAGAAAGGACAAATCTCCTCTGCCAAGTAATGCGGCTTATTCCCCACCTCTCGTCTCTTTTCCCAGGGCTCTTGGGAAGGGGAGTACCAGTAATACAACAGACTTTACATGTTCATCTAGAGAAACTGTTTGTGCACTGGGGAGGAAGGTTTTTGGTCTTATCCTCACTGCTGCTCTTTGACTCAGATAAGACCTTATGGATGAAAAGGGAGAACATGTTTTATTTTCTTCAGAGCGATGGTGTTTGTGACACTGCAAAAGCTTCTGCAGTACAGGGGAGGGACAGAAGAAGATGTGTCAGGAAGCCCAAGGCAGGAGAAGAAAGGGATGAACTCCTGAGAAGACCAAAGGGTAGACACAGATCCAGTTGTTGACCAATGACAGAAAAGAAGACGCTGAACAGGCCCAGAGTTTGCTCAGTGTTTCTTGCAGACCTTCTTGCCACTGGAGGTTTCTGGGTTGAAGAAAAGAGGTGAGGCCCATATCTGCAAGGATACATCAGGCAGGAAGGGCAAAATTTTTTTCCTACTAATTTAATTTCTCTTTATCTTACCCATCAGAAATTCTGAAACAGAGAAACTCAGATATTTAGGTCTAATATTTGACCTAAGAAAACATGTACTGTGAAATTCAAAGCCCTTTTGATATTTTTCAGTGATGTGCTCACCTCGCAGAAAATATGTAGACATTTCACCTTTAAGCTCAGTCTGATTTATGTTGCCAATACAGATATGCAGGAAGACTTAGAATATCTTTATACAAATCTTTATGTTGAAAACTTTCCTTAACAAAAACCCTACCAGCGTGTAAAATTCCCTGCCCTGTTACTATGCTTTATCCTGTATGAATGTACATAGTACTGATATTTCAAGGCATTACTATTAAGGTAGAGCATCATAATGATATCTTTTAATTATTGGAAATAATCTAAAGTAGTATCAGATTTTCCTTATGAGCTATTACATATTTGGAAACCCTTAGTGTATTTTCATGCTCTCCTGTGATGAGTCTTTTGCTCTGTCTGCCTACATCCTATTTGTGAAAATAACCTCTAGCAAAACTGAGAGTGAATTAGTCTCTAAATGAGATATCAAGTGCTAATGAGTGAAATACAGGTTAGTAATGACTAGTCCATTTGGGTAAAGAATCTGTAAAATACAGCAGGTGAGGATCCTGCACAAATCCTGTGAAAAATTAAGTATTACAAAAATTCATGTGGAAATACACATATTGCCTCAAGGAGATAACTAATTCGTTAATGCAACCTTTACTGCTTGCTGTGTAATCTACATTTATTCTATCACCAAGAAGGACATAGAGCAATGAGATAAGAGAAGAGTGGGAAGATGTACTAATGGCTTAAACTGCTGTGATAAATCAGTCGTTTAAACCACTGTAAACCAGGAGCAGTGCTAGCTCCTATGATAGTTTTGGGCATGCTCATTCCAGGATTTTTTTTTTTTTACCTTTTGAAAGCTTAAAGGAAGCAAAACAGCACTTCCATTGCTAGCGTAAATCTGCTGTCTGCAATTGTTTTACAATGAATAAAACCTGAAAAAATCCAGACTGTTTAAACAGAAGTCCAGCATGACATTTCAGGTCTATTCAAGTCACCCCAAAAGATTTATGATCCCACAGCATGGTAGACCTGTTACTAATGCAGGAGGAAGAAATACAGTTTATTGTTCATATGGTTACTCATTTCTCTGTGGTTTGCGGTACAGAGCATTAACACAATTCTCGTTGAACAAGGTTAACATAACGCTTCTTGATCGGGATCTCAGATATAGGTATTGGTTGTTCTGCCTACTAAATAACTGTAAATTCTGGAGTGAGAAGCACTTACAGATAAAAGAAATAAATATTAAGCAGATGCCAGCACTGCCTGAAAGTGTGATGGCTCAATGTGAGGGCACAAGATTTTACATAGGAAAAGTTACTTTACTTCAGAGCTACCTCTGACTTGAAGCTGCCACTGCCCTGAACAGGTGGTGAGAGGCAGCAAATGAAAAGGGCCATGTGAGATGGGAGGCCCATAGACATATTCTCTTTGCTTGCTCAGCAACGCTGCAGGGAGCAGCTCAAGATGCTGATGTAGAAGGTCATGTAAGCAGTTGCTAAATGTTAATGGCTAGAATAAAACATAATTCCAGACTGAAAGGTTAGGGGTAGGGAGAGCAGAGGGAAAAGGCTGCTGAAATAGCTTTATGAGATGCCAATTGAAATCTGAGATTGTTTTGTTTCCTAAATAGGCAGGAAGAAGAGAGAAAGTGATAGTAATACATGGAGGAAACGGCTACTTTCTGCAGGAAAACAGTTCACACATTGTTTTTTTCATGACTGCCTGTAGACTATGGTTTAACACTAAGGCTATCGGGGCAAACCTGTAATCACTGCACAGGCAAATGAGGAGGGAAGGGACATTTCCCACATTGTTCCACTAGACCTTGTCCCTGCCTGTAACAAAGAGGACACTGTGATTAATCTTTCTTTACTCCACATCATCCCTTTGCATCCTGGTGCATTCCCCTTCCTTCTCTGAGCACACCCATGGTGCCTTGGCACCCTGAACACAAGCAAGGAGGTTGCTGGACAGCAACTATCCAACTGTTTGAGGTGGATGAACCAGAGCAAATAAAGCAGTGTTGCTATTTTTTAAAACTTTACTCCTGTTTAACGCTAAAAACCAGCCCAATTTAGGGGACAGAAAGAAGATTCAGTCTACTTTACTGAAAGGGTTTTGTTTTTCTATTTCCTGTGCTTACAGGTTGGGACTAACACCGAAGGAATTATTGAATGTAAGCACCTCTTTCCCAATGTTGCAGCACAGTTTTCCATTGGAAATGTCATACTAAGAAGAAAATGTATCAAAACTGCTAAAAAAAGTTGACTTTTAAATACACTTTTTATCATCCAGGTGCAATCAAAAACTTTAATATTTAAAGTCTGACCTATGTAGTGTGATAGATTAGAGCATGGTTCTTTTTTTTCCCCCTCCTTAAACTGCATTTAAATGGAATTCTACACTTGCCCTATAGACTTCCTTTGGGGCTGCTAATTGTGAAATCTAAAATGACAAGAAAGTTTATATTCTGAATACAGAAACTGATTCTGGGCAGTGTCCCTTCACTCCAGCCCATGTTCAGGCCTCGTTTTTATTAAATAGTAATGTAAGGCTAGGTGAACCATTGAAAAATTTGCTCATTCAGCAAGTTGTTTGTGACCAGGCTGTTTCCTCTTTTGCACAAAAATTTTCTAATATACCATCCCCCACCTTCTAGGTTATATGCTATTTTGTCTAAGACTCTTTCACCTTATCTTTTGACCTTGTAACTTGAAAAGATTAAAGATTTCTTATGACTTTTTGGCCTTTACATGGTAATTCACAGGATATCAGAAATCTTGGATTTCAGTTCCTCTGGGTCCCTGTCCTTGTATTGCAGTGTCATAAATATTCTCACAGGGAAATTGAATCTTTACTTTTTTTTTTTTAAATGAACCTTTCTTTTTCCTTCTACAGTATTGCTTGTGAAATAAGTGACATACTTCAAGCAGAATTTTCCTTTTCCAGTGGTTTACATTAAGCTCTCACCACTGAGACCACCTGAGGACTGGTCTCCCATAAGTCAAGTAAAAAAGTCTGTTCTCCAGTGAAGGTTAAAGTGAAGACAGAGAAGTGGGCCTCCATGTTGCAATTCCATGGTATTGTCCTTTCTTTTCAGTCAAGTGCTCATCCTATTGCAGATCTGCTGTTGCTGCATTGTAATGAGCAAGTCAATGAAATCACTGAGATCTGTGCAACCCCGCCCCATGTCATCAGCTTGCAAGGAAAGTTCTCCCATTGCCTTGTCTTTTTTAACTTTTAACTTACATTTGGATGTAGACTGAAATAGAAATTAGTGAGATCATATTTCTGTTGAGGAGCAACAAATACGTGAACAGTATTTACCTCTTAGAAGCAGATGTTAAAAACAGGATGTTTAAAACAAAGAGTTGACAAATTAGTTTTGACTTGAAATAAACATAGCAGCTGCCTAAAGGACATCAGATGGATCTTATGACTAAATGAAAGAAACATATCTATGTAAATATAGATACATGTTTTGAATAGAAGTGTCAGTTTATTAATATGCTCAATCACCGTTTGTGCCAAAGCAACATGTCATCTGATAGAAAACTGCTTGTACTCAACAGCAAGTGAAACACAGCAAATGTCTGTTGTTTTCAGAGGCAGAGTTTGCTCAGTGTAGGCATTTTCCAACAATGAAACATAATCATTGCAGCATTATAACACCTCCATCATGACAGTATCTATTACGACCAGTCGCAACTTCTGAAAACTGAAACAAAATGAAAAAGAAAAATAAAACCAGAAAACAAAAAATGCAAGCTGGAACCTACAGCTTCTCTAATTCAGTGGACATTTATTACAATTTGAGTTGCAAATAATGCAGCTATTAAGACCCAGCTACCTTATGCTCCAGGCTGGAGTCTTTAAACATCAGTGAAAAAGGCTTGATATGCTCTCTTCTCAATTTATCGCCACTCCGTAAGTCGATGGTGTGCTCTATTCGCTTGTTAATTTCCTCAGGCCCAGACTGGACATGCAAAGCTTGTGCAAGATGGTTTGGAAGCAGATTTATTGAATTTCTTGTTAGGGCAGCCAGAGTCTAGGGGAAAGCACATGCAAACAGAATAAACCTGCTGGTCCCCTTGGGTTAAAATGCAATGTTTTAGATCATGTTGCATTGCAAACCATTACAGCATTCCATGCAATTCATTCAATGAAGTCTATAGAAGTGTAAACTAAGAAGTCTGTTCCACTAAACACATACAGTACATTAAGGGGAGTACTTTAATGTCCTCTTTTATACAGACTAGGAGGTTTGCTGCTGCACTGAACACTAGGACTATATTCTCCTTTCCAGAGTCTGCTAATTAATTATTAGAGCATGCATGAGGGGAGTACACACCAAAATCACAGCAGGGTATCTAACTCAATGGTGTGTTTTAACAACTAAGAACAGAAACTAAAGAAAACAGAAGTCACAAAACAGGAGTAATGATGTTTTTTTTGATCTTAAAGTTACTGGATGTGTGTAGTTAAGGAACAGATCATTTAGGCAGGAGTGAAGAAGGTGACATTTCTGATTACTTTAGCATGGGTTTTCAAATAATATGTTCTTCTTCACTACTGGTATATTTCAGCCAGTCTAGATTGCATTTAGGCTATATGATTTAATTTAACTGTAATTCATATTATTATTTTAAATATTATCTCAAATGCGTTATTCCTTTGGTTTTTCACTGACTAATCAAAAGAAAAAAAAAAGAAAATATTTTTACACAGCTTCGCAAATGAAAGCTAGCAGAGATAGTATGAAGTGTGCTTCACCTTCAGGAAAGAGGTAGAGTTTGCTTTCATAAAAAGAATAACTCAACCCAGTTTCATGGTATCATTTCATGACACAAACCACAGTGAAGCAGCACTTTCCCACTTGAATGGGAAAATAAACTCTACTACCTGTAATATTGCTGAGGGTTAAGAAATGTTAATGAATGGAAAGGGTATAAACCTTCATACATCACAGCATAAGACATTTCAGAATTATTATAGACAAGAAATACACTTCTGCTTGAGAAAATTTATCCCATAGGTCCTTGCTGGAAAGATCTTCTGCTATATCTCCTGCTGGGCATTGTTGGAAACAGGAGTTTGGGATGGATTATTACTAGATTTCTCCAGAAAGCTAATTCTTTTCGATCAAGGGATTAAGTACAGCAAATGATATAGGGAGGTTTCCCTTGTTCATATTCAAGCTATAGTCAGCAATTACATTCTAATGAATCTTGGAGAGCACATTAAAACACAAGAAGGGTCTCAGGTACCCACTGTCAAACTCCAAGTGACAACTTTCTTTACAGTCCTAAAATGAAATTACAGTCAACGGACTCTGTAGTCACAGATAGTATCTTGTTTTCTCATATTTCATCTTTTGATGAGTAACTTAAGAGCCGAAAATATAGGCAGAAAAGGATATCAGGAAAGAAATCCTGTCTGTTTAAGTGAAAAGCAATCTTCCTCTTTGCTTTAGTAGAAAAAGGACTTCAGTAGAGAAGGTTTGGCAAACCACTCTACTTAATCTCCTTATCTTCCCTATAGAAAATCAGTATCATCAATATTTGGAAAAAAAAAGTATCAAGGAAACTTTTCTCATACTGAAGTTTCAGATATGACTGAATCCATATCTTAGCCTTGGAGTTAAGGTGGAAACTCAAGGTTAGAGCCAAATCCCAGGAAAACAATCCATTGAGTCAACTGGATAAATACTATACTACTACACGCTAAGACACTACTTTAGTTTAGGTATTCCTATCTCTTTTAAACTGAACTATGCAGAAAAATTATCAATTTGTGGTGGCTGAAATTACACAAATGGGCCTGAAGTCACTGTTAAAGGATGAGATCACATCAGTTGCTGTTGTGTGCATTAATTCCTCAGAATTAGTTCATATCGCTGTATCTCCACTAGAAGTGAGGGTGGAGAAGGTCCCTAATGTTTTAGCTGGGCGTTGTTTTTTATTTACATGAGGAGAATCACCTTACTTCATCCTAGTACGTGACTACATTTTGCTTCAAATTACATTTTAAAATTTGATTAATATGAAGAATTGTCTTCTTGTTGAATGTATGAAGTGATTTACAATTTGTGGTAGATGACCATGACATTATATCGCCACTATGGCAACGGTGCCAGTAGTATTGGTGCAAAAATGGACTCTGAAGTTGCATTCATTTCCAGGGAATAATAAAGAAATTAATATTTGAGTTTAGTGGAGTCTTCTCTCCCTCACACCCATACACATATTTAAGAAAACTGCTTCCCTGTAATTAGTAATAACAATGTAAAATATCATGGAAATTATTGTCCCAAGAATATGTTCTCATCATATTTTGTCTCTATATCCCCCTCTATGGATCTTTTAAGACTGTGTTATGCCAACGCGAAGAAATATTGGTTCTCCCTATTACCTCTCCTACACTGTTGTGAACAGTTGTATGGAAAATACAGTTGTGAATTCTGCAATGGGCTTTTGAACTTTCCTGATGCTGACAATAATCATTCATCGTACAGGAACACATCCAAGGTTCTGTTAGGAAAAAGTCTAGCCAAACTTGCATCTGAGACTAAAAGACAGGATGCATTAAAACAAACAAATAATAAAAAGTTCAACTTCAGAGATATTTTATAGATATGTTAAAAAAGGTAGCTTGGATTGGATTTTACTTCCTTCTTGCAAAGTTTTTATGCAACAAGTCAGAGCATCCTGACCTCAACAAGAAGGGAAATTTTTAATCAATGCAGTTTAGAAAATGCTAGAAAGGCTTCAAATTATTTTTTTTCATACTGCAAACACCAGGTCTCGGAGGGAAACAGGGACATACAGAAATACAAGGTCTCATTTTTAAAGAGACAGGATACAGGTAGGATTTGGTTCAAGAGCAAGACACCTAAATGAATGTGTCTACGTGCTTGGTGTCTAAGCTTCTATTACTGGCAAGATACACTCTGGATACTTTCAGTTGCCCAGTCATATGCAGCTATGGGCAACTGAGATGCCCTAGGGTATCCTGGACAACAGTCTGGCACTGGGAGATATAGCACAAGACCTATGGGAACCCCATGCACTGCTGGTCAGTGGTGGGGACCAGCTGGCGCTTGCTAGGGTATCAAGCTGCAATAGACAGCCACAGTTAAGATGCTTAATCAAGCTCTTACTCAGCATGCTTCAGCATAGGTCTTTAGCATTATTTGAGACTTCAGAGTATCTTACTTGCCTTCTAACTGATAGCCCAGATGATCACAGGTCTTTTATAGGCCCCTTATCACATGGATATCTCAGGCACTCTAGAGAGTTGCAAGTAGCACTACACCCTTATGTTTAGGAGCTGAGCTATATGGGAGATCAACACCTGGGACAGTCAGTAGATACACAAATGAAGATGCCTTGGTTTTGAACTGAATTCCACCCTGTTGTTTACACTTGTCTGTCATCTTGGCAGTCTTTAAGTATAATTTTTGTGATAACTGTTAAGAGACATTGCAGCCACCAGTAAAATATGTTTATGCAAGTCACAGACATTTTAATTTGTTTTTTTCCTAATTAATGTCATTACAGGCTAATCAGGTGCCTCCAGCATTACACACAGTGACCTTATTATGCTTTCAGCTACTTCTTTTGGAAGGCCCAGAGAAGAAATTCAACTTCACAGAATCACAGAATCACAGAATGTTAGGGATTGGAAGGGACCTCGAAAGATCATCTGGTCCAATCCCCCTGCCAGAGCAGGATTGCCTAGACCATATCACACAGGAACTCGTCCAGGCGGGTTTTGAATGTCTCCAGAGAAGGAGACTCCACAACCTCTCTGGGCAGCCTGTTCCAGTGTTCAGTCACCCTCACCGTAAAGAAGTTTTTCCTCATATTTATGTGGAACCTCCTGTGTTCCAGCTTACACCCATTGCCCCTTGTCCTGTCAAGGGATGTCACTGAGAAGAGCCTGGCTCCATCCTCTTGACACTTGCCCTTTCCATATTTATAAACATTAATGAGGTCACCCCTCAGTCTCCTCTTCTCCAAGCTAAAGAGACCCAGCTCGCTCAGCCTCTCCTCATAAGGGACATGTTCCACTCCCTTAATCATCTTCATGGCTCTGCGCTGGACTCTCTCTAGCAGTTCCCTGTCCTTCTTGAACTGAGGGGCCCAGAACTGGACACAATATTCCAGATGCGGCCTCACCAGGGCACAGTAGAGGGGGAGGAGAACTTCTCTTGATCTGCTGACCACACCCCTTCTAATCTACCCCAGGATGCCATTGGCCTTCTTGGCCACAAGGGCACATTGCTGGCTCATGGTCACCCTGCTGTCCACTAGGACCCCCAGGTCCCTTTCCCCTATGCTGCTCTCCAACAGGTCTGTCCCCAACTTGTACTGGTACATGGGGTTGTTTTTGCCCAGATGCAGGACTCTACACTTGCCCTTGTTATATTTCATTAAATTTCTCCCCACCCAACTCTCCAGCCTGTCCAGGTCCCTCTGAATGGCTGCGCAGCCTTCCGACGCGTCAGCCACTCCTCCCAGTTTTGTGTCATCAGCGAACTTGCTCACAGTGCACTCTATTCCCTCATCCAAGTCATTAATGAATATATTGAATAGTACTGGTCCCAGTACCGACCCTTGAGGGACTCCGCTAGACACAGGCCTCCAACTGGACTCTGTCCCATTGACCACCACTCTCTGGCTTCTTTCCTTCAGCCAATTCACAATCCACCTCACTACCCGATCATCCAGACCACACTTCCTCAGTTTAGCTGCGAGGATGCTGTGGGAGACCGTGTCAAACGTTTTACTGAAATCGAGATAGACCACATCCACAGCTTTACCATCATCTATCCATCGGCTTACGTCCTCATAAAAGGCTATCAAGTTGGTTAAGCATGACTTCCCGTTGGTGAAGCCATGTTGAGTGCCCCTAATGATCCCCCCATCCTTGATGTGCCTAGAGACAGCACCAAGGACAAGTTATTCCATCACCTTTCCGGGGATGGAGGTGAGGCTGACCGGTCTATAGTTCCCCGGGTCCTCCTTCTTGCCCTTTTTGAAGACTGGAGTGACATTCGCTTTCCTCCAGTCCTCAGGCACCTCTCCCGTTGCCCATGACTTAGCAAAGATGATGGAGAATGGCCTAGCAATGACTTGCGCCAGCTCCCTCAGCACCCGCGGGTACATCCCATCAGGGCCCATGGATTTATGGACGTCCAGATTGCTTCATTGGTCCCTGACCCAGCCCTCATCTACCAAGACAGACTCCTCCTCTATCCTGACTTCTTCTGGGGCCTCAGGGGTCTGGGGCTCCTCAGGACAGCCTCCAACAGTATAGACAGAGGCAAAGAAGGCATTCAGTAACTCCGCCTTCTTTTTATCCTCTGTCTCCAGGGCCCCCACCTCATTCATCAGTGGGCCTACACTGCCTCTAGTGTTGGCTTTACCTGCAATGTATTTGAAGAAGCCCTTTCTGTTGTCCTTGACCTCTCTTGCAAGGTTTAATTCCAAGGAGGCCTTAGCTTTCCTAGTTGCCTCCCTACATCCTCTGACAACAGACTTATATTCCTCCCAAGTGGCCAGCCCCTCCTTCCATCATCTGTACACCCTCTTCTTCCACTTGAGTTTGCCCAGCAGTTCCCTGTTTAACCATGCAGGTCTCCTGATACCCTTCCTTGACTTCCTACCTGTTGAGATGCTCTGATCTTGAGCTTGGAAGAAGCAGTCCTTGAATGTTAACCAACTATCTTGGGCCCCCTTACCTTCTAGTACCCTGTCCCATGGGATTTCCCCTAGCAATTGCTTGAAAAGGCCAAAGTTGGCCCTCCTGAATTCCAGGGTTGCGATTCTGCTAGCTATTCTGTTCCTGCCACATGAGATCCTGAACTCTACCATCTCATGGTCACTACAACCAAGGCTGCCCTCAACCTTCACCTCTTCAACCAGACCCTCCTTGTTAGTGACTATAAGATCCAGCAGCGCTCCTCTCCTAGTTGGCTCATCCACCATTTGCATCAGAAAGTTATCATCAATGCACTGGAGGAACCTCCTGGACTGAGGATGGCTGGCTGAGCTATTAATTTATTTTAGAGTAGGAGGCCTTAGAATCATAAAATCGTAGGATAGTTTGCGTTAGAAGGGACCTTTAACGATCATCTAGTCCAACCCCCTGCAGTAAACAGGGACATCTTCAACCAGATCATGTTGCTCAGGGCTCCATCCAACCTGACCTTGAATGTTTCCAGGGTTGGGGCATCTACAACTTCATTGGACAAATAGGCCTTCACTCTCTTAACATAAAATAATTTCTGTCCAACTTTTTATGCTTTAGAAAAGGAGCCCAGACACCTGTTTCAATAACAGAAAACTCTGTCCATATTGGGCATGGTCTGAATTTCAGAGCAGACACTTGCATCCTTGGCTTACCTCAACACCAGAGCGAAGACACATAGTTCTAACTGTGCTGTACAGACATGCAACTTCTGTTAATATCTGTGACTGAGTACATAAAGAGTGGTTATTCTGTTCCTCACTCATGTCAACACAGCTTCAATTCACTAAGGATGCCCACAGAAAATGAATTTAAGGTAAAGAATACGGATTGTGATGAATTTGAGTTTGGCAAGAGAATTCACCAGAAACTTTGCCATTTCATATTCTTCCTAACGTAAATACAGCTAAAAGTAGGACACGTGATCAGAGCTGCTTAAATTTTGTTGTAAGTTATATTGGGTAAAGAAATCATTTAAATGCTATTGGCAAATATTCAAACATATGGAGTGATTCATTGTTGGGTTGCTGCTACTTGTATTCTCTATGTCTGCTGCTGCCAGTGATCTTTAGGCTTCATAATTAATGTTATTAAATGTTTATTCTGTCCAAGGCTGACACACCTCTGGAAAAAGCTACTATTTCCTACTATCATTTAAATCTATCAATCATCTGAATTTTGAGCGGAAATACTTTATTTATGAGCAGTAATGCTTATTGTATCAACTTTAAAATTGAAAATTACATATGGAATAGCAGATTTTTAAAATCTTGCCTCCACCAAAAAGCTTATTGTAAAGCTATGTAATATAAAATTGTAGTTATTTCCATCATAAAAACAAGTTCTTAAAAGAAAAGTGAGAAACTATTCTAAAAATGTATTGTTTATTGCCATAAGACAAAAATCTGCTTTAAAACAACTGTTTAGTTATGCCTATTTCAATGATTTTCATGTGCTTTTTACTAGTTTATTGGGTGGGATTTGTTCAATAATAGAATGAAAATGCTAGCCCTTTATTTTATTCCTTCTCTTTGTTAGTATCAAGGTCAGGTTTAGCTGAGAAAATGATCAATGAAATGATAGCCTACTCCGTATAGATTTTGTGAACTACAGAAACTGGAATGTCTTAAAGGGAAAGAAGAAGAAACAGAGAGAGATCAGAAGATATTCACAGCAGCATGCACCCATACCTCTGTTCCTGATGGAATGAGAATATGGAGACGGGTCAACAAAATACAGAGAATACTAAAAGGCATGCAGATACACAGACGTACAGAACACATATAAAACCGGTGTTTTATATAGCAGCAAACTATGCCATGCTCCAGTTTAGTTTGAAGAGACGAAGACACCACCATAGGCTGATTGATTGTAAAAGCTTATCACTTCGGAGCAGATTTGTAAGAAGCAGAAGACGGTTGACAAAGCAAGACCTCCACACAACAACGCTTGAAGTTCAACAGACAGTGCAGAGAAGTAGGACTAAGGATGTGCAGCAGAAGAAAGGATATATCATGTCATTACAGATCCCTCAGAAAAATGGAAGAAAACTCCAGCTGACCTTGTTTCATAAAGACTCATCAATCTTTCAAATGTAGTGAAAAGAGTGGTGTCTCAGAGCATTTTAACCTCTCCATCTTTAATTCCTCTAAGCAAGTAGACTTCACAAGTGATTTTTATGACTGTACAAGAATTGCTGGTTCCCAGGATGCCAGCAATTAACCATGCAGTGCTTTTCCAAAAGACCAGTTGTCATTATCTCATGCGTCTATTGAGCTATGCATGACGTTGGAGGCTAAGTCACCTCCTAGTGAACCTTAATTATGCCTTAGAATCTATTTTTTACTATTTTTTATTAAAAAAAAAGAAAAAAAGAAAAGTGAAGAATGGACAAACTGTTTTTGCAAGGTGCCTTTTTAAGGTAGATCTTTTTTCTTTCTCTTATATGTCAATAACCTACACTATGCTTTTCTCTGGCAAAACGTCCATTCACTGATCCGTTTACTTTGATGGCAGTGCAGTGAAGCTATGCAATGAGATACATACTCTGACTAGAACGTCCCAGCTAGTTTAGTAACATTAGCTTTACTTTTAATTTACTTCTTTATGGACTGGTTCAGTTAAAACTAAGCTGTGTAGTATTTAATTTCAGTTGGAAAAAAACCCCAAACCTCTGGTCCCCCGGCATTTCCCCAGTTTGGATACATGATTTATTTCTGCCCTGAAACAATTTGTTTAATCCTCTGCTGTTACAGTACGTGTTAGAATAAAGGTTAAAGATGAATTTGTCTCCTCTGAGGCTTCCATTATTGAAATGCACTCAAGCATGCATTCATACTTGATGACATTAAAGGAAGTTTGACTTACGTTCTGTTTTCCCACTATGTTATCAAATGGAAGTTCAGGGCTCCAGGATCCTTCGGTAAACGTTGCTCCACTGTTTCTCCTGTCGGAGGAGCTGACAGCCTCTTTCACAATATCTTCAGGCAAAGTCAACAGACTCTCCTCAGGTTGTTTAATTAAGTAAGTCTCAATGTTATGTTTCCTCAAGAATTCATTACGCTCTTTGCCATGCCCTTCTTCAACTTTATAATCCCCATTCAGGCAGTCCAGAGTGGCTTTGGAGATGTGAATTCTCCTGCATAAGTGAAATAAGTAGTAGCAAATACTGACCGTGCTCTAGTATACATAGGTAAGAAGGAGTTTATGCACTCTGCATCATGTTTAACATGATGGATAAATAGAAGGTTTTCTATTGTATATGATGATTTCTATAAAGAAAATTAAACAGTGTATGCAATGAACATGAGCTTCATTTGGGGACAAATAATCTCAAGACATGTTCATATCAATAGGATCTCATGTATGCACAAAGTCCTGTCACAGGAAAAACACTTTGATATTCACATCTAATACCTTTGCTCACAGTTATAGTTTAATGGGAGACCTTCCTGAGTAAAATACTATTCAGAGTGAATGAAAATTACCACTTCAGGTAAATATAGTGAGAGAAAAATACATGGTATGCAGTAGAGCAGTTTATATGAAGCTCTCTAATTTCCTTCAGTTACCTGAGGTAGGTTAGACAGTTGAAATTAGTGGTCTGATTGCATCTGAAGTGAATTCAGGAAATAGGGAAAGTATACAAAGGCAAGTGAGGTGATAAATTCTGGTAAGACTAAGCGATGAGTTTAAAAAGCTTTTGCAAAAGTGAAGTTGAATTTAAGAAATGACATACAAAAAGCTCGAGTTTTGCAAAAGTGCAATAAGGCTTTGGATGTCTTCCAACCAAACCTGAAGGTGTTTAGTATTTGGACTTTCTTAACCATAATTACGACCGCCTAAGAAGGACAGAAGAAGTTCAAGTAAAAACAAAAAAAAAAGTAACTCTCTCTTATTTCTATTTTTAAGAAATCTTCAAGTTTCTAATTGCAAGGTAAATTGCACACACCTCTAAAACACATCCACATGGTTAGCCATGCTATGCTTTATAATGCAGCATCATAAATGCAATAAGAGGAGGTGTTCATCAGACATTTATCTAACTCAAGCAAATAAATGTAGTGACTCCATTAAAACTGGCTCATTTTTCAAACTTCGGATGCATGGCACTTTCTGAAAGTCAGACTTGAAGACAGATTTCTAAAATTCAGAGTCAGCTAAAATTCTTGATCATTTCTTGACGACAAATGCTGACGACACTCTTTTCTCAGGCATCACAAATTGGCTTATCTCCACTGAAGGAAATAATCCTAGCAAGCCCCTTGGGAACTTCCTTCTGGAACTTCAAGGATGCCACTACAGAGTTAAATTGCATAAAATACTGATGGAGTAAAAGGCTATAAGTACATGTATGATGTGCGTGTATGGCCAGGAAATAAAGTGCTGGTTGTCTTTAAGCAGTGTGAAATGCCCAGGAGTATCAGAATTTGGCACAAACTGGGTCTATGTGGAGCATTAAATATCAGTATTTAATTAAAAGATCAAAAATTTCTATGTATCTCAACAATTTTTTTAACCTGTTTCAGCTTCCCTCTGAAGTCAATACAAGTTTTGTACAACTTTCACTGTCTGAATTCATGCTGTTATAATGTCCACAGAGATTAGTACTCTTTTGTAGTCAAGTGTCAATAAAATTTACAATAAAAAGCAGTAAAAATATTTCTCAAATATAAGCAACTTTTGGCCTGGACTTTAAAACCAGAGCAAATGACCTCTCAGAAAGACAATGCATTTCGTAGTTCTTAGAAACCCAAATAGGCTAAATTGATTTAAGTAAAGTACTAATTAAAAAAAAAAAAAAAAGAAAAAGAAAAAAGAAAAAAAAAGGAAAAAAAGAAGAAAGTAAAAGAAAGTAATACATTAGTTGCCACGGTGACTATCTTTGTGCTGAGTTTCAACTAATATAATTTGAGAAGATTGCATTATAAAGCCCTGAAATACAGATTTTATAATGGAAATGATAACAGCTTTAACTACAGTGTAGAGCTGGCTATTGATGTAATACCCTTAAATGGATCAAATATTAATAAATAGTTGGTAGATTAAAAATATTTTCTGGTTTCACCTTTTGTACACCTTGCTTAAAAAAACCTTGAAATGTATAGTTGAGAGACATTTGTTGAATTTTATACAAACACAGTAAATCAGGAACCTGAGTATTGAAGTCAAAAAGTATAGCCTGTCTTACTGTTGAAAACTTATCAAGCCCAAAGATTTAGACGATATCTGTCATTGATACATCCTGGAAAATGAATTATTAACTGGGTTTTGTGCCAATTAAATACCATAGATTAATGCCTAGATACACCAGCTGAAGACTATTAGAAGATGGGGTCCTGGCAGAGGAGTGTCTCTGAAATAACACTGTAGGATATTACATGGTTTCCTTCTCAGGTGCTGTGGACACATTTTTCCTCTCAGAAAAACAGAAATTATTACTTTTTCTCAGTGCTCCCGAGTGCCTCCTTCCCCAACAGCTGGGCTGCCTGCTTATGCTCCTTTACTTGGGGTCAGTCTGTCCCTGCATCACCTTTGCTCAGGTGCTTATGAGTTCTCAGGGTGACATGCAACAGGCGATGGGAAGAGCTGAGCCACTTCTCTCTTGCCCCCAAACTGGGTGGAGGGATCCTCCCTCTGCTGCGCGCTCAGGAAAGGGCTGTGGTTCATCTCTGCTCTTGTTTCACACTGTGGGAGCAGCACCATTCATAACCCCAGGGAACCTTTTCTGACAGAGCAGAGGAAAGCAGTGCAGCTCTGGGAATGGGAACGATCTCGGTGTTGTGGCAAGCAGGGGGATTTGAATGCTGGCGGCAGGGAGAAGTGAGGAGAGGCTGAAATGAACTTAACTGCTCTATTAAATCTGCTCTGCACACAAGGAAAGCCTGATGTAAATCACTGTTTTGAGGGACTCAGTGAACTGCTGTCATGTACAGGCTTTGTCCTGTTGGCAAAATGATATATAGGAGTAGAAATCACTCTGCTCTGATAGACTGCAACCTAGCCAGGCATTTTATCAGTGACAGCAAGGTAGTGTATTCTCTGGGTTATTCATTAATAGCTGTGCTACTTGCACACATTAACAGCAATAAACTAGACTTTTTGCAGGTGCGGATGGTGAAACAGGTGATTAATTTGCTCATGTTAACAAAGCAGCATGTGACCTTGCTTAGTCATCTGGGGCTGTCATGTGGGATAAGCAGAAGGGAAAGACAATTTTTTCTGCAGTTTAGGCATTGGTGATGTATGCAAAGTACAGAAGCTGTTTTCAGAAATGTTTCATTTTCTGCTGATTCTAAGAATATATATTAGTATAAAGGTCTGCTATGGGGAACGGTGGAAGGGGTCTACATTTGCAAATACAGTATAAAGTAAATATCTTTCTAACTTCCTGGGAACACGACAGCTCTGACAGATCCCGATATGTGTGTAGGGAGTACAGCACATGACTCAGATTTGATGACTTAAAACCTCTCTCACTCAAGATGACAGCATCACTTAGACTTTTTCTGCATAAAGATGTCCGCTGCTGTTGCTTCTATGTTCCATTGCCAAAATTGAATTTTTGTAGGGGATCTTTTGCTACATCTTTTATCAGTGGAAGGTGGAACTGAAAGATTCTTGCAACCACTAGTCTTGCTTCAAAATTAGGATTTGCAACTTCCAAACTGCTGTGAGATATGGGCCATGTCAGGCAGAAATAACATTCTATCTTCCAGATGAATCAGCCACTTCAGAAAAAGAAAAACTAGGCAGCTCATTGTAATATCATATATTTTCACATATAGTCAGGCTGACATAAATGTCTCAAAACATCTACTAAAGCATCAAATTATTTAAAAGACTTCCTAGAGAACCTGATGTCCATAACACCTTGTTATTAACGTAACAACCTATGAACACAAAATTTTTCCCCACACTTCGTACATTGTGAAATAAAATAAATTACAGCCTTGTGCCTCACAACAGTATT